>NW_020954619.1:45118698-45180158 GCF_900497805.2 Vombatus ursinus | reverse complement strand
TGTGTGTGTGTGTGTGTGTGTGTGTGTGTGTGTGTGTGTGTGTGTGTGCGTGTGTGTGCTCTCTGTTTCAAGAATCACAGAATCAAAACCATAAAATGTAAGCTCCTTGAGGGCAGGGATGATTTCATTTTTTTCCTTTGTATGCCTAATGCCTAGAAAACTGAATAGCATATAACATGCACTTGATAATGCGTAGTGATTGCTTGAGCAATTTTAGAATTTAAAAGTTGGAAAAAGATGTCAGTGGTCACCTGATACAGCTTGTACCTAAGCAACAATCCCTTTTGTAAGACAGCCGATATCTAGTCATCCTGCCTTCGTTTAAAAAAATCAATTAAAAGGGAGCTTCCTATCTCCCAAAGCATCCCATTCCACTTTTACTATTCTTATAATAATTAGGAATGTCTTCCTTAGTACAAACCTTCATTTTCCTCTCTGCAATCTCTCCCCATTGCTCCTTTTTCTTTCCTCTGGGGTCAAGCAGAACAATTCCCATTTCACTTCCATAAAATAGGCTTTTGAGCATTTGAAAACACTTACCATGATACTGCTAAATTTTCTCTTTTCCAGTCTAAATTCTCTGTGTTCTTTGACTAATCCCCACATGGTATAAAATTGAATGACTTCTCCATCTCATTGCCCTCCTCTGGACAATATCCAGCTTATCAACATTCTTCCTGAAACCTGGCACCCAGAATGCAATGTACCATTGCAGATGTGGTCTGCGCATGGCAGGTTGCAGATGGACTGTTACCTTCACATCCCTTGATGTTGCATTCTCCTTAGTGCAGCCTGATATTACAATAATTTTCTTGGTTGTTGTAGCAGACTTTTGACTCATATTGAACTTGAAGTCCACTAAAATTTCATCTTATTGGAATTAGCTCAAATTTTTAGCCTGTCAAAATAGTTTGGAAGCATAAATCAGTTATTGAGTCTGTGCAAATTTGGAAAGCAAATCATGTAAACTTTTATGCTGAGTCTACTGCTTTGTAGTATGGATGAAAGGTTCTGGCCTTTTCCTCATCACCTACAAAGGGAATCTTGATCAATCACTGATAATGAGGTTTAAAGTGTCATTGTTACTCTCAAAGAACAGATTTTCCTGTAACTTCCCTCCTTCCTTCTCTCCTTCATTCCAAGAATCAAGAGCAGTGTGGAAAGATGATGGATTTCAGTGGAGTTAAAGGTTCTGAATAATCAATGTTTATTAATTAGAACACAGTAAACCCAGGACTTTTTACTTTCAAAGTATCTATATTAAAGGAAATATAACAACTCCTCAATGGAGAGATAGTAGATTAGTGGAAAGGGTGAATAATTTGAAATCAGGAGACTTGAGGTTTAATCTTGTCTCTGACTCAATCAGTCTCCAAGCCTTAATTAATACTGAGCCAAGCACTCTAAGATCTAGGGACGCAAAGGTCAAGTTGAAATAGTTTCTGCCTTTATGGGACTTACTCTTTAGCTGATGAAGATAACAGGAATATACACAGGCACGTATAGAATCAGATACAAGGCATTTTGGAAGGGACTGTGGAACAGTGGCAGTTGCAGAGACTGAGAAAAGCTTCACAAAAAAAGGGGACATTTGAACTCAGCCTTGTTGAATACTAGGTATCCACCAAGAAGTAGAGAGGTAAAGAGGAAGTGAATTCTAAGGTTGAGGAATGGCCAGTGCAAAAGACATTGAGACAGGAGATGGAGTACGTTGTTTGAGTAACAATAGGAAAGGCAATTTGCCTAGACCAAGGGTGGGGAACCTCCAGCCTTGAGGCCACATGTGGCCCTCTAGGTCCTCAAGTGACTGAATACATTTGGATTTAGTCAAAGGGACACAATTGAGGACCTAGAGGGCCACATGTGGCCTTGAATCTGCAGATTACCCACCCCCTGGCCTAGACCATTTTGTCTAGACCATTTAGGAAGGGAAGAGCAGGAGCATTTATATGTGGTTGTTGTTCAGTAATTTCAGTTGTGTCTTACTCTTAGTGACTCCATTTAGTTTGCTTGGCAAAGATACTGGCATGATTTGCCATTTCCTTTTATAGATGTGGAAACTGAGCCAAATATGGTTAAGTGACTTGTCCAGGGTCACACAGCTAGTAAGTTTCTGAGGTCAGATTTAAAACAAGGAAGATGAGATTTCAGACCCAGCACTCTATCCACTGTACCACCTAACTGCCCCTAACACTGTGCTAATCATTTTGCAAATATTATCTTGCTTGATCTTAAAAACAACCCTAAAAGATAGGTGCTTTTGTTATCTCTATGCTACAGTTGAGGAAATTGAGTCAAATAGAGGTTAAGTGACCTGCCCATAGTGTGTCTGAAGCCATATTTGAACTCAGGTCTTCTTGACTCCAGTCCTAGTATTCTACCACCTAGCTGCCTCAATTTGACTAGAAAGGTAGGCTGGATCTAGGTTACAAAAAGCTTTTAGCACTAAACACTTAGTTTCTTCATACCTTTATTTCTCTGAGCCTCAATTTTCTTATCTATGGAATGGGGATAGTAACCTTTGGACTACATGCTTTTTAGTATTATTACTTTGTAAATCTTAAATTGCTATATAAATACTATGTGAGATTTAACAAGATGTAGTGGATACTGAGCAAACCATGAAATCAGGATGACCTAGATTGAAGTCTTACCTCTGACTTACACCAACATGTCACTTCATCTCTCAATGTCCCTAGCAACTCTATCGGGACAATTCACACAAGTTGCAAGTCTGTACCAAAGAAATGAATTAGGAATATCCACACTACTCATTGCTTTCATGTATGAAACTATGGGACCAGCCACACCTCTCTCCAAAGATGATCTATTTTATACCCAAGATTACCCCTCACCTTTCCCAAAGAAATACTCTTTAGCTATGATATAAATTACCACACTTCTCCAAAGACTGTTTTGGACAAACCTACCCCTAACTACTTTAACTGTTATTTCCTAGAAGGGATCATGTACCCTAGGGCCTAGGCTATTCAACAAGTCCTTCTCATTTAGGGACTTTAAATCCCTCAGATCATTTGTGAAGCACAAGGGTATTTTGATTGATCTGTTACTATCCTGACTTATCTTCTTCTGAAGGGTTCTGCCTGGTAACTTAACTGAAGGAAATGTACATACTGGGGCTATAGTATTTTCATCTCACTATATTAGAACTGATTATCTGGGGAAATAGAAACAGAGGTACTGCTGAACAACTTCCAGTTCAACTTTCTGACTTAATGGTGATGGAGAAACACACATAGTCTAGATGAGGGGATAGCCAAATTAGGTGATTGCATCAGGAGCATAGAAAACCAGTAGTGTAGGTGAGATTATAATATCTTGTCATTAATGAAAAGCCAACAGTCACCTGATATTGAACAAAAATAACCACTCATATTTCTGTGAGGCTTTAAAGTAAAAAAAAAATTTTTTTCTTTGTAGTATGTCCTTGAAAGAATTCTCTGATGCAGGTACTACAAGAATGAGGAAATTGAGACACCCAGAGGTGAGGTGATTTATGTAAGCTAGATATATTAAGCTAGCAAGTCAAATATTCTTATGGTAAGTATAAATGGTTTTTCTATGACTCAATTCTACTTAATGAACACAAGTAAAGCCAATTGAAGAGGTGAACCTAGATTCTAGGTCTTTTGACTCCTAGAGTAGTATTCATCCTTCTTTATAAGTAAAATGTAAAGACAATACTTAGCACAAAATATTTAACTCCTAAATAATTCACCAAATGATAGTATAATAATAAGAGGCATCATGACATAATGAAGGAAAGAGAAGAACAGGGAAGTAGTCAGGAAGATGTGATTTCCATATACTAGCTTTGTTTACTATAAGTGAGTCATTTAAACTCTCAGTGTCTCTAGCAACTCTTTAAGACTGTGAGATAGAGGCTAATTGTCAATATGCATCAATGGAAGGACTAATAATATCTTTGAATTCTTTATTTCCATCAAATCTCAGGTTTATATTAATAATCACAAGCACTTTAATTATTATTGTTACTATCCTCATCCTCTTCCCTTCCAGTCTGACTTAAATGTCTTAAAAAAAACAAACAAACAAACATGTAGGTGACTCTAGAATTTCAAAGGCCATTAAAGTAGAAGGCAAACTTGGACATGTCCTATTAAGCTTAAAAACCTTTGTGAAATTTTCTGGTGATAGCCTGTATGCCTGTTATCAAAAGACTTGCCTCATTAAGTTTAAAGGCCTTGTTACCAGATCTGTTCAAGGTCAATCAATTTTTCATTCACAACAACTATCAAACACTGTCTAATAAGTGTCACAATCTATGATAGTGGATAAATGAGTAATTAAACCTATGAAATTGTAGGTACTTGAAATCTTAATGAATGTGGTATCATTAGAAGCTTGGCCAGAAAGAGAGGATAGGTTTTGACCACAGCAAGTCATGAATGCCATCTTTTGAGGTCTGACAAGATGACACTTTGTGACCCATGATGATGTGAAATGGGTGAGTTGGGAGTATTTAAGGAGGAGGAGAAGGGAAAGAAACAGAAAATGGAGAAGAAAGACATAATGAAAGGAGAAAAGGAAAAAAAGAGAAGAGATCTGACAATGTTGGAATCAATTAGGACTGTAAATCAGGCAACTAAGAGGAGTAATCAATTAATACTCAATCAAATAGCATGTAGTAAGCCTTCAGTAGGGCATTGTGCTTGGAGCATTTATTAATAAATAAATGGAGCATTTATTAAGGCTTTACTAGTTACAAAGCACTGTACTAAGGCCTAGGTACACAAATAACAATGTAAAACATACCCTGCTCTAAAGAAGCTCACAATTTAGTGAGGAAGACAATGCATATGGAAAGATTTTGCAAGTCTGATGGAAAAGTACCATGGTCCTAAGGGTACAGCAGCAAAGCAGATGGTAATATATCTTCTTTAATGTTATTTCCATTGATCATATTACTTTCTAATGTTGAACCATCTGGCAGTGCCAAGGACTATAGGGACAAGAACTTTCTGTTCATAGTCTTCACTAATTGTGGCTATATCACCTGCAGGAACAGTTGCCAGGCTATATCTACATGGGGGTTGCTTCCCAGGATAATGCCTGAGGGTATTGGGTTGGAAGTATTGTTATTCCCAAGGCTCTTGGTTCAGGGTCCTGGGCAGTCACCATCATGGTCTGAGGGGCAATGGTGGTCAAAATAGTGATGGTGGTTTGACATGTCTATTACATGCCTCCTGTCTCTCCCTCAGGATGCCTTTCTGCTCCAACTGGGTTAGCTTGGATGCTTTGTGGGTAATAGTTGGTTGATGGTGGGTGAGGATGGCTGGCCTTTTCTTCACTTAGATCATTACTGTAAAGGCTAGAGTAGCTGGACTAGTAGTCTATGGGGAGCTACTCCCATGGTTCCTGTGCCTTATATGCCTATTGGTGGCAGTTGGTTTGCAATTGTTGCTGGTGGTGAACATATTAAAGATATGAAGATAAACAACAACAACAACCAATATCTCCTCTGAATGTACTTTGATTCTTTCTCTTTTTTGGGGGGGGGGAGAAGTACACATAAAAACATATACAAAATCAGTCTATATAAAACTTGTAAAATAAATGTAGGTTAATTGGGCAGTTGGATGACACAGTGGATAGGGTGTTAGATCTGGAGCCAGAAATACACGAGTCCAAATCCTGCCTCCACCAATTACTAGCACTGTGAACCAAACAAATCACTTAATGAGTTTGTTTATTCATCTGTAAACTAAGAAAATAACTTCATCTTCTTTGCAGGGGTGTTGTGAGGATGAAATAAAATAACATTTGAAATATGCTTTGCAAAATTTAAAGTTCTCTATAAATGCTAGCTATTGTTAATACTTGGTAGATTGATCTAGCAGTTAGCGAAATTAGGAAAGGCATAATCTAGGAGACAGTGTTTAAACTGAGTATTGAAGGATAGGAGGGATATATATACAGGAAGTAGAAGTGAAGAGACAATACAATCTAGGGTGAAGTTTGAATTCTGCTCTTTCAGGAATGTCTTCAATATCTCACTTAACATCCCCCTTCATTTTGTATTTATTGTCTCAAACTTATAAAATCATAGAGCTTCCAATGTCTCTTAGATACAATGCAATATAGTTCAGAAGTAGGCAAACAATGGCCCACAGACCAACTCTAACCTGCTACCTGATCTTGGATGGCCTGCGAACTAAAAATGGTTTTCATATTTAAAATGTTGACCCCTGATCTAGTCTAACAAAAGGCACACAATGTGAAAGATGGGGTGTTGAAATTGGAGTCATGATAGAGTGGAAAGAGACAGGGGACCTGATTTTAAATCCCTGCTTAAAGTGTCTTTGAACAAGCTACTTTACCTCTCTAGGACTCAGCTTGCCATATGTGTACCACTTACATCATAGGGTTACAATAAGGAAAGTCACTTTTAAAAAAAATCTTAAAATAGGGGGCAGCTAGGTGGCACAGTGGATAAAGCACCAGCCCTGAAGTCAGGAGTACCTGAGTTCAAACCCAGCCTTAGACCAAACACTTGACACTTACTAGCTGTGTGACCCTGGGCAAGTCACTTAACCTCAATTACCTAAAAAAAATCTTAAAATAAGGTAAAATTGTGAGTCATTATTAAAATTATCTAACAGAAAGATTGTTTGAAATAAATTGGATAGGAATAAAAAAGCAGACGTGACTAATTCAGAGGTACTTAAGAGGTGCAGCTGGCTATGTATTCATGTGGGCAGGTGCACACAAGTGATTGCCTTTTAGAAGAAATCATTAAGCTTCTCTTCAACATAGGAGATTTTCTTTCTGAGAGGTCAAGTTAACCGGTCAAGATATTGACAGTAAAGTTAAATTGTGAAAATCACATGTTTTTAGAGTCCTAGTAGTGACCACAGTCAACTATGGTTGCTTCCAGGAGAAGTGACTCAGAGATCCTACCCGAAGCCAGATTTCGGGAGATGTTTGCCAAGTCAAACAGAGCTGCACGTGTGCAAAGTCTTATTCTCTTCAGGCACTGCTAGAAGCAGTTCCATTAGCCTTGATGGGTCAAATGTTCATTTCATGTCATTCTAAGGTAATGCACCTGTTAGGTTACAAAATGCTGGCTGAGAATCTGGCCTTTTTGACACACAGCTTTCTTCCTTTTACCTGTAAGACCATATGTTCATAAGTTCATATATTCAGGGAATTTAGAAAAAGCTTATTAAAAATAGAACCTTACTCTTTAAGAAGCAGGTCCAAGACAAATTCTTTACCTTGGCACCAGTATACCCCAATATGCAGCATCAATGCAGTCCATGCCTGCCATGCCTTCAAGGTGTTTCACAAGATAGGAAAGAAAGAGTGGTGTGTTAAAACTTAAGAGGGATCAGGAAATATCAAATGATTGTGAACAGTGCCCTGGACATCCAATACCCCCTTACTACTGTCCAAGGAATACAAGACTGATGTACTTCATGCACAATAAAATACCTGCATAAGAGTTTCACTGTGTTCATTGCTATACACATATTAGAATTATTGATATTCAGACTTAGAAGGGACCACAGAGGTTATCTAGGTTAAGTGAAGTGAACCATGAATCCATTCCCTTGCATCTCTAGGATATGGTTACCTAGCCTCAAAATTTACAATTGCACCATCTCTTCCCTTTAAAAGAGAAGAAAATTTAAGTTTAACACCATCATCATCCTTACCACCACTACAGTAAACAGAATTTTCACTTGGATATCTACAGTGATTCTATTATCAAAATCAGAGTACTCTGTGTGTGTGTGTGTGTGTGTGTGTGTGTGTATGTGTTAGTTTTAAGTTTCATTTTCTAGGGAAGGATCCTTCAACAATAAGCACTTATTAAATGCTTACTATGTAATATTCTCTGTGTATCCTGAGAAATAAAAAGAAAAAGTAAATACAGTTCCTTTCCTCAAGGATTTTACATTCTATTGGACAAGACAAGATTCATACAAATAAGTATTAGAAGAAACATAATCATCTAGAAGAGAAGACTTTAGAAACTGTACAGAATGAGACAAAAGAACTCTTCCAAAAGTAAAAAGTTTAGAGTCATCTTCTGGGGACAAAAACCTAATACAGTTGAGGGAAAGAGGGGAGGGAGATGAATATTGTTTGAACCTTACTCTCATCAGATTTGGTTCAAAGAGGGAATAACATAATCAGTTAGGTATATAAATCTAACTTACCCTATAGGAAATAGGAGGGGAAAGGGAAAAGAAAATGGAGGGGGTGAATAGAAGAGAGGGAAGAAGTAGGTAGGGTAGAGGGAAAGAAAATGGAGGAGGCTAAAAGAAGGGAGGGCAGATTGAAGTAGGCAGTGGTCAAAAGCAAAACACTAGTGAGGAGGGAAAGGGAGAAAGGAGAGAGAAAAGCATAAATGGAGGGGGGTTAGAATGGAGAGGAAGACAGATAGTAATCAAAACTGAGAATGTGAATGTGATGAACTCTCCCATAAAATGGAAATGGATAACAGAGTGGATTAAGAACCATAATCCTACAATATGTTGTTTACAAGAAACATATTTAAAGCATAGGGACACACACAGAGTAAAGGTGAAAGACTGAAGCAGAATATATTATGCTTCAGCTGAAATAACAAAAAAAAAGCAGGGGTAGCAATTGTGATCTCAGACAAAGTAAAAGCAAAAATGGATCTAATTGAAAGAGATAGGCAAGGAAACTACATCCTGCTAAAAGGTACCATAGATAATGAAGTAATGTCATTACTAAACATATATGCACCAACTGTTATAGCATCCAAATTCTTAGAGGAGAAGTTAATGGAGATATAGGAAGAAATAGACAGCAAAACTATACTAGTGGGAGGTGTCAAACTCCCCCTTTCAGAACTAGATAAATCTAATCTCAAAATAGACACGAAAGAAGGTAAGGAGATGAATATAATTTTGGAAAAAATAAATATGGTTGACCTCTGGAGAAAACTGAATGGTGACAGAAAGGAATACACTTTTTTTTCTCAGTGGTACATGGCACCTACACAAAAACTGACCATGTACAAGGGCGCAAAAACTTCACAATCCAATGCAGAAAGGCAGAAATATTGAATGCATACTTTTTCAGATCATGATGCAATAAAAATTACCTGTAATAAAGGGTCATGGAAAGACAGACTAAAAATTAATTGGAAACTAAATAATCTAATCCTAAAGAATGAGTGGATCAAGCAACAAATCATAGAAACAATCAATAACTTCATCAAAGAGAAGGACAATAATGAGACAACATATCAAAACTTATGGGATGCAGTGAAAGTGGTCCTTAGGGGAAGTGTTATATCTTTAAATGCTTACATAAATAAAATAGAGAAAGAAGAGATCAATGAATTGGGCATGCAACTAAAAAAGCTAGAAAAAGAAAAATTAAAAATCCCCAAGTACATATGAAATTAGAAATTCTGAAAACCAAAGGAGAGATTAATAAGATTGAAATTAAGCAAACTATTGAACTAATAAATAAAACTAAAATTTGGTTTTAAGAAAAAAATAATAAAATAAACAAAAGTAAAAAGTTTAACTGAGCCTTGAAGTCCTCCTTTTTAATTTTTTAATGTGTTACTCAAGGGAAATAAAGGGAGAAATAATGAGAGGATTGGATAATTTTGAGATATCAGATAACAGTAATAATATAAAGACCTTTGTTCAAGTCTTATCCTTATTATCTGAATGGTATTGAACAAGTCTCTATCCCTCTGTAGACCTGTTTTCTTATTTATAAAATAAGGGAGTTAGACTAATATTATCTCTAAGGTCCCTTCTGCTCTTCCAGTTATTTGAGACATTGAGACATTGGTCTAGGCTAATTAACTATGAATTTCCCAGAGTGGGAGAAGCCTGAGATGCTTTGAAATCCAGATCTCAATGAAATGACCATCAGAGAGAAGATGGTAAAACAATGAGCAATATAAGAAAGCAAGGGTAGGGATAGAGACTTTATTTATCTCAGGATGAAGGAAACTCAAAGACCTTGAATATAAGCAGAGACATACACAAGAAAACATTAACAATTGAAAGAAATATAGCTTGTGGATCTAGTAAACTAATATAGATATCTATGAAAAAATACTGCAAAACAGAGGTAAATAGTAAAAAAAAATGGTGAGAAAGAGAACCTTATGGAGTATGAGGAAAACATGAAGCCACAACACACTGTTTCTGAATGGTTCAAAAGAGAAATGAGAATTAAGAGAGCAAAATGTATGTTCTGCACAGAAAAAAATAATGGGCAGAATAAAAAAAAATACTGGCATCTGAGATAGCAAATCATACCAAAGAAACAAAAGTGAGAACAAAAGATTGAGAATGCAAATGTTAGAAGTAAAGGACAATCTAGAAGAGAAGCAAAAATGATACCTTTAAAAGAAAATATTTTCATTATTCAAGCAAAAAATAAAATACTAATCTCATGTACAAGATTCATGGAGACAAATGAAAGATCTAAGTCTCTGCAAAAAAAAAAAAAAACAAAAACATGGGACCAAAACAAACAATGAAACAAAACACAGAAACTTAACACCACAATGCAAGAAATAATAGAAAAGAACTGCCCAGAATTTCTGAGCATAGAAAATGAAATATCAACAATACCAATGGAAAGTATTCATAAATCACTTGAGGGGAGGGGAGAGCACCACTACAAACTCTAAGACACATAGTAGTTACATTAAACAACTTAATTCAGAAACAACAAGTTCTGCAGATGATCAAGAGAAGACCTTTAAATAATCAGGAGAAAGTCCTGTAAAGAGGTGTTTGAAACATTTTTTGAAAGAAAGTAGACCTGAACACTTCAAACCACTAAATGCAGAAAGAAAAAAAAAATAAATGTGGCAACCAAGGACAGCAATAGCGACACAGTGACAAAGGAGAGACCAGTAAGAAACTTCCTTCTAAATACACACACAAAGACATAAGTATGAAGGCAGAAGTCTGGAGGAGGTAATAATGAAGAAGCAGACATGGGAAGTTATGGGCAGAACCTGATGATACCCTACAGACAAGTGAATCACTGTTTGTTTATTATTTCATTGTTGCTGTTGTTGTTTTATGTAAGGAGTATATTACAACATGAGAGGGTATATGAAAAGAAAGAGAGGAGCAGGGGGATAGAGAGGAATGTGTGATGTGTCATCCAAATTAAAAGTGAGTAATGAGGGAAGGTGACTTCTGTGGCCTCAGAAAGAGAAGCCCTACAGGGGAGTGGGTCAGAAGAAGGGGTGAGGGAGATAGAAAAGGAAGGAAGCCTTGCTTTCGTGCTGAGAGACAGGGAAGCCTAGAATGGTTACTTTGGAAGCTTTGATTGATCAAGGTATACAGAGAAAAGAGAAAGTTCAAATAAGTATAGGGGTCATGAAGCAGAAAATGAGGGACTAGAGTAGACAGAAAGAGAAAAAGAGATAATGAAGCGAGTAAGAAATATTTTGAAAAGGGGCACAAAAATGAAATTAAAACAACAACTAATTAACATGACTAGTTGAAGAGGAGGAGAGGAAGAAGGAATCTACTTGACTGAGGGGAAAAAAAGGAGGAAAAATCACAACTACATAAAAGCAGGAAGGAAAAAAATAACTAATAATGAAAATTCCAAAGGGAAAGGGGAAACAAACAAGAGGAGGGAATGAGGGTTGAAAGAAAGCCAGTAGGAATAGGGATGCCTTAAGAAAGATTAATGTAAAATAATTGAAACAACAACAACAACAACATAGTATTGTGTTCACAGCAGAAGAGGGAAGAAAAATTTTACTAAAAATAACATTTACTATTAGACAAAGATGGAGGAAAGTATAACTTTAATAAAAATAAATTAGAATCTAATAGTCAAACCAATAAAATGAAAATGAGTGACAAATTTGGTAAGAAAATAAAATTCTACAACTTATTGCTTGCAAGAAACTCATTAAAAAAACAACAGACGTACACAAAATAAAACTGAGGGAATGGGAAAAAAAATGCTATGAATCAAGTGAATCTAAAAAGTGCAACAGTTACAATCATACTACTGCTAAAACAAAAGGAAACATTCAAAAATGTTTAAATGCATAAACAAGACAATTATATTATGCTGAAAGGAACCATAGACAATGAATGAATATCAGCAATAAATTTAAACATTCCAAATGCCTTAGCATCCAAATTCATAAAGAAAAAAAATACTTATCTGAGCTTCTGGACTGTAATACAATAGCGACAGTAGATTTCAATATCCCTGTCTCAGTTTTGGATAAGTAACAGAAAGATAAACAAGAGGGAAAATATAGAACTGAATAAACTGCTGGTGAAACTAGAGTTTAAAGCTTATGGCATCTTCTAAATGGAGTGGCAAAAGAATACACATATTTTTCAGGAACACATGGAATTTTTACAAAAAAATTGACCAGGTACTAGCACATAACAAAAATACAAACAAATCTAAAAAGACAGAAATATGTAATGCATCCTTTACAGACTATAACCCAATAAAATTATAATTGGTACAGGAACCACAAACAAAACCTACAGACTCAAATGGAGACTTAACAATGAAATCTTAAATAATGAATAATGAAATAATAAATCTTAGCTAAAGAATGATTTCTGGAAACAATAACTGTAAAAACAACTAAAATTTTGAAATATCATACCTAATTTTCTGAGATGAAACTAAGTCAGTTCTCAGGGGGAAAAAATCACATCTTTACAAAGATACCTTTAAAAAATACCACGAGAGAGGATTAATGAACTGAATATGCATTTAAAAAATAGAAAACCAGAAGGTAAACAACCCTTAAAGAAACACAAAGGAGATATTAAAATGAGAGTGAAAATAGATAAATTATAAATAAAAATTATAAACATAACCAAAAGTTTGGTCTTTGACAAGACTAATAAAACTGATAAACCCTTAAAATAGTAAAAAGGAGAGAGCAAAGAAATAAATCAACAAAATAGCAAATGAGCAAGGTCAAATCACAACAAAACCAGAAGTAATAAATAGATAAATCAGGACATATTATACTCTGTGCTCAGTTTATATGCTAATAAATCTGAGAACACAACAAAATAGAGCAGTATGTTAAAAAATATAAAATAACCTACAATCAGCAGATCAGATAGAAATCATAAATAACCCAATCTCAGAAAAGGAAATAGATGTAGCTGTAAATCAACTACCAAAGAAAAACCCCTGGTTTGGATGGATTCACATGAGAATTATATCAAACTTTTAAGCACAATTGCTAACTATTCTTAATACTCTCATGAAGCTTTAATATCCCAAGACCATATGACTACTAATTGGTAGAACTGAGACTTGACTCCAGGCCTTCTGACTACTATTTCTATGTATTTTTCCACTAAGGAGGTACTGTGAAAATTTCTTTTTTTTTTCTCTCCAGTCATCTCAAGTTATTTGTGTAGCACCTAGTCTGATTTCTCTCCTAATCTTTACTCTTACTGGCGGGTTGAATCCTTGGAGGGTGCATGACAATGTTCTAAGAATAATCCTGAGTGGTTGGAGTTTCTAACACTTTTACCTACAAGCCCTCATTCCAGCATGCCCCTCACTATCAATTAACCAGTTGATATCAATTAGTTTTTACAAAAATACAAAAGTTACAAAAACATTCTCCCAAACTGGGAATGAATTCTCCCTTCTATCTACAAATGGTCCCTGTGGAAGTGGGCTCAAATTTAATGCACAATGGTAGTAAGGTAACCATTTAGGTGGCATATAAGGCCAAGGGATGACTCCTGTCCTTTGAAATGCTGTTCTCCCTTCTTAGAGTGCATATCAAGTTCCCTTATGGTTTTGGCATTGTTGATAAATGAGTCACTCCCTTTCTCAGTTGGACTAGCTCCATGTAGCTCATGGCATCTTGGATAAAAGATCAATCCACTGTTAGGCTAGATTGAGCAGGCTGTTCCTCAGGGTTGGCTCCTCATAAAACTCAGTTATTAATTCTACTGTTTCCTATGATCTCTGTTACTGAGTTTGGTTGCTGCATAGACCACTACTGGTTCTTCTATCAGAGTGTTGAGTGAAGAAACACTGAAGAAGGGAGACTTCAAACATGCTAAAACCTGGTCCATTCCATCTCTAGATACTCATTCACCTAAGATGAGAGAAAAAAAATAAAAACAAAAGAGACAGGCATTTATTCATGGTGGCTGAGTGGAAGGTAAGATGAAGGTTTTCTCTCCAGGTCCTCTTTACGCTAGAATTGTCCTAGAATGAAAAAAGACAAGGGCTTAGGATGGAACATATTGATCCTTCTGTATGATAACTCAGTTACACCTCTGCTATCAATGCTGGTTCTGAAACCAGCCAGAAAATCTTTTTGTCAATAGATAACATTAGCCTCTTAGATACTAAAGGCTGAAAGAATACTTCCCAAACTTTAAGTTTTGATTGAAACAAGGCAGATAATACTTATTTTGTTCTAAGAATTGTATCTTCATTGCCAGGTCTCCTATTAAATTAGTTTTTTTTGTTATCCTTGGGATGATTTCAGTTTTATAGTTATATGCTTTCAGGTATAGAAGGAGATCTATACATATTACATTTAAAGATAGTGGCTGAAATCACAAAGTTCAATTCTGATCTTACTGTGGCATAGAGGAAACCTTGATTTCTCAGAAGATATGCCAGTGAAGTACAAGCCTTGGCAGGTTTCCCATGCTGGAGAGCCTTTCAACATGGCACTAGTAATAGAGCAAGTCTGTTTTCTGTTGGCAAGACACGCTCATCACAGAAAGTTACATCAATATCAGGCAGGACACCTAGAAATGAAATTGATTTGGCCATGGCATCTCATGAAACAGAAAATATAATGGACCTGAGTCCTGTGAAGCCCCCTTACTCTTGTGCAGTGATAGTAGGAGAGATTACACAGAAGTTATGAATCACACAATTTTTGTATTGTTAACAAACTTCAATATAATCATTGGTAATCTAAACTTGATATACATTTTTAGTGACCCAAGAGTAAGCATATTACTGCTATAATGCAATCATATAAATCTTGACATTCTTGCTGTAACTGAAGTCAGATGAAAGCAGGAAGTTGCAGTAAGATTAAAAGATGACTCAGAGGCACTACTTAGGGAAGGAAAGAAAGATGATGGAATAGGTTTTATTGTACATTCCAAAGCAACAAAAATATTACTTCATGAGACATTTGATAATCATGTGTTGAAGCACTAATGACAAGAATTTGTACAAAATACCAACATGAAAATAATTGTAGTTTATGCATTAATAATAGTTGAAATGGTAGAGAAATTTTACAAAGATCTTAATGAGGACCTTCAGGAAAAGGAGAAGGAGGAGCAAATGAAGGTGGAGGAGGAGGAGGAGGAAGAGAAGGAGGAAGAGGAAGAGGAGAAGGATGAGTAAAGAGGAAGAAAGAAGAAGAAATAGAGAAAGAAAGAAAGAAACAAAGAAAGAAAAAAATGTAGTTCAATCATACCTGAGGTCTCTAATGGGGTCATTTCTGTTGTTATATCCTCAATCTATGAAATTCTATTCTGTCCCCTAGGTAAATATTATTTGTCCTCCAGTCCTACAATGACCAGCAAAGTGCCTTGTACACAGTGGGCTTAATAAACATTTCATGAATAAATGAATGAATGAATGAATGAATGAATGAATGGATGGATGGATATGTTCGATTACAAGAGAACCCATACAGCTCATTGGCCTGGTAAGTAGCCTGTTCAAGGAACCACAAGAAAAAGTTGGTTGGTTGGTTGGTTGTTATCCTTCATTCTCTAAGAAAACCAAAATGACATCACTATGTTAGAGTCAAGTTACAGTGTGTCTGACTGACTGATCAGACCAATACAAGCTCGGAATGCTGTACCTCAGGTCAGGCACAAATAGTCCATGTGAACATTCTGGGTAGATTCTCTAAATTTGTGCATCTTGTGTTTCTTTTGAGCTATTTTAGTCTTTTTTTTACTAATAAAGCACAGCATCTTCTCTGATGTGGGCACATCATGCTGAGTGGTCCTGTGCCAGTGTCTCCCACGTCACTCAATCAATTCTAATTCTTAAGAAGAGAGACCTTGAGAATGTCCTTATATTGCTCCTTCTGACCACCATGTGAGCACTTTCCCAGTGTGAATTCTCTGTAAAATAGTCTTTTTGGCAAGCATGCATTTTGCATTTGAACGACGTGGCCAGCCCATTGTAGTTACACTGTCTGAAGAATAGTTTGAATGTTTGGCAATTTAGTTCAAGAAAAAACCTCAGTGTCTGAACTTCAGAATCTTCCTAAAACAATTCAAATGGAAGTAATTCAGTTTACTGGCACAGCACTGGTATACTGTCTAGGTTTCATAGGCCCACAAAATAAGTTCAGCACAATGGCTCTGTAGACCTTCTGTTTGGTAGTCAATCTAATACTTCTTCTCTCCCACTACTTTCCTTTAGAGCCTCCCAAACACTGATAGCTCTGGCAATGCATGCATCAACCTCATAATCAATGTATACATCCTTGAAAAGTACACTACCAAAGTGAGTGAATTTATCCACAGTATTCAAAACTTCTCCATTTGCTGTAATAAATGGTTCCATGTATGGATGGTGTGGTGGTAACTGATGGAGCACCTGTGTTTTCTTGGTGTTAATTGTGAGGCCAAAATTAGCACAAGCAGCAGAGAATCAATCCATACTTTGCTGTATCTCTGCTTCAGAGGCTGTATTGAGTGCAAAATCATCTGCAAACAGAAAATCATGTACCAACACTCCCTCCACTTTGGTTTGGGCTTATAGTCATTATCATGAAGAATTCATCATCAGCATGGTAGCTGACATTGATGCCGTGTTCATCCTCATTGAAGTCGTTTGATAACATGGAGGAAAACATCATGTTAAAAAGCATGGGAGCAAGCACACAGCCTTATTTTGCTCCATTGGTGACTGGGAAAGCAAAAGAGTATTATACATTATCCAAAATCCAGACAAGCATGCCATCATGAAACTGATGTACAATGCTGATGAACTTCTCCTGGCAACCATATTTTGACATAATTTTCCATAAGCCCTCATGACTGACAGCATCAAAGGCCTTGGTCAGATCTACAAACATTGTGTACAGACTTCTATTCCACTCCTGGCATTTCTTCTGGAGTTTTTGAGCAGTAAACATCTTATCAATTGTTCCTTGGCCCTTTCTGAAACCACACAGGCTCTCAGGTAGATGACCATCTTCCAGTTGAAGGATCAGCCTATTAAAAAGGACTCTAACCATATCATACCTATCAGATTGGCCAACATGACAAAACAGGAACATGATAAATGTTGGAGAAGATGTGGGAAAATTGGAACATTAATGCATTATTGGTGGAGTTGTGAATTGATACCACCATTTAGTTTGAAGAGCAATTTGGAACTGTGTCCAAAGGCCTATAAAAATGTGCACACCCTTTGATCCAGCAATAGCACTTCTACAACTGCATCCCAAAGAAATCATACAAATGGGAAAAAGGACCCACATGTACAAAAATATTTATAGTAGCTCTTTTTATGGTGGCAAAGAATTGGAAATTGAGAGGATGCCCATCAATTGGGGAATAGCTGAACAAGTTGTGGTATATGACTGTAATAGAATACTATTGTGCTATAAGAAATGATGAACAGGCAGACTGCAGAAAAACCTGAAAGACTTGTATGGTCTGATGCTGAGTGAAGTAAGCAGAACCAGGAGAACATTGTGCACAGTAACAGCCACGTTGTGCAATGACTAATATTGATAGACTTAACCCTTCTCAGCAATACAAGGATCTAAGACATCTCCAAAGGCCTCATGGAGGAAAATGCTATCCACATCCAAAGAAAGAACTATGGAGTTTGAATGGAGATCAAAGCATACTATTTGCTTTTTTTTTTCTTCTGTTGTGTTTTGTTTCCTCTTTCTGGTGGTTCCTCCTATTGGTTCTAATTCTTATTTACAATATCATTAATATGAAAATATGTTTTTAGGAATGTGTATATATAGCCTATATCATATTGTGTGCCATCTTGGAGAGGGAGGGGAAGAAAAATTTAAAACTCAAAAGATTATGGAAGTGATTGTTGATAATTCAAAATAAACTATTTTAAAAAAAGGACTCTGGCAAGAATCCTGCCAGAAATGACTAAGAGAGAGACCCTCCTGTGATTGTCACAGGACAATCTATTTCCTTTACCTTTATAGAGATGAACAATAGAGGCATCCTTGAACTTCTGGGGGATAATCTCCTCTTGCCGTATAACCTGGAAAATTTCAGTTAGCTTTTGTATGAGCAATGGAATCCCTACCTTGTAAATCCCTACCTTGGAATAAAATCAGTACCAGTTGCTTTGCCACACAAAAGGAGCCTAATGGCATTCAAAACCTCTTCTTTTGGAACTTCAGCTAGGGAGGGATTGATTTCAACCTGAGGCAAATGGTCAGTGGTTTCAGTATTGATTGATGATAGTCTGTTGAGAACACTATGGAAGTGTTCAGTCCATCTCTCTAGGATCGTGTCCTTATCACTAATCAATGTGACTCCAGCAGCACTGAGTAGTTGAGATGCACCATAGTCTTTGACTCATAAATGGCCTTCATAAAAGTGCTTTGGATTGTTACTATCAGCATGAAAATGAATTTCATATGCCTTTTTACTGATGAACCTGCATCTCTCTATGCTTTTCTTTTACTTTATTTTTGATGGAATTAAATTTTGCCTTCTTAGACATGGATGAACTATCCTGCAGTAAACCCTGTAGAGTTCTTGTTTTTCATTTAGAAGCTTCTGAAATTACCCATAATTTTCATCAAACCAGTCTTGATGCTTGAGTATTCTGACCCAGATGAGCAAATGCAGTGCTATACACCAAATCTTTGAAAGCTGCCCACTCCTTTTCTGCTCCACTGTTGCCAAGTGTATGTTGGCTCAACTTTCCCTCCAAGTTAGAAACATGTTCCCTCTAAGAGAAGAGCTCTCATCTGTTGACATTAATTCTTCTGGCAGTCACTTTCCCTTGGGGACACTGCTTTTGTTGAATGCAATTATTTAGCTTGGAGAGGATAAGTCTATGATCAGTCCAGCACTCTGTGCCACACATTACCTTTGTCACTCTCCCATCCTGTCTGTCTCTTCTCCTTACAATCACATAGTCTATTAAATGCCAATATTTGTTGCAAGGGTGTATCCACAAAGTTTTATTACATGTAGGTAAATGGAAAACAGGATTGGTGATAAGAAGGTCATGAGATGCATAGGTCTTCAGTAGTAAGTGACCATTGCTGTTGCTGTTTCCAACTCCATTCCTCCCTGCCAAGTCTGGTAGGCTGAACCTACTCTAGCATTAAAGTTACCCAGAATTATAAGCTTGTCCTCTTTTAGCATATTGATGATAACAGTCTCCAGGTCTTCATAAAATTTTTTTTTGACTTCATCAAGGTTTGTCATGGTGGGAGCATAGGCACAAATAATGGTGGCATAACATTTTCCTGCAAGTGGCAATAACATTGTCCTGAGCCTGTCGTTCACTCCTTTTGGTAGGCATACAAGTTTATTACGTAGTGACCATAGAATACAATTTTATGAGTGTTTTTTTTTATTTAATTGAAACTGTTAGCTCTACTTTGTGGCAATTAACTCAGTCTGCCCTCTGAATTGAAAAAGGCCATTTGACAGATGTCTGCTACTGGGAAAATCAAAGAGATATAGTGAAAATATTTTGAATATGAAATCAGGAGACCTGGGTTTGAATCTCACCCTCAAAGCTTTCTAACTGTATGACTTTGGGGAGGTCACCCAGTGTTCTTTGACCTCACTTTCTTCATCTGTTCATTGAGGGAATTGGTCTATATTTCCACCTTGAGATCTAAGAGTCTGTGATCATTTGGCCTTAGAAAAGACATTTAATCTCTCTCAACTTCAGATTCCTCCTTACTAAAATAAAATTTGGACAACTGTACAGTAAGTTGCTATGGTGATAATGTTTTACAATCCTTAATGTACCATAAAAATATCATTACTAGGTTGAATGATTGGAGGAGAGTAGGGAGATAGGCAGGATAGTAAAGTCCAGTAATTTTGTTAAATTCTTAAACTGAATATTATGGTGAGCTCATCACTACCAGAGAAAATTGTACCATGTCCATGCCTTTTTATCCCACATGATTCCTAAGCATGCATTTTCATAAATCTATCAGAGAATCTATCCAACAGGCTTCAGGGATCCCTCTGGGTCTTTTAATATCCCATGGTCAATTCATGACACCATCTTCCTGATGTCATGGTCCTCTTTGAGAATGGAGGATAAACCACAACCTGTGAGTAGTTGAAGTTGTCCACTGGGGACCCAACGGGGCAGTTCCAATTGGCCAACACCACTCCTCTCCTCTCCTCTTCTTTCCTCTCTTTGCCATTCTCTCCTCTCCTGTCTCCAGATGGAATGTCAGGTCATTCCCTGAGGGTGCTTTGCCCAAAGGAAGGCAAATTTCAATGGTTGAAACCTACTTTGATATCTTGGGGTTTAATGCTACACTTCTTTCTTAAAGACCATGCCTTAATTCATTCTGGCTCTCATTGCTCAGACAACAATAGGTCCCTGCCCAAGCACCACTTAATTGTTATTTTTGGGGGGGGCTCTGATGACTCAGCATGATTATAAATAGTAATTATTTCTCTTCTGCCCAGAAACCCTGAGGGTTTTCCTCTCCCTTTGATTTTTTTTTTTGGACTAAAGGGGTCATACCTTGGCTCACATCTTAATCAGCCTTAATCACTGAATAAGCATTGCCTCAGTCAAAGTGAGAACTTGGAAAGACCTTAGCTTAAAAAGGCCAAGGTCCCCCACTGCATCCTGGGCCATCTGAAGTCATCCTGATCTATATCTGGCCACTGGACCCAGATGGATCTGGAGGAGAAAGTGAGACTGGTGACTTTTCTCAGTCTTCTCTCACTTAAATCCAATTGATTTGCAAGTCATGGCATCATCTTTCTGATGTCATGGTCCTTTTCGAAAAGAAAGGACAAACTACACAACCACAACCTTAATATCCCATGGTACCTGTGCAACATTCAGCTTGACTATCTATATTTTTCCCATTCTCACCACATGACCAACCCACCTCCTTTTCCAATCATAGAGTTCCTGAATCATGTATTTAATATCACTTTTTGCACATAAATCATAGTTGGTAATGTCCTGAAACTAACTAATGCCTGCCATAGCCATATTTTCCTCCGTAGCCTTTTTGGTTACCTGAAATTTTTGTGCTTGAGAGATTATATGATCATATCAATGTGGATTTAGAGTTGGAGAAAACTTTAGAAGTCATCTAGTCCAAACTGCTCCTACCCACCCCCCCACCATTTTTCATATGAGAGAGATGAGACACAGGGACTTGCCCTAGATCCTATGACTAGTATGTATCTGAGGTGGGATTTGAACAAAGGTTCTAACTCTAGGTCAGTGTCCCACCCAATATATCCTTTTGTCTTTCATGGAGTCCTATAATTCATGAACATATAGCATTTCTCAAAGAATACTGATATAAAAAATTGTACCTTTGTGTCTATGAATTACTTGTGACCATTGAAGACAATAAGAGTCCTTCAATGTTATGTAGCTCACTGTCACTTTCCTTAAACTCAATTAAGTAAGCATTTCTTAAACATGTAATATGTGCCAGCAACCATGAGTCATGGATACAGTTAAGAAAATGAAAGTTACTGCCTGATTTCCTTCTACTAGGGTGGAGGGGGGATATACCATAGGGATATCAGGCAGGAATAATCAGGAAATTCTCTGGTCTACTAGATTGGGGCACTCTACATCGAGCTAAGCATGGGCTCTAGAGCTTTTTGATGAGCCGCATATTGTTTTTATTTTTGTTGTCAGTAGCTAGATGGCACAGTGGATAGAAAGTTAAGCCTGGATTCAGGAAGACTCATCTTCCTGAGTTAAAAATCTGACCTCAGACATTTACTTAGTTGTGTAACTCTGAGCAAGTCACTTAACCCTGTTTGCCTCACTTTCTTCATCTGTAAAATAAACTAGAGAAGCAAATGGCAAACCACTTTGGTATTTCTGCCAAGAAAGCCTGAAATGGGGTCATGAAGAGTCAGACCCAGTTGAAAAATGACTCAACAACACCAGCCATAGAGCTCAGCATGGGTGCCAGCCCTTTTCAGTGAGCCACATACTCTGGCCATTTAATAAAGGTTCATCCTTATGGGTCCCTGTGACTAAAAGTAGTATAAAAGATGATTTTTTTTATTTAGTCAAAGATAGCCTCACTGCTATAGAAAAGCTCTTTCTCTTTTTCTTTGGGGCTTCTGCCTGATTTGGAACACAGATCTTCTTTGGACTTATCTTCAGGAAGGGAGAGAGGGAGAAACATTTCATAGGCCAGTAAATTGTAAGGTTTCCTTGGTTGCCCTTATATACATGGTGATTCATTGGCCATTTGTAGTATCTGGACAACATATGTATGCTAATTGAATAACATAATGAGCCACCAACCCAACTATATATGAGCCATGTAGATACTTCACTCATTTTTCATACCTCTCACATAAGGCCAATCTCTTCAGAATGGTCATGCCCATGCATTTTAGGATAAAGTAATAAGCACAAAGTCATCCATTAATAGGAGCATCTCGAAAAAAAATCTTTTCATATGTTAGAAAAGCTTGTTCCATTTAGACTTTATATGGGACACCTTTCTTGATGATTGTAAACTATTTCAGTGAGCATATGTATATCTTCCTCTTTAGTGCCTTGCTTGATATTAGTAATCAAATGACCAGCGAACAAAATTATCTCTGGTGTTGTATCTATAAAGAAATGTTGTATGGCATTATAATATACATGAAAGATGCCTTGTTAAAGGAGAGCTTTGGAGATTGCATTTTATTCTCTAAAGACAGGCCAACCACTTTTGCCCTGGAAGAGCTCAGTTAAGAGCCATATTGTAGTGGATGAACTTGACCAAATACTCAGAAGAAAAAAAATCTTCGCTTATGTTGACACTATTCTGAATGTTATCTTGGATTGATTTTTAAAGTTTGAAAGATTGAAAAACAATGGAAAATATCAACAACAATATCTTTATTAAAGGAAAAAAATGAAAAAAATTGAGAGCAACTACCAACACACACTCCTATTTTCTTAACTACATAAAATATTTCAGAAAATGGTCTATGTACATATGAAAAGTATCATTGACAAAAACATTTAAAAAGACAATAAGGGAAATTCAGAGGTAATGTTCCCTATCATATAATGACCTGAAAAGTGGAGAGAAGAAAAGACTGCCCCACCCCCTGCTGTTTAGTGTCTGTTAGTTGAACACACACACACACACACACACACACACACACATACAAAGAGAAAACATTTGACTAGGTAAAGTTCTGAACATTACTTAACAAATATTTGTTTTAATTGTATTAAACAAAGAAAAAAAGAACAATATGAATCCTTTGTTTATATCTGTTAGTAGGAGCCCTATTTCTAGAAACTGAGAAATTACTAGGAAATAGATAAAGAGTTGAAGACTGCATACAGATAAAGAAAAGAGCAGCCCCACATCAATATCTCCTTCATCAGCTTAGAGCAAAATTTGAGATAACTTTCTAGCTAAAGACAATCCAACCCAACCAGAGACTAAAGAATCACAGGAAGGGAAGAAGATAAACATCAAACAAGAAGGGAAATAAAAGAATCAGATAATCAACAAATGTTCAAAATAAAAAAAAAATGATCATCAAGTGCAAACTCTTATTTTATCACGGCAGAAATTGAAACAACTAGATGTGAAGTGATTTAGCCAAGGTTGCTTATTGATTAAGGCAGAATCAACACCAATAAGTAACATAATACAGTGGAAATGATGTCAGATTTGGACAAAGGACATAAGTTCAAATCCCAGCTTTCCTACTAAGTACCCATGTTGCCTTAGTCATCATTTAACTTCAGTGGTTCTCAGTTTCTTTATCTACAAATAAAGGAGTTGGTCTAGATGGTCTCTATTGTCATTTTCAACTCAAAATCCCTCCTCCTGTTACATAGAAACATAGATACTAATTCACACACCATTCATTTATTCAAATATATTTTTTATAAAAAAATCTATAATAATCAGATAGGTAAACTTGAAAAGGGAAGTTAAAACCAGAAAAAATCATTTCAGAACAGTCAATATCTTCTGTTGTACACACAGTATGATCTTAATGGTAGTATATATTTATCTATCAAAATTGCAGGTGACCCAACATGCAGAGTAGAGAAGCATGGTACAAGAATCCTGGCCACAGCAATGACCTTAATGTGAGACCAGCAGTGAAAAATATCACCAAGGACATTTGTGGTCAGAAAAGGAAGTAGTGATAGAGTGAAAGTAAGGAATAACACATGGACATTCTGGATTGTAACAGCTACACTTTTATCCATGACACATAAAGAGAGCCAGCAAAAGATCTCCAATGAATTGGGGGATGTTCTTTTGAGGATTTATAGAAAGACATAGCCATGAATTGCTTAAGATGAGAAGACATAGAGGGATCATGATCTGCACTGGTGGAAGGAGTTCCTACTTCCAGTGGTGGGAAAATGTATCTATGCTATTATCTAAAGATATGCGTGGGGCAGCTAGGTGACACAGTGGATAAAGCACTGGCCCTGAAGTCAGGAGGACCTGAGTTCAAATCCAACTTCAGACCAAACAGTTGAACTTACTAGCTGTGTGACCTTGGGCAAGTCTCTTAACCCCAATTGCCTAAAAAAAAAAGAATAAAAAAGAAAAAAGACATGCTTCCATCCTAAATCCCAGAAAGTGGAGTCTGTACTTAATATTTGAGGTCACTAATGAAAACATTTAGTGTTATGCATATGAAGGTATTAAACTGGCATTGGAGCTTATCAGTCACACTGGAAATTTTGAGAAAAGATAATTGATTCCCCTTTTAGGAATAAAGGGAAAATCTTTAGGAAAAGAGGTGTAGGCAAATTTGGAGAGCATGTTTATTTTAAAATAGAACATAAAGCCCCACGAAAATGTATCTTTGAAGGCAAGTGATATAAAGATAGACAGACTTTTTAGCTAAAAAAAATCTGTAAAATATCAGCTTCATGTTCAGACAGGCACTGACAGATCTAATAATCAGGCAGTATCAACCGTCTGTTAAATCTCCCCACTCTGAAACCCTCAGATGCTACCGAGAGAAGGATTTTTTTTACTTAGGTTATTTAAAATGCACCCCTTGCCTAAAAAAATTTCAAAAGGTAACAGAAATAGAGATTTTTTTAATAAAGAAAGTTTGCCAAGCCAGGTAAAACTGTTATTGAGTACCACTACGTCATATTTCAGCATATAAAGCAAAACCAATCTGAGACATCATACATTAAGACTGACTTTGGATGTTGAGAGATTACTCAGACCATAGACCCTCCTGGATTACCTGTTAACTACACCTGGAGTTGCCATTTTCTGAAAGTGCTTGGAATAGGAAATATCTCCATCTGGGTGCCATTACAGACCATAGGAACATAGATTTTGAGCTGGAATAGAGCAAACTTTGAGTGTCTCTACATATATCTCTGAAAGTCTATATTATATATGAATTGCTGACAGCATGAATGAAGGAGTTTCTCCCTGGGTCAAGGGAGGGAGGATAAGAGAGAAAAGTAAAAAAAAAATAATAAACCACCAAAATAATTTGTAGAAAAAAATTTAAGAGGCCTAGAATTAAAAGGTAGATAATGAGGAACAACTTAACTTTATTTTACTTCAATATTTTAGTAGTACCAGTAGTCATAATCATAATATTACTGGCAAGTAGATGACTGGTATATTGTAAAAGGAATCACTTTTCTGTTATAAGCTGGATACAATGGTCTCTAAAATCCCTCCAAATCCCTGAAATTCTGTGGTTATATGACATGATGAGAGACTGTATTAAGAAGATTATTTTTTGAAAGATAGGTTGGGAGAAAAACTGAAGATGAGACTGGTAGGAATCTTTTCCCCCAATTACGCTAGAAAGCAATGAGGACTTGACCAAAGGCATTGCTAATGGATGTGGAATTGAATAAATCGAAACAAATCTTGGCAAGGAAAAATTGATAGGACTTGTCAACTTATTAATCTGATGATTGAGGGAGAGTGAAGATTCAGATGACTTGGTGTTTTGGGTGTTTCATTGAGTTAACCATTCGTATTTTAGATCTTCACCTTGACATGAGTTGTGGCCAAGTTTGGATCAGCATCTGGGTCTCCTGAATCCAAATTTAAAGTTTTTTTTTTCCTACTACTTCTTTATGGATTGTCTTAGACACCTTAGCTAATGAGAAGTCCTGGAGGAACGTGATGATAAGTGGGGCACAGCCATCTATGAATTGATACCCATGTGTTCTTGTCAATTAAAAGCTCAATGTTTAAAAACATCCGCCAAATGATTAGTGTGTGTAGGTTTTTTATATTAGATCCCAGGGGTATGAATGTAGATTTAATACGAACTTTACTCTTAAAAAGGTAAAAACTTAACATGAGGAAGAAGAAATATATAAATAACTAAGAAAGGAGCATGAAGAGCTGACCTCAGAATCAGGGAGTCCTGTTTTCAACTTCTGCCTCTGACAAATACTGTCTCTACAACTCTGAGAACGGCACTTAACCTCTCTATTTCTAAAATGGTGATAATGATGATGATGATGACATGATAGCAATAATGGTGTTAATAATTCTAAAAATCAAATATGAATGAATCATATGTATTTCTTTATAGAAATAAAGGCATATGAAGGCAACTCAGGATGAAATCACTGTCATCCTAAATTTAAGAAGGCTTGTACCTAGAAGCCTGGAATTTTGTTCAATTCAGTTTTTCCAGTGAAATATCATTTCAGGATACCAAAATGTAACACCTGCTAAATAACTAGTAAGACAAGACTTTATTGCTAGAATTATAAATTAAAAGTTCACTATCTTTCATGAATTAACCTATTATAAATATCTACAATTCAAATTTAGACTTCAAAATATCCTTAATAATTCAACAATTAAAACTGCTATTCATAATCACTGGGAAATAATACTGATCCATAAAATATGTAAGAATAATATTTTAGGGAACAAGTAGGTAGTGCAGTGGATAGAGCACTGGCTCTGAAGTCAGAAGTTCAAATCCAGTCACAGACCAAATACTTCACACTTACTAGCTGTGTGACCCTGGGCAAGTCATTTAACCCCAATTGCCTTGCCAAAAAAAAAAAAAGAAGAAGAAGAATATTTTAAATAGATGCCAGCACACCAAATACTCATAATTTTCAAGTTGTGTGGTATGAAAAGCTACTAAAATGTAGAGTGGAAAGAATCAAGTCCATTTGGGAACAGGATAGAGTACATATACATCTTCTTGTTCTGTATGCTCCTGAAGTTGTCCTTAATTTCAATGAGTCTACAGAGGATCAACTTGTGTATTAAACTTTTATTCAACTCGAAAAGCAGTTATTTTTCTGTCCATGCAAGAGACCATAAAACATTAAGTACAAAAAATACAGAATAATGACTTGTCCCAGAACTGTTTCTAATTGAACAACACAGAACAAGAGAAGAATGAGATGATAATAATAGTAATGATAATTACCAAAATCTCAAACCATGTCATAATGTGAAGGGCTGTGTAAGGGGAGGGCAATGTAAAAGTCAGTAAATTCCAACTGAGGAGATATACAGTGGAGAGACTGTGTGTCATGAGATAACTATAAAGACCTAGTAGGAACCCTGAAGTTTTAGCCAATTGGGCTCTGATAATAACTGATGATTGGGTAAGCACCCAGGCAGTATGATGTGATTCCTATGAATCAAAGAAAGAGATGGAGTGTTACAGAGTTACAGGCTCTTCCTACTAATAACAGCCATAATAATGTGATTGACAGGGAGGATAGTAGGAAAAATGGAGTCCCTTTGGAATTAAGCACCACAAGAAAATAAGACATTCTGGAACAAATCAGAAGTACCAATATACCTACTGCTAGAAATGCTTCCATCTGACATTGACAAGGAAATCAAGTAAATCAGGAGTGAACATTGAATGGAATGAAGAAGAAATGAAAGATTTTTTTTATTATGTATCAATATTACATGGTAACAAAATTGGAAACAGATTTTATCCATTATAGGAAATGATTTCATGTTGTTTCGCCAATGATATCTTCAGATACAAATTATGCTACATAATAGTGAAGACCAATACAAGGGAAATAAGATTGTTCCTAAACCTGGACTAGATGAAGCAAGAGCACAAATTGAATAGTTACTTAAATCTTAAAAAAGAAAAAAAAAACTGAAGAATAGGAAAGCATTGAAAAATCTACACAACAAAGAAAAAGAAATTCTACCTATTAAAAAAGGCATGGTAAAAATAATTTTCATGACCTGAATCATTCAATCAATTAATAAGTATTTATTTACCACTAAATATCAAATCCTGTGTTAGAGTCTGGGGGTACAAGTGCAAAGAATTAAATAATCTCTATTTCTAGGGAGTTTATTATTACATATTATTATTATTATTTATATATAATCATATTATATATATTTTATAAGCATATAAGATATTATAATATAATTAATATTTATCAAATAATATAATAATTAGGACAATAACATATCCATATAAATATATATCATAAATATAAGGTTAGTAAATATAAATATAGGCATAGTGGTTAAATATGAATAAGTCTAGGAGCATCAGGGAAAGTTTTCTGTAGTAGATATTGCCTGAGCTGTGACTTTCTTTAAATGTATTATGTTAATATACTTTGTTTTTACCTAGTCTAAAACTTCCCTACTCTCTGTCCCTTTCCACTCCCAGAGAGCTATGTCACAAAATAAAGTTTTATTAAGAACTTAAAAGAATTAGAGAGGATTTAAACTTAAAAGAATTTAAAAAGTGGAAGAAGAGAAAAAATCAGAAAAAATGTTCTACACAATGAAACAATATAACAATATATATAAATTTTCCCCCATGTGGACTTCCCTCTATACTTCTTATTTAGAGCCATGTTCATTCTCTATAATTTTGCAACACACAATTTCTATTCTTCTTCTTTATATGTATATTATTATAATCATTGTGTGTATTATTTTCTTGGGTCTACCTATAAGTTGCATCAACTCATGGAACTTTTTTCAGGATTCTCTGTATTCATTATATTCATTGTTTCTTTATAGCATAGTGTATTCCATTATGTTTATATACCATGATTTTTTATACCCATCATGTAATTGGTACATCTTTATTTTGTTTCCAGTTCTTTGCTATCATAATAAAAGTACTGCTATAAATATTTTAGTGTATTTATGACCTTTCTTCTTGTTAATGGCTTCCTTCAGGTACAAACCCAATAAGGAGTCTCTATTCAAAGGGTATGGATAGTTTAATCACAGTTTCAAAATTCAAAATTGCTTTACTAAATGATTGCACTAATGAATATTGAACTTTATCTTGAAGGAAGAGAGGGATTCTGTAAGGCACAGGTAAGGACAGAGTTCCTTCTAGGCATATGGCATGGACAATGTTAAGGCATGGAAATAAGAAATGGAGTGTTATAAATAAGAAACAGAAAGAAGATGAGTTTGGCTTTATTTCAGAGTGTGGAGAGGGAAGTAATGCTAGGAGAATAAAGTCTGGGAAGATAGATTGCAGTTGGTTTGTATAAGGCACTAAAAGTTAAAATAGTTAAAGCTAAAGAGTTAATTAAAGAAAAACCTAAATAGTTTATATTTTACATTTGAAGCAATAAGAGGACACTGGAGTTGGTTGAGTAGGGGAATCACATTGCTAGACCTGTACTTATGGAAAATTACTTTGGCATACTTGAGATAAACAGGTTTTGGGTGAAGTTTGAGGCAAGGAGACTAATTAAGAGGCTCTTGCAACAATATAGGTTACAGATGATGAGAACCTGGATTAAATTGCTATGTAAGTGGAGAGAAGAGGACATAAGAGAAATAGTTTATGAATGTGAAAATGGCAAGATTTTTCAACTGATTGAATATGTGTGGTTGAGGACAAAAAAAGAGTACAGAATTATGCTAAGACTACAGGTTGAGACATTGGGGGAATGGTGGTTCCTTTGACAGAAATAATGAGGTGAAGTTTTTTGTTTATTTTTAGGAGGAAAGATAATGAGTTCAATTTTACACATGTTGAATTTAACATATCTTTAGAAAATCCAGTTCAGATTGTCCAACAGGCAAGTGGTGGTCTTGGATTAAATTTTAGTAAAGAAACTGGAGTTACATATATAAATATAAAAGTCATCTGGATAGAAATAACAGGTAAAGCTATGAAAGTTGATGAAATTACCAAGAGAAAGAGAATGGAGAAAGAAGAAAAGAGAAGAGGAGGGAAGAGGAAAATAAATTTGAAAAGAAGATTAACATTCTTTTTTTTTATTTTAATGGCATGAATTCAACTTATACCTATTATTCCAAAACAGTACATTCCAAAAAAGCTGTTATCTGCTAAAACCATCATATATGAATACATTCTTCCACAAAACTTGACAGAGAGTGTAAAAACATTTGAGTACTCATGCATAAAAGTCTATATTGCAACTGTTACCATGGTAAAGACCATAGGAAGAAAGGTGGTGCTATCTAGGTATAATAAACTTAAGGACAATACCACCATGTCTGAAGAAGCTCTTGGGCTTCTATTGAAAACCTTGGGCAACCTTGGACAGACATTTAAATGTTACATCAAGAATTATCTGGAATATGTAATAAAGTACTTGAAGAAAAACTTGTTCAATTAAAAGCAGCAACAATAACAACAAATTATGCAAATCAATTACAGGAAACAAAAGTACATTTTTTTTGTTCATCATTAATTTTTGAAGAGAACTAGTGACATCGTGATGTTAGGGTAATATAGTGGATGATGAGTGATGTCTTGACTTTCAGGTGAGTTGGATTTAATTGAGGCAAAGTAATCAACCGCTTCTCCTCCAGAGTCATAGAAGTCCAATGTCAGGACAAAAGTCAAGATGACTGGTGATGGCTAGGGATGCATTAGATGACCTTGGCCAATTCCACAAGGGGAAGTCTTCACATTATTGGGGTAGACATTCCCTAACTCACTTTTTTGTTTCAGATTTGTCAGTTATCTTCAAACTGGTTCAGCCCACTTGCCAAGATGGTTTTATTGGGGTTTAGCTGTTGTTCATGCCACAGCTATTTTTAATACTGAATACTTTTAATACTCTTGACCCTTTTAATCCATAATTGAAAGCAAAAGGGAGACATAGGGGGGCTTGACACATTACCGATAACTATTCATTTGGACTAGCCAAGTAGTTGGGCAAAAGCTATGGTCCCAACTCCAAATGGTGGCACCCCGCCTTCCACCCCTCACCCTTGATCTCTGTCTCTGTCTTAGCTCCCCACTTTATATGCTCCACAGAAGAAATTTGCCTCAGTCATGGCCCCAAAGTGAACTCTTTCCTTGCAGGGGCTGCAGAGACCCATCCAGAGCCTGGGGCCCAGAGGGTTCAAGTGGACAAGGTTATCAAGTTTCTTCCCCTACCCCTGGAAGATTTCTCCTTGCTACCAACTCTGTTGCTATCTGGGGATGATGGAGATATTTCTCTGGAAGGAGCCTTCCTACCATCTCCTCCCCTGTTTGAGGAACCATTCTCCCCTCCTCTAGAAGAAGAGGCATTCCCTTCCCTACCCCTCCTCTGGGAGAAGTGGGAGTTGAATCTCCAGTATCAACACATCAGTCCAGAAGAAAGGTGAGCAGCATTGACCTGGAGATGGACTTTCTGTCCTACTTATTGTATGGGATGGCCAAGAATGATACCTTTAAGACCAGGGTTTCATCTTGATCTGGGCCTCTCCCAGCTGTCCCTCTATTCCCTCCTAAGTCAAGTGTACTACCTGTAGTTTCTACCATAGTACCTCTTCTTCCTTGGTTGGGTCCTACTGGTCCTCCTCATTCCCATTCTATATCTGTGACTAAGATTGCAACCAAACAGCCTTTAAGTCCACAGTTCCAGCTTCAGTTGTGGCTTCAGCCCCAACTGAAGCTCCATCTATAGTTCCACCCCCAGACCCAGCCTCACCCTTAAACCTAGTCTCCACCCCTGTCCCAAAGTTTAACTCTGTGTCCCCCAAATTCACTCCTACAATCCCTAAATTTATCCCTCTGGCACCTGGATTTCCCTTCCTCAGAAGGGGGATTAACCCTCCCACTGGTGCATGATCCTCTCAAAAGCCTCCCAGCTTTGCCTATGTTCAGCAGAAAGACAAGCCTTGTGTTCAAGAAAAGCAATGTCCAGTGTTCCCTCCTGCTCAGGACCAGGCACATCCTCCTGAGCCCAGGACCTCTAACTCTTTGTGAGGCAGAAGAGCTGGAAAAGTTGACACAGCAGCTTATGAGGGACATGGAGCAGCCAGATAGTAACAAGCTCCTCACAAATGAAAAGTGTGATTGGTGCCACCAGATTCTGGTATGTTCCCAGCCTGTAGTCTGGGTACTTGAATGTCAATTCCATGTCATGTATTTCACATGCTACCAGCGTGAGTAGCAGCTGCAGGAGCAGAAGTTCCACAGCCTTGAAGGGGCACTTTACTGTGAACAGTAATATGACATTAACGTAGAAAAGTGTAGCACATGTGGGGGGTGCATCACTGAGAAGACACTGAGTGCCACAGAATGGGTCTTCCATCCCCAAAGCTTCTGCTGTGTCATCTGGGTCTGCCTTTTGGAGGGAATCTCCTTCATCAGGAACCAAGCCAAGAGCCCCACTATGTCCCTGACTATCACTGACAGAATACCTCATCCTGCTCTGTGCTGAACCCATCACACTTGAACCTGGCTGAGATGAGACTGTTCAAATTGTAGCTCTTGCCAAAAACTTCCACATAAAAAAATGTTACAAGTATCAATGAGGACTGGGGAAAACTCCCATCCACTGAGGCTTATGAGAATTGTTGTTTTCCTCTGGATGGACAAGTACTGTGTCATCACAGTCACAGAAGCCAGGCCCAGGCTTAAGAGTGAACTCATTTCCATGAATCTTGAAGATCCAGGATCCACATCAGATCAAAGAAACTACCTACTTTAAGATCAAGTTTTCCTTCATTCAATTTATCCTCATTCCCCACCCCAAGCCATAAGAAAAGTTACAGCTAGCTTTACACTAGTTCCTCTTAAGTTCTGGGGCACAGGGGGATACATGCACACAAACATACACACACATATAATCCATATATTATCTATGTATGTGTATATATTTATATATGTATATGTGTGTGTGTGTGTGTATATATATATAAACAGAGAGAGGCTATTATATATAAAAGGCATACATATGTGTGTATGTGTTTGTGTATATATATATATATATATATATATATGTATGTGTGTGTATATTGACTATTTTGACTTTATTTTGGTATAGAGTGTGAGATTTTGCTCTAAGCCTAGTTTCTGCCATACTCTTTTTCGGTTTTCCCAGAAGTTTTTGTCAAAGAGTGAGTTCTTATCCCAGAAGCTGGGGTCTTTGGGTTTATCAAATAGTAGATTACTATGGTCATTGACTACTATGTCTTTTGTACCTGACCTATTTCACTGATCCACCACTCTATTTCTTACCAAGTAGTTTTGATGATTACTGCTTTATAATACAATTTAGGATCTGAAAGAGCTAGGCCACCTTCCTTTGCATTTCATTTCATTCATTCCCTTGATATTCTGGACATTTTGTTCTTCCAAATGAATCTTGTTATTATTTTTTCTAGCTCTATAAAATGATTTTTGGTAGTTTGATTGGTATGGCACTGAATAAGTAAATTAGCTTAGGCAGAATTGTCATTTTTATTATATTAGCTCGGCCTACACGTGAGCAACTAATATTTTTCCAATTATTTAGATCTGACTTTATTTGTGTGAAAAGTGTTTTGTAATTGTGTTCAGATAGTTCCTGGGTTTGTTTCAGTAGGTAGATGGATAGCATTTTTCATCTTAAGTTGTTCAGAGTTGTCTTGGATTGTTGTATTGCTGAGAAGATCTAAATCACTCAAAGCTGATCATCTTACAATATTGCTGTTACTTTGTACACAGTATATTTAATTTTGCATCAGCCCATGCAAGTCTTTCTAGGTTTTTCTGAGAGCATCCTGCTCATAATTTTTATAGTACAATAGCATACCATCATAAACACATACCACAACTTGTTCAGTGTTCCCCAATTGATAGGCTTCCCCTCATCTTCTAATTCTTTACCCCCAGAAAAGAGATGCTACAAATATTTTTGCACATATAGGTCCTTCTCTTTTTTATCTCTTTTAGGATACAGACCTAGTAGTGGTATTGCTAAATTAAAGGTTATGCTTTGTTTTATACACCTTTGGGCATAGTTCTAATTGCTCTACAGAATGGTTGAATTGGTTCACAACTCCACCAACAGTGTATTACTGTCTCACCTTTTAATTTTATTTTAAGATATAATCCATTCAAATTCAACTCATGCCATTGTCTTCTGTCTATATATACTCCTTTTAACTGCCCTAATAATGAGAAAGGTCTTAGGAGTTACAAATATCATCTTGCCATGTACGAATGCAAACAGTTTAAGTTTTAAGTTCCTTATGATTTCCCTTTCCTGTTTGCCTTTTTTTTATGCTTCTAGTGAGTATTATATTTGAAAGTCAAATTTTCTCTTCATCTCTGTCCTTTTCTTCAAGAAGACTTGAAAGCCCTCTATCTCATTGTATGTCTATTTTCCCCCCTGAAGGATTATACTTAGTTTTGCTGGGTAGATGATTCTTGGTTGTAATCCTAGCTCCTTTGACTTACAGAATATCATACCCCAAGTTCTCTGATCCTTTAATGTAGAATCTACAAAATCTTGTGTTATCCTGACTGTGGCTCCACCATACTTGAATTCTTTCTGGCTGCTTGCAATATTTTCTTCTTAACCTGGGAACTCTGGAATTTGGCTATAATATTCCTAGGAATTTTCATTTTGGGATCTCCTTCAGCAGGTGATTGGGGAATTCTATCAATTTCTATTTTACTCTCTGCTTCTAGAATATCAGGGCAGTTTTCCTTGATAATTTCTTGAACGATGATGTCTAGGTTCTTTTTTTTTTAATCATAGCTTACAGGAAGTCCAAAAATTTTTATATGATCTCTTCTGGTTCTATTTTCCAGATCAGTTGCTTTTCCAATGAGATATTTCACATTGTCTTCTATTTTTTTTTTCATTCTTCTGGTTTTGTTTTATTGTTCCTTGATTTATCATAAAGTCATTAGCTTTCATTTACCCCATTCTAATTTTTAAGGAATTATTTTCTTCAGTGAGATTTTGTACCTCCTTTACCATTTGACCAATTCTGCTTTTTAAGGCATTCTTCTCCTCATTGATTCTTTGGACCTTTTTTCCATTTAGCCTAACCTGTTATTTAAGATGTTATTTTCTTTAGTATTTTTGTGTGTTTCCTTTACCAAGCTGTAGACTCATTTTTTTTATGATTATCTTGCATCACTCTCATTTCTTTTCCCAATTTTTCCTTTATCTCTCTTACTTGATTTTCAAAAACCTTTTTGAGTTTTTCCATGGTCTGAGACAAATTCATATTTTTCTTGGAGGCTTTGGATGTAGGAGTTTTGATTTTGTTGTCTTCTTCTGAGTGTGTTTTTGATCTTCATTGTCACCATAGTAATTGAAAATAGTCAGTTTTTTTCTATTGTTTCTTCATTTTTCCATCCTATTCATTGATGTTTAACTCTTTGTTAAAGTAGGACTCTGCTTCCAGGGTGGAGGGCACACTGTCTCAAGCTTTAGAGGTTTTCTACAGCTGTTTTCAGAGATCCTTCTAGGGACATGTAAGTTTTCATTCTTTCAAAGTGAAATGATGTAAGAAGAGGTGTTTACTACTCTTCTGGCCTGTGTTCTTATCTGTGAGCAATCACAAACACTCTTTTCTGCTCTGGAACTATGAGAAGGGTCCCCCCTCCACTACTGCTGAAAGCCCTGCTTTGCTAGTGTTCTTCCTGTCCCTGGGACTGCCACCCAGTTCTGCTACCTGGATCCAACTATGGGCAAACAGCAGAGTCCTGCTTTAATGTTAGTAAAAAGACTCCCGTAATCTCCTTCTGGCCATTTGTTTGATGCCCTTACCATCTCTTGGATGAGTGCTCCAGAAGCAGCCCCTGCTGCTGCTGATTCAGTCACTCCCAAAGCCTGCTCCTGGTTTGCTGGGATGGGGCTTTGCTGGCACAGCCTTTACTGAACTATGCTCCCCTGCCACCCAGGTGAGACAGACCTTCTCTGCTGACCTAAGTAAGCAGACTTTGGGGTCCGTAGCCTGAGAGGTCTGGAAACTGTTACTGCTGCCTATGATTCAGTCACCATAATGCCTGCTCTGGCTTTTCTGGGGCCTGGACTGTGCTCTTTTCTCACCCTGGTGCAATAGACCTTACCTGCCAACCTTCCAAATTGTCTTGGGTTGGAATTTTGTTTCCCTCTGTCTTTTTGTGGGTTCTGCTACTCCAGATTTTGTTTAGAGTCATTTTTAAAGGCATTTGAAGGAGTTTGGGGAAAGCTCAAGTGAATCTCTGTCTTTGCTGTGCCATATTGAATCCTCTCTACCAAGCTATTCTTGTCTACTATTTATGCAGTTCTTCTGTGCCTTTCAGACATGCTATTATATATTAAGGGGTTTCCATTCACTAGATATCTTCAAACAAAAGCTGAATGAAGACTTACTAGATACATTGGACAGTGGATTCATGTAGAACGGATAGGACTAAATGACTTCCAAGGTCCTTTCTAACTTTGAGATTTTGTTGACTCTAAAATTAGTATTATTCCTCATTCTTCACTTGATCTGTTTTCTAGCTGACTGCCCTCTCTACTCCTACTTCTCATACAGTTCCCATACTTCAAAACCTGTCTCAATCTTATTTCTTTGATTTTCTTAGTCTTCAGTCATCTTCCATCCTCCCCCGACCCTTGGGCCTGTATCTCTACTGAAGGATGGTGTCCAAATAATCTTTAAAAATTTAACATTGATAAACTTCCTCTATGTCAAAAAGCACTGATGGGTGCTTGAAGAAATACAAAGTTTAACCAAAAATGCTCTGCCCTCCTAGAGCTTAGGTGGTAGAGTAAGGTTAGGAAACAGATATCCAAAATACATAATATTAAATGGTAAGTGCATTGTAGAAGAGTAAAAAGACATGAGCTAGGTGAAGTCTAAAGAAGAAGGTATTATAACCGAATAGGTAGGAAGTTAACCTTTGAAGATCAGTGGGGAATACATACCAGGTATAGAAAACATGTTCAGGGGGCAGAAAGTCATCCAGCTCAGCTACAACATAAACATCTAGGTGACCTAGTTAATACAGCACTGGAACTGGAGTCAAGAAGACCTGGGTTCAAAAACTCTTTTATTTTTTTTAGGCAACTGGGGTTAAGTGACTTGCTCAGGGTCACACAGCTAGTAAGTGTCAAGTGTTTCATCTGAGGTAGGATTTGAACTCAGGTTCTCCTGACTTCAGAGTCAGCGCTCTTTCCACTGTGCCACCTAGCTGCCCCTTCAAAAACTCTTAATAGCATGTGATTCTATAGAAGACATTTAACTGCTTTGTGCCTCATTTTTCTCACCCACAAAATGAGAGGGATGGACTCTATATTGTCTAAGGATTTCTTGAAATTTAAGTCTGTGATCCCAAAATGAAGAGTACAAGGTAGGAAATATGAGACTGAAAAGTCAGTCGGTCAACATGACTGAAAACATATGTACTTTGTGGGGACTTTGCTAAGCAGTGGGGATTCCAAGAAAGACAAAAACAGTTTCTTGTGTCAAGGGGCACACATTCTAGTGGAGGAGATAACATTTGAGTGACTATGTACAAAAATGCACATAGCAAATATATACTGCATAAATGAAAGAGGGATGGGATTAGGAAAGGTGGAAAATTAAGAGACTAAAAAAATCTTCTACAGAAGGTGGGGTTTGAAGGATGCCAAAGAAGTCATAAAACAGTAGTGGGGAAGAAGTACATTCCAGGCATGGAGGACAATTAATGCCAATCTATGGAGATAGGAGATTGAGTGTCATCTATGAGGAAGAGTATGGAGACCAGTATCTGCTTTGTGCATATTGTAGTTGCATTGTAAAGTGCTTGGAGAGAAGTAAAGTGTGAGAAGACCAGTAGAAAGAGGCCATGTTGTGAAGGACTTTAAATTCCAAAAAGAAGAAAATTTTAGATTTGGTCCTGGCAATAATAGTGAGCTCTTGGAGTTTATTGATGGGAAAAGGGTGGCGTTGAGATGTATGACATGGTCAAATTTCCCCTTTAAGAAAATCACTTTGACATCTAAATGGAAGATAAATAAGAGTGAGAAGAGAGAAAAGGAGACCAATTAGAAGGCTATTTCCATAGGGATGCCATATTATGTGCACCACAAAAGGGTTTAAACTTGGTCAGTAAATAGAAAGCCAATCAAGATTTTGGAGCAGAAGAGTTATATGAACAGATCTATTAATAAGAAACTTTTCTGACAGTAGCATGAGTGTCAGATTAGAAGGGGAAGAGAAGAAAAGAAGGAAGACTTATTAAGATGCTATAGGAATAGCCCCAGTGGTAAGTGATGAAGGCCTGTAGAAGCATTCAGCAGCATAATGAAATAATCCCAGAAAGGAATGGGAAAAATGTTCCCGCAGGAGTCTCTTCTGCCCTAGCCTCAATGTCCCTATACTTCATCTCTCTTCTTTGCTCCTCTCTCTCTACTAAGCTTGCAGATCTGCTGGGACATTATCTCCTTTTGTGTCCTTGGCACTGCCTCTGTGACCCATTCTTGGACAACCCATGGATAAGCATGGACACCTCATTCACTTCCCTTTAGTTGACCCAAGTCATAAGTAGAATTTTTATTAAAAAACTTTAATGAGAAATAAGGCAAAGAAGTTTAAAAAAAATAACAAGAGTACAGAAATATAGCTAAGCTTAAAATAGTTTTAAGTTTTCAAAAAATAAGTCAATTTCTAATACAAGTAATTTAACCAAAAAACTTCCAACTATATGTACTGCTCTTTGCTCAGTATTGGGGAATGATATGAAAAATAATATTTTCTCTTATCTCAAGGTGCTAACATTATAAAAGAAGGGCTATTGCCAAACAAGGAAGATGCAAGGTGGACTTTGATAAGGTAATGTGCACTAAGAAAATCTAATAAAAGACTATACACTTTTAGCTAGGAGCAATCCAGGGAGACTTCATGAGAGAAGGTACACTTGAGCTGGGTGTGAAAGAAAGAAAAGGATTTCAATAGGCAGAGATAAAAAGAAGGAATCCAAGGCATAAGAGATAAACTCAGAGATGATTACAGATCTTGATGTGTCCCTCTACCTTCTGCAGAAGAAACATTCCACAAATATTTCATGGTTGACAGACATTACTTCCCGGAGAAGTGAGGTGTGGAACAATTATAAGCAGCACAATGTAATACTAGGACTAGGACTTGGAATCAGAAGACCTAGGCACATCTCAGCTCCCCTGCTTATTAGCTGTATGAACTTGGACAAGTAACTTGATCAGGTAGTACCTAATGATTTCTAAATTCCCTTCAGCAGCGGAGTTCTGTGGGTCTACAATTCTATAACTTGACACAAGACACCCAATATATCTATCAGTGGCCTCCATTTAGCTTACTCGAGTCTGCTGCCCCCGTTTGACTGTTGGAACTTGTTTGGAATTGTTGGAATTTCCTTTCTTCCTCAAACTGACATGCACAGATCTTTCATTATTCCCCTTTATACTATGAGGCACAAATTAGAAAGTAAATGACTGTAGCTTTTGACTGCTCTCAGGGTTGGGAGCAATAGCTCTTACAGATGGTCTTTGAGGTCCATCCATAAGCCAATATGAACTTGAAGCCAAAGGACACTAAAGGAGGAAGGGCCAGATTTCATACATGACAGGAACCAAAATGAAGGTGAGGGGAAAGGATTGGGAGGAGGGGAGTACTTTTGCCAAACTAAATCCCAAGGCTAGCCAAGCCTCCATGTGTTATGTAAGACCAGAGTCAAAGTTCAGGCCAATCGTGGGAAACTTGTCTCTCTCCAGGCCCGAAACTAAAACAGTTTTCCTCAGCTTGGGGTGCCAAGATAAAAGTTCACTCCGCGCACCTGTTCTATCTCCTTTCTCCTGCCAGGATCTTTTCTTGTCGGTGTGACTGTTTCGACCACTGTTGTGTTTGGGACTTGGCAAGGGCAGACATTCCTCACTAATGAGACAGCTTTGGTTTTTAGACTGCTTGACAATGGGGCATTTGTGCATGTGGCAGCTTCCTCCAGCGGAAGGGCCCTACCCAATCTCTCTCTCAAAGCTATTGCTCCTGCTGCATTTCCAGATCCTGGATCATGGGACCTATTACAATTGAACCTAAGAATATCATAATGTAACACTCCACTAACTTTCAGTAATTCTGACCTTCCAAAAAACATTGAAAGATGACTGAGCTTTCTTGTTATACGATAGTCATCAAAGATAATATGTAACATGATGAGTGTGAGTGTAGTTTGGTTTGAAGGGAAAAAATAATACTGGGCCTACAACCATACATCCTGCTGTCAAATCTTGGCTTTACCATCTATCATTACTTGGTCACTGGCCATGTCACCTCACTTCTCAGTCTCAGCTTCCTTACTTGCAAAATAGAGATAATGCGTTACTTAAAGCATAAGGCTGTGAAGAAGAAATGATATGATATATGTAAAGAGTCTGGCAAGTGTTAAAACATGACATAAAATAATAGTATTTTATAATAATATTGCTGTTTCTAAAGTTAAAATGGAACTTAGGAATCATGATACTGATCTCCCTCAATTTACAAACAAATAGATGTGAGTGAGGACAAATAGATGTGACTTTTCCAAGATGACATTAGTAAATAGCAGACCCTGGATTTGAACACAGATCTGATTGCCAATCTAGTGATCTTTTCACTGTATTGCATTTATCTAAGAGAGAAGAGGAATGGACAATGAATCTGTGATCTACTTTCATTCTAATTCAAAATAATAAATTTAAAAAAATGTTTGAGGACTTAAATTAGCTTTATTTTCTCGAAAATTATTTATTTTCACCATATCATTCCACAATAATTCAAAGAAAATAAGCCCTATGGCACAGTGTGTTAGAGACAGTGTGGCATAGTCAAGGAGTGCATAACTTGGAGTCAGGACAATCTGTGTTCACATTCCACCCCTGATACTTTCTAGTTTTGAATGAAGTCACTTAGCTTTAAGTTACATCATACAATTTCCTAGCATTTATTATTTCATTCATAGATGAATTGATATCTTTAATGTTAGAGTAAGTTCTCATACCAAAAGTTCATCCCAGAGATTAAATTTAAAAATGTCTTTGTATCTTTACATGGTATTTATATCATTAGTAAAAAAAAAAAGGGGTTATACTTAAAAGAGGCAAAAGAACACCCAAAGCTCTAGACTCACATGGACTAGCTCTAATCCTGGGGTCTGACCCCCAAATGGATAATTTTTTTCCATGGTTTCTTGCTACCACCTATAGTTACTCCAGTGAAACAGTAAAATGCAACTTATTTTTGGGTCATGTCTAGGTTCTTCCAAATGTGAGTAACTGGGTCCCCAGCTGCCATACAATACATAAAGTATGAAATGCAAATGGGGTATGGAATAACCTTTTATCTGGCGTTCAATGCAAATGATTCAATGTGTGTCATGACATTTGTTCTTTATTGATTATTGCAAAGTAATTGATTTCATTCATGTATTGCAAAAATATACATACATAATATCCATATATCCATAAATATATACATATATATTTAAAAAAACAGATCCATTGAAGTGAAAATGTTAACGTATTTTGATGTACACATGGAAAACTTCTACTTAAATCATATCACCAGCATAGCAATTCCAAGGAAAAATGATCTAAAATCTTTCCTAAAATCTTTTAGGAAAGTGGGTGAAGCTTGCTATAGCTCTGTCTAGCCATAAAATCATTATTATCTCTTCTAACTATAAGGAATTGGGATTTCCAAGTAAAAAAAGGCAGTCACATCAAAGCATTTGATTAATTACTTGGGGCACACAATGACATAAATTTATATGGCTCAACTGAAAAATACAGCAAATAGTTTATCAATCTTATGAAATGATGCTTCTCCAATGATATCAGAATGTCATTTTGACTCAGTAAGTATAAAATTTTTAATGCACACCAAGGAAAGATAAAGAATGAAGGATCTGAGCTTGAATCCAAAGGCTAAATTATACCAGAAGATGGGAGCAGTATTTATTAATACCTTGGTCTTCTGTGGGCAAGACACATAAAGAATAAAGCTGTGAAGGAGAAAGTCATAACTATATATGACAAGTAACTTATGGACATTATGATTTATGTTTAAAGTAATTAATATCTACACACATGTACAATGTCATATAAGTATATAATTATATATAATTAAGATTAAATTAATTGAATTATTTTAATTACATATCATTTATACATAAGATAATTATATATTTCTATATGGTGCTACTTACTACACACGCAATGTTCAGAGACAGGTTTCATCACATTATAGCAGTTATGGAAACAATAACACTTTTTTGACACAAAAAAGGAGAACGAGAATTGATAGATGTTTTCGTAACACACAATAAACAGATTAGAAACATGGAAATAATTTTTGGAAAAAATAGATGTCAGTCCAACAAGAAAAAGTAAAGATTGACTTTACATGCACACCATTGTAAGATGAAGCTCAGGAAACAGCTATGATCCAACAGCAAAATCAAAAGACCCTTCTTGGGCAGAATCCACATTAATTCAACCAATATACAGACAGATATCGAACACACATGCATAGATACATAGATAGATAGATTTGATTATAGAAATGGAGAGGTTATGATGGTAGTTTGGGACCAGGTCATTAGCATCAGAAATTACAGATGGATTGTCATTAAAGATATCGGACTTAAATGGTCATTGCAGAATATGCAAGTATGCAGCAAAAACTTCAGTGCATCACTGCATGAGGTAAAATTTTAATGCTTACCAAATGTTTATCAAATATAGCCTTGTAACTAGGAGTATATATCAGAAATTGGCTGTGGTTCATAAACTATTAAACAACAAATACCTGGGCTTCAGACTTCAAAATACTCCTGAGAGGTCAACAAATGAGATGTATTGAACACAGATCATTATCATAGATACAATTGTTACTTATAATTGCTGATTCATATCATTGATCCACATAAATGTATTAATTATGACATTAATATATGTTTCCAAGCTATATAGAATAAAAACTTTTGAAAAAACGGAATTCTAGCAGAAGACTTGAAAATCATATAGGAACAAGATAATGTTTATACTATCCCCAAATTTCTATCTGCTACTGAAGTTGTCCCAAAGATGGTTTCAGTGTCAAATGTTCTCATATTCTAATACTTCATGAATTAGAAAGATGAATTATTTCCCCACCTATTCATTAATCTGCAGGACATTAAATGTAAAAGAACAAAAGCAGGATAGTGACTTTTCCTGCAGGCCATTTTTTGTGAATACCATCAAAAAAGATGAAATAAAATGAATAGCATCATGATGATGATGAAGAGGCAGATGAAGTACTTTAAGAAGCTCAAATGAGATAAAATATGTTTATTGTTTTATTTATTAATATCACACCTGAATATGAGATTTTCATTCTATTTGGAGTTTACCCAATTAAGCTGTTCTGATATTTTCAAAAGTTTATAAAAGAGGACAGCTAGGTGGCTCAGTGGATAAAGCACTGGCCCTGGATTTAGGAGGACCTGAGTTCAAATCCGGCCTCAGACACATAACGCTCACTAGCTGTGTGACCCTAGGCAAGTCACTTAACCCCATTGCCTAACCAAAAAAAAACCCGAAACAAACAAAAATAGTAAAAAAGTAATAAAATAATTTAAAAAAAGTTTAGAAAAGAGCAATTTTTAAAATTCCTATGAATTATTAAAAAAAAATCTTTACTCTATTAGTTGCCTTTTCCTTAGTCAATTCTTTTGTGTATGGATTATGGACAAAAAAGAGACAGTTCTCCTCACCATTAGAAAGTGATCCTCTTGGACAATTCTGGCACTTTTCATTATTACTTCTCCTCTTCTTCTGACCATTGTACCTTGTCCATCTTTTTGATCTCCATTCTGAGGGTAGTAGTATGTAAGATAAGGCATAAACATCATGTCTATGAATAAACTCAGTCATAAAGCAAAGGAAATTTATATTAAAGATATTGTATTTAAATCTGCATTACATAAGCTTTGATGGTTCTCAGGTATAACTCAGGTTTAATACATACGGAAGTACTCTGGAATGACTTGAAATTAATCAAGACTGTACAGAATGCTTAACAGTCTTTGTACTTTCCTCAGATTTTTTTTTTAATGGAAGCCAGTTCTGAGATTTCACCAGTATTAAGAAAGGCCAGTGAAAAAAATCCTCTACTTAAGCATCTCATATTTTCTTTGCAACTTATGTAGTCTTAGAGAGTTGCCTAGAGCAGTGGTATCAAACTAAAATACAAATGGAGATTACTAAATCATGTATTAGGATTCCTGTGGATAGTATATTGACTTAGAAAACATCATTTTAAAATACATGTATGTGTGTATAAATACATAGATATTAATAGATCAACTCACTAAAATCAGATAGAAGCTACACTTTAATCTGATTTGGGCATACTTGAGAGTATTATGGGCCATATGCAGCCCTGCATGTTTGACACTTTTGACCTAGAGTACTCAGAGATTAAGTTACTTAGGATCATATAGCCAATATGAATCAAGGGTGGGGCTTGAACTCAGGTCTTCTTTGTTCTGGGGCCCTCAATTCACTACATCATACTAGAGAAATAGAGGGCCAGCCACAAAGAAAAGAAGACCTAGTTTCAAGCTCCATCTCTAACATACCCTGGTTGTGTGACCCTAGGACTTCTCAGTGTTCTAGGAAACTCTCTAAAATTCTTAGTTGGAGTGAGGGTACTGACCCTCACTGATACATTTTCTTATCTGAGAGTTTCCTATATCAAGGAAATCAAAGATCCAGTCCCAATCCTATCCACGATGGTGGAGCAATTATTCAGCCATTGCTTCAAATTGAATAAAGTTTTTATGAATCACAATTTTCCCTAGGATGACAGTATTTAGTGCTGGAAGGGGCCTTGGAAATCATCTACTTATAGGATTATAGTATCATAGGAATTAGTACTGGAAAGGACCTTAGAGATCATATAATAATATCAATAACAATAATTAATAATACCTAAAATTTATATAGCACTTTTTGTAGTGCTTTAAATAGCAAAGCACTTCTATATCCTTTTTTATCCTCACAAGAATCCTGAGAGATGTGTAGCATTATTATCCACATTTTGTAGATGAAGAAACTGAGGCAGACAGAATAGAGGTTAATTGAATTGTTTAGGGTCACATACCTGGGAAGTGGAGGCTTGATTTGAGTTCCCATCTTCCTAAATTCAGGGAAAGTGTTCCATCCATTGCAACACCTAGTTGCCTCTCAGCTAGTCCAGTGATCAGGAAATTGTGTCCTACAAGGAATATGTGATTTCTACAAACTCATATATTACATGTTTTGCCTAGCAGAGTCAGGATTCAAACCAAAGTTGGATTGCTCCAAACCCAGTGATCCTTTCAAAACATCACAATGTCCATAATATAGATATACTGTTTTGCCCAAGTTAGACCATAGCCTATGAATAAGAATCCTTCATGACATGGACTGTAACACTAGCATGCTGGCTTGAGCTATATGGAAGCTTGTAGTAGTAGCATGTTAATTGGTAAAGACCCTAAAACATGGGGAGGTCAATAAAAGGGGAAAAAAATTTGCCATTAAAAGAGGTATCATAGACAGAAAAGATGAACAATGTGGTGGTGAGAAGAACCAGGGACCAACAAGAAAAATGGTCCAAAAGGTGTAGAAAACCCCTATTCAAATAAGGGGTTTGAAGACAAATGATAATAGAAAGGTGGTACAATAGGAAAAAGTGTTAGACATGCAGTAAGGTAGAACTGAATTCTAATCTTCTTTCTGGTGTTACTTAAGGGCAGATTGCTTAACGTCTTTCAACTTAGTTTCCTCATTTGTTAAAAAAAATACAAATGAGGATTAATAATAGCATTTCACTAGGTGACTCTAAGGATCAAATGGGATAATGGGTAAAATGCTTTGCATATCCTAAAGTGTTACATGAATTCTAGCTATTTTAATAGTAGTACCAATAGCAACAGGAAGAGTAGAAACAGTGTAAAGAAGAAGGGGAGGGATAGGAATTGGGCACATCCTATATACTGAGAATGATAACTTATTTTTGAGCCTTAGCTTATAATGCTAATACCTCCCTGCTTGTGGCTCAGAATATGTTCTAGCTGTGGACAGCTCCAGGTTACCAATAGCATTTCCTGCATGGGAAACAGTCAGGTGTATATGACAACAGACATATTCCTCCTGTTCTACTTCTTTGGTCTAACAGAGATTTGATTTTTCCTCTACTAATGTCTCCCCTGCCTTTTCATCTGTGTCACTAACTGATCCAGTGCTTCCCATTTTGCAAACGTAACCTGTTTTCTTTGTGATTCTTATTATTAAAATGGGCCTACAGTTTTGTGCATTTGTTGGAGAATTGCTGCTTGATTTCTTCTGGCAGAATTGAAAAGTTATGATCCCATGGACAACATTCAACCTGTGCAAAAGCATCAAGCTATGCCTTGATTTGTCCAACTGTTCTTAGAAATATAATGGACATTAACTTCTTTTTATTCTAATAAAAACTAAATAAAAGCATTGTAAATTGCAAGATGCTTTCATATATGTCTTGACTTGTAATTAAGGATACACTTTCATTGACAGCAAAGTCTCATGGGAGCTTGGCTTTATACTTTTTATTGATTCTTAGTTAATTTTATTTTCAAAAATTCGTGTTCAGTTTGATGAAAAATATCCTGCTTTTAGGTGTTAGAGGAAGAGAAAACAGATGGTGAAAGTAAAATCCCATCTAATCTCAGTGATATTGCTAAGTAGTTTTAATCGATTTCAAAACCAATATATTTTGCTTTGGACATATATATTTACATACTATTTATATTTACCTCTTCAGAAAATATTTTTAACTTCAATATTTTTCTATGTTCAGCATACAATATAGTGTTGTGACTACACTTTTATAGGACAATGGAACCTGTGTAGTGGCAGCTAACCAACGCTGATTCTTTGATTTTATATATACTGAATATAGAGCAAAGGTTTTGCCTAGGATTGTCAGATGTGTTCCTGGAAGAGACTTTAGGGGTAAGTGACTTAACCAGCATCATACATGTAACACAGCCAGGATTCCAGTCCAGTTCTTACAATTCTAAATCCATGCTCCTTTCTTGATCTTGTTGTACAGACTGTAACCATCTATCCTATGGTGCAGGTATACATAGAGTAGATTACCAGAGAATATGACTAAAAGCTCTCTCTCAAGACTTGGTGTCACCTAAATACAACCAGAAGGTTAGCCTTCCTCATTTTTTTAGCCTGCTACAGTGATGAAAATGCAATGTCATGATTTGCTTCAGGAGAATGCTCTTTAGACCCTTACTCATGATCTTAGTTCATCTCTCTCTATTAGACTGTGAGCCTGTCGATAGTAGAAATTTTCTGGCTTTTTCATTTGTATCCCTAGATATTAGTATAATACTTTGCACACCATAATCACTTGATGGAATGCTTTTTAATTAATTAATTAATTCACCCATTCAAAACATTCATAATTACATATTCTATAGTTCTTTGAGTTTACAAAGTACTTTTCTCACAGCATTCCAGTGGTGTAAGTAGTGTAAGTTTAGTTACCATCTCCATTTTTAGAGATGAAAGTACTGAGAGAGAGGCTGTGAGAGGTAATTGATTTGCTCAGGAGCATGCAGATGCTAAAGAAAGTGACAGAACACAGACTCAAATCCATATCTTCCAAAACAAAAACAGTTCCCCTTCTATTTATTATTTCACAAGCCTCAAAGTATTTGGATAAAAATGTGAAATTCTGGAGTTCAGAAGAACTTCACACCCATATATACTAAAGTATTAGCCGCAAAACTTTTTGAGGCAACAAAGAATTGAAGGCCCAAACATAAAATAGATGCCCATTAATTGGAAATGACCACTAAAATTGTGGTCCAAGAGTAAAATGAGATACAGTCGCATGCTGGGAGAAAACAAATATAAAGAATTCAGAAAACATTGGAACACTTTATATGAACTAATGAATGAAGGAATAAAGAATCTATTAAGCCCTTTATACAAATAGAAAAGTGAGACAGTCCCTGCTCACATTCTAAGAGGAGACTATAAATGTATATGCATATATGTGCGTATATGTATATATATATACATGCATGTATATGTCTATATATGCATACACATATTTATATATAGATATATACAAGTATACACATATGTGTGCATATGTATCTGTGTACATATGTGTATACACATATTGTGTGTATGTATGCATTCTATGTATGCGTGCATGTTTATATATGGAAGGCTTCAGCTAGAAAGTTCTTATGGACATTAGGTTGAAGCAGAAAAGCTAATAGGAAGGCCTTTAGTTTAATATTCATTTCAGCTGATAAAATCATATCAGTTTCTAATGCTGAACATTTGACAGTGCCAAATACTATGGTGGAAACAAATATGGTTTCTGGAGTCTTCAGTAGCTGTGATTGTTGGACTCTCAGGGGCAATTGCCAGTCTATATCTCTAAAGGGGTTGCTTCCTAGGATTACAGTTGAGGGCATTGTACTGGAAATACTGTTATTCCCATGACTCTTGTCTTCAGGGTCCTGATCTGTCTCCATTGGTATTTGAAGGGAGATGGTGATCAAGATTGTGGTGGTAGTTTGATTTGTCTGGGACAAAATGTCTCCTATTTCTCTTTCAGGGTGCCTGACTACTTCAGCTAGTCTGGATTGCTGCCCTATGATGCCAGTTGGTTGGCAGCAGGTAAGTATGGCTGATCCCTTCTGCACAGTAGTGGCTTCCCCAGATGATGGCCATGGTGACTAGGCTGGAAGCAAGACCAGTGGTCTCAGGGATGTTCATAATCCTCGGACTCCTGTTTCTATCTGCCTTTTGGTGGCAGCTAGCCAGCAGTTGTTGCTAGTAGTGGTGAGGAAATTGAGTCTCCTATTCACAATGATTTCTTCCTCAACAATGGCTATGAGCTCTAGGCAGAACAAAGTAAGCAAAATCAGGAAAACAATGTAATTAATAATCAATCAAATATTTTGTGTGTGTGTTCTATGTAACAAGTATTTTACTAGGTAACAAGGATGCAAAAGCAAAATGAAATAGAAAGATGTATACAATCATGAAAATGGAAAGAATCATAAAAAAGAAACCTGGAAATACTAGTGTGACCCAAAGATGAGTGGAAAAGCAGAATCCAAACAACAATGTGTAACATAATCATCATAACATAAATGAAAAGATCACTAAAAAGAAGCTAAATCTGACCTGGATAAAAGAATAGTAATGTTACCAGAGAATAATAAAGCATATCTCCTTTCTCACTGAAGAAAAAGAGAAGACTGCTGTGGTTGTTGTTGTTCAGTCATGTCTGACTCTTCATGAAACCGTTTGAGGTTTTGTCGGCAAAGATACTGGAATGGTTTGCCATTTCTTTCTCCAGCTCATTTTACAGATGAGAAAACTAGGGCAGACAGGCTTAAGTGACTTGTCCAGGGACACACAGCTAATAAGTATCTGAGGCTGCACTTGAACTCATTAAGATGAGTCTTCCTGATTCCAAGTCCATTGCTCTATCCACTATACCAACTAGCTGCCCTAGAAGACATCCAATGCACAATATTACATACATTATCAGAAATGGTCACTGTATTTGAGAACTTTTGCTTAATTGCCTTTGTAATATTATGCATTATTATATGATTATAATGACCAAGTTTGTGTTAGGAGATGAGGCGAAAAAATGCACCTCCCTACCTTCATTGCCAAGGTGGAAAACTATGGGCATGTAATAATGTATATATCATGGATATACTCCTTATGTCATTTGGTTTTTCTGAACTATTTTTTTTTATTTTTTTTTAATCTTGGTTTTAAGGGAAGGCTTGTTTGGTAAGGTAGGTGGGAGGAATATATTTGACAATGAATGTGATATTAAGAAAATTATACTTTTTTTTCTTTTCTTTTAGAAGCAAGAGATCAAAGAGAAACAGGGAATTCTGTTCTCAATGTGGTTGTCTGAAAGCAGTCACTAGTAGACAAATGCTCCATTGGGTAATATAGTGTTGAAAACTTATTAACACTGGGGCCATAGTGTAAAACAGAGAGAAGCTGATTCCCTGAGATTTTTGATTCAAACAAGACATAGCATTTAAATTTGTTCAGTAGAGCTAGGTGAAAATAAGTCTTCATCCACACCCAGGGTCCTCTGGTACTTCTTTCTTGAGATGTCTTCTTCTCACAGACTGCAGATGCCACCCAGTACGCAAGAAAAGATACACATGGAACAAACTGACAAAGAAAGTAGATGACAGCAACCTCAGGTTTATTGGCTGCTGAATATGAGGAAGAGTGAAGGTTAAGAGTGTTATGTGCCTTGAAATCTTACACAGTAAGAAAAGAACAGGGCGTTACATAGCAGAGCTCGGTTGAGCACTTTTGGTACACTAGTTTCCATTTCAGTGCTCTGCCACCACTCCATAAAGCCCTTGTGAGGCCCAGGGTACTTTTGAAATGGGATTTTAACTTCTTTGGTTATAGATGTGCCATTCAAAAGCTCCCCAGGTGGCCTCTCCAAACAGCCTCCCTTCTAGCCTGAAAGGGTGATTGCTAAGTGTAGTTAAGATACCCTAAGAGAGGAAGGAAATAGAATTTGACCACAAAAGGGAAAAAAAAATTGGTGCTGTAGGCAAGCTGTCCAAAAGATTTAGGATGAAAATATAATCATTCCTCCTCTACCTCCTAACCCCTTTAGGTCAGTTATTTTAGCTGTTTATTTAATATCTTGCACGTTAATGTTCCTAGTGAATACTAGGAGATGTGTGCATATGTGTGCATGTATGTGCTTATGTGTCTACACACACACACACATATATATAAAATGTATGATATATAAACAAAATAAAGCATATATACATAAATACACATATGTGTATGTATATATGTATGTGCATATATATGTGTGATATGTATGTACATATACATCAATATACACATATATGCATACATAAATACATTTATCATTCAGCTAAGCAAGATCTCTGTATCACCTGTGCATTTCATGGATGAATTTTCCCCAAGAAAACTATAAATATCAACTCAGTTCTGACTTCATGCATGTGATGAGACAGAAAATGCCAGGTTAACCTATGTTAGGTTATGCCAGGCTAAACAAATAATCAACATGGCATAATGGAAACAACACAGGATTTGAAGTTCAAAGGAATGAATTTGGATCTTGGCTCAGATGTTTTTTTCCTGTGTATATTGCCTTATGTATTTCACTTAACCTATAATGACTGGCTAAACAAAATGTGATACATAAATGTAATGGAATATTACTATGCCACAAGAAATGATGAAATGGACAATTTCAAAAGAAACTGAGAAGGCCTTCATGAATTAATGCAGAGTAAAGTGATCAGAGGTAGAACAGTTTATATATTGATGATAACATTAAAAAGAAAAATAACTTTGAAAGACGTTAGCTCTATGATCAATGAGATGACAAATTAGAAATCCAAAAGAATCAAGGTGAAAAACATTATTCACTTATTGACAGAGAGATAATGAACTTAAAATGCAGAAAAGGTAACAATTTTAGGACATGATTAATGTGGAAATTTATTTTTGGCAGATGATGTAGATATTGAAGAATTTGTTTTAGAGAATCTGGGGTTTTTTTGGCTTAAAGAGAGGGTTTATTTGATTTGCTTAACAAGGAGAGACAAAATAATTATTAAGGAAATTAAAAAACAAAACAAAACTTTCCTATCCTTAGTCTCCTAAATTTCCAACAACAAAAGCTTGAACTAGATGATCTCTAAAATTACTTTGGGCTTTATGCTACAGCCTCACAGGCTAACAACATAGAAAACCTTAATGAATTTGCGTAAGTTGATTTGTTTATGAAAGTTTCTGTGCATTCAATCGACAAGAGGCTTAACAGTTTCTGAGCATTTTGTCAAAATTAACAAGATGATTTCTAGAGTGATAAAGTCCTCCATCTCATGGTCTCTGGCCCAGCTAGCCTTTCACTGGCTTGGAGCATCTGGCAGATTGGAGTTTCATGTGAATTTCAATTCTGAGACCTGAGTGACTAAGCAAGTCACTTAATTTTGTAGCAAGTCACTTAGTTTTAGGAGGCAATGTAGGGTTGCAGTCAGAGGACCAGGGTTCAAATCTCCCACTTTACCAATATTGCTTGCTACTTATTGATGTTGGGCAAGTCACTTAATCTCTCTAGGTCTCAGTTTCCTCATACCTAAAATAAGGTGATTGGATTAGATAACTTCAGTTACTTTCTTCTACTTAAAAAAAAAAGAAAAAGAAGATATAATCTCTAAGATCCTTTGCAACTTTAACTTATTCTGGAAGTCATTACTACCCTCCATCCACTCCAGGCCCCATGTGTTTTCTTTGCTTTGCCTTCAGAAAAGAACCTAACAAGGTATTTTCCTTTGGTTAAATCAAGGCCTCTGTATGAGTATGTGTGGCTGTGTATATTCCCCACCCACCAACCTTAGGCCCTAGGAGGATGGGAGGGGGAAGGTGCAAGAATGTAAAAAGGTTTAACATCCAGCCATAATGAAGAACAAGACAAAAAGAAACCAGGGGAGAGGGAGATATTGCAAGAAGAAAAAAAAATGCTTAAAAGGAATACTGTTTTAGCTGAACAGCTAAGAAGGACCTGAGGGTTACCCAGAACAAATAACCACTTCAAGGCATCAAAGGTTGCCACTTTTGCAAAACAACAGAGGGAAACAAAACTTGGATACACTGCACCTCTCACTTTTCTATCATCTACGGAAAGGAAGTTGAGCAAGGACCCATCTAGTCAAATATTCTCTTTTTACTAATCAGGAAATTAAGGCCAAAGGAGGTTAAACATTTTTGCCAAGGTCACACAAATAATAAACATCAAAGGTAGGCTTTCAAGCAAGTTTTTAGACTTCAGAACCCATTTATTTTTCTTTCCCCATTGTACTATGTTGACTCCAGGGGTAGCTAGGTGATGCAGTATCCTGTAGGATAGAGTGCCTGTAGTCAGGAAGACCTGAGTTCAAATCTGACCTCACAAAGTTGTGAGCCTGGGAAAGTCACTTAACCCTGTTTACTTCAGTTTCCTCATCTGTAAAATGAGCTGGAAAAAGAAATGGCAAACCACTCCAGGATCTTTGCCAAGAAAACCTCAGGAGGGGTCACAAAGAGTTGGGCAGGATTCAAACAACTGAATGAAAGTTGATGCCAGAGAAATATTTCTATACAGTGGATAGAAAGCCAGCCCTGGAGTCAAGAAGGCCTTCTGTTCAAGTTCTGCCTTTGACATGCACTTGCAGTGGGACTAGAGAGGAATCTCTTAATCCTTCAGGGTCCCCAGGTGACTCTAAATCTGTAAATTACAAGATGTAAGTCTACCAATCTATATCAATGGAGGAAGTTTTCCCACTGGAATTTCCCACCATGGAACAAATCACATTTGGATCGATTAAAACATATTTTGATAGTTTTCTGTTTGTTTTCCCTTGATAAAACTATAAATGTCTACCTGGCTCTAACTACATAGGTGTTACAGGAGACAGAAGAACATCTAACCACTGTTGGCCTAACAGATAATCAAATAATTGGCTAACAAAAGTGTATCTCTCCATGATGGAATTCTGAGTTCTACCATCACAGACACAAAATGCATTTCCAAATCCACTTGTTTTGCATATAAGCCAACTGTGTGGACTGGAGAGACCTTATTTGGTAGAACGACAGGACATTGCACGCAGTCTGGCGGTCCTCAAAGATTTCTGCCTTAGGAGTCTGTAGTTTTTCAAGCTTCTCTGTGAGGTCTGTGCTTTTTCACTTGGAAACAAGCCACTCTCGAAATGCAGCCTTGGCTTGGCAACTGACCACTGCCAGATAACAACTGACACCAGGACTAATTTGGTAAACGTGCAGCTCTGGGGAGTGACATTTACTGTATCTGCTGGTGTAACTGACACAAAGCATGCTGCAGCAGCCGGTTCAGGGTTTGCATGATGTCAGCTGGAGGCAGACAGGCTGGGCTTTGGCAGAGGTGAGAGCCCCAGCTCATCAAAGCCACCTCCCTGGAACATAAACACAGGGATGTCTCCCCTGGCCCTCGGCTGCTACTCTGACCATTACTGGTTATTTCAACTGTCGACACTCTGGACTGAGACTGATGATCGGGAGGTGGAATATGTACCAGTGATAATGGTTTCCCTAAAAGAGTAAAGTGACAGTGAACTGGTCAGAAGGAAGATAAAGGATTCTGTGGCCTAATAAAAAAATCAGTCTAGGTAGCCGTCAGCTTCTCAATAATGATGCCTTAATTTGTAGAGTCCTTTACCATTTACAAAGTGCTTTCACAACTGTTAGCTCCTTTAGGCCTGCTATAGCACTGTAGGTTAAGCAAGACTGCTATCCTTATCACTATTCTCTTTTGCATCATATTAATTTTACCTTCCAAGTTCATATTATCAGCAAATTTGATAAGTATCATGATGTTTATGACTTAATCTGAGCCATTGATAAAAATGTTGATGACTACTAGGCCAAAGTTGTATCCCTGATTTGGTAACTTTATCCGAATTATTGATAAAAAGTTTATTATTATTCAGCCAAGGTTGTAAGCTGTTAGAGGGCTCAGTGAATAGAGTGCTGGGCAGGGAGTTAGGAAGAAATGAGTTCAAATCTGGCCTCAGACACTTACCAGCTATGTAACCTTGGGCAAGCCACAACGTCTGTTTGCCTTAATCCACTGGAGAAAGAAATGGCAAATTACTTCAATATCTTTGCCAAAAAAACCCTATATAGAGTCATGAAGAATCAGACTTAAGGGCATGTAGGTGAAGCAGTGGATAGCGCACAGGCCCTGGAGTCAGAAGGACCTGAGTTCAAATCTGGTCTCAGACCAGACATTTGACCCTTACTAGCTGTGTGACCCTAGGCAAGTCACCTAACACCAATTGCCTCACTTAAAAAAAATCAGACATAACTGAACAACAACAAAAGATTTTAACTCTTTATTATATCTTTGATATTTTACTAAGATCCTGCTCAATAAGTTTTAGTAGCTACCTAATTCATTCTCCTGTGTTTGATGCTGAAAGTCCTTCATAACCTGACTCCAACTTTTCTTTCCTGGCTCATTACATACTACTCCCCTTAGCACGCTCAGCAGGACAGTCATATTGGGCCTTTTGCTGTTCTTCACACGTGGCATTCTGTATTCCAATTCAATAGCTTTGTTAAGATTCTCTCATATACCATCAATGAACTTTTTTCTTACCTCCATCTCTCCTTCCAAGTTCAGCTCCAGTTCTTCCTATCTTCCTTCCCTTGAAATTGCCTTGTACCTTCCTTTGTACAAATTTTGCACACGCTTATATGTGTACATGTTATTTCTCAGATAGAATATAAACTCCTTGAGAGCAGAGATTCTCTCTTTTTTCTTTGTATCCCTAACATCTAGCATATAGTAGTTACATAATAATGTTTGTTATTTGATTGATTTCTTATTTACTTCTTAATGGAAATAGTTATCCAACAACAAATATACATAATTGTGATTTCATTTAGGACATATTTTTCTCTCCTCTTAATATCTGATATAAATGTTGTCAAATAGTTTTCTAAAATGAAGATACACCATAAATCTCCAGCATTCTTTTGATCAAGTATTTCATATCTCAATAAAAAATGAGAAAGGAGGTTAGTTTGACTTGGCTTTTTTTTCCTTCTTTTCTTCTTTCCTGAATCTATCATGATTCTAATCACAGCTTCTTTTTTTCAAATTCTCAAAAGTTTTATTATTTTTTTCTAGAAGTTTGCCAAGAGATAATCCTGATCTTCTTATACTTTCTAAAATCTACCATTTAAAAATGAGGAAAACATTTGACCATCTCCAGGTTGCTGGCTCCCATTCTATTCTCCATGATTCCTCAGAGATTATATATGATGACACTATAATCATACCTACTAATTATTTCACTGCTATGGAAGATAACTTGGATCTGGAGACTTGAACTAATTTTTGAAGTGCAATGTATTTCAACTCCTCAACTGTATCAGCAATAATCACACCAACAGGAGTAACAGCATCTTGTATTATATGTGTCTTAAGGATTAAAAAATATTCTCACATTCATTATCCTTGTAAATATTAAATACTTAAGTGGTTCCTTGGTCTAAGCCACATGCATTTGCAACATAAATTCACAACTCATTCATATCTTCTCATCTTGTGCCATCTATGTCCATTTTCTCTATCTTCAATCCATCCTCCAAATGCATGTCAAAGTGAATTTGTGAAGCACATTTCAAATCTTTTCACTACCCTACTCAAAATTTGGTCTGGAATAAAACATAAGCTTCTATGATTGGCACTTAAAGCCTTTCACAACCTAGCCTTAGATTATTTCTAGGCTTATTAAATATTACTCCTCTCCTATGGTCCATCCAAACTTGAAGTCATTCATGTATAACATTCCATTTCCCATCTCTATCTTTGGGAATCCCTAACTTATTTCAAAACTCAGCTTAAGTATCACCTCCCCAATGAGGTCTTTCCTAATGTTCTCAGAAGCTCTACCCTATAATCTTATATTAACATTCGTTGTGGAAATTGTGAATTTATTTATATGCATACATTGTTTTGTATTGATAGAATTTAAGTTCCTTGAGGGCAGGGAATATTTTCTTTTCTTTATATGCTTCTAGTACAGTGTCTGGAGCATAATATGCACTTGACTGGTCCTTGTTGATTGCTTGATTCTCTGATAAATTCTCTCTAAAGCATTGGTCCAACACATTAGAGTGTAGATGGTTTAACATTGCAAGAATATCAGTGCAGCACCAAGTCTATCTATCAAATAACTCATCTGCAGGGATGATATTTGTATGAAGTCAAGGAAGTACATGTGTGTATATTTGTGTGTGTGTGTGTGTGTGTGTGCGTGTCTTCTTGCATGGAAGTCATAGCTGGTTATATTGTCCAATATGCTAATGCCTGGCAAATATCTCTTGATGACCATTTGTACCAATTAGTAACCTTAATCATTAAAGATTTTTAATATAAACTATTCTTATTTAGAGAAGCAGCATATCATGGTAAAAATAGTATTCAATTCAGAATCAAGTCATCTAGGTTTGTGTCCTTGCCCTACTGTTTGCTAGTTTTATGGCCAGAGGAAAGTGAGTTTATTTCTCTGAATCTCTGTTGTCTCATCTAAAAATGTGGGTAACAACACACTGCCTCTCTTACTGGATTGTTGTGAACAAAGTACTTTATAACCTTTAAAACAATATGTAAAACATCCACTCTGGAGTGAAGGAAGTATTGCATGCACAGTAATGAGCATAACACAAGAAAGAACAGAGGTGTCAAATTCTGGCCATTGAGGCTATCATACTGCAGAGTGCAGCCTGAACTAGATTGAATGTAATTGAGAAATATTTAACTAAATAAGAAAAAAATACAATAAAACATACTTATTTTTAATATGTGGTTTCCTAAGTCAATATGTGCCTGCAGAGACACTTATGTAGGGTTTAGTGGCTCTATTTCAATTTGAATTTAATCCTAATGAGATATTGTGTGATGGAAGCACAGAAATGATTAATACTAAATGCTTTAGGGAAATGTGAAGAAGGAAAAGTTGTTTTCTGGTGTTGATCTAAGAAAGCTTTATGCAGGAGATGAAGGTTGATCTGAGCCTCTAAAGAACACCTCAAAGAGTAGAGATAAATAAGCAAAACATCCCAATAGAAGGAATCCAGATGAGACCGTAGAACAGTTGGTAGTCCAATTTGGTTAGAGTGCAGAGTGGGTTAAGAGTGACAATAAGTTTAAATTATATAATGTTTACTAACTTGTAACTTTTTCAAGGACATTGATTTTCTCTTTTGATTCTTTTCTCTAGTAGTATGACTGGTGTGGTACTCAGCAAAAAAAAAAAAAAAAATGAGCAGAAGCTATGAACCTGTACAGAAGCCTGGAGATTTCCCCTGAAGGTCAAACTCCTAGCTCAGTTAGATGATCTGTCACTTCCAGGTAAGTCAGGGATTAGCAAACTATGGACCAAATAGTGAACACTGTCTATTTTTTAATGGCTCATGAATTAAGAATTTTTAAGTACTATAAACTTTATTTTAAATTGTAAAATCCATTCTTAGCTTGAGGGCTATACAACAAGAGGCAGTGTGATAGATTTGGTCCATAGGCCATACTTTGCTGACTCCTAGCTCTATCTTGAAATGCATCAGCGGTTAACAGCCATTCTGTCTGATAATTAATGCCTACAGGTGTAGGTAGCCTTCCCAGTTAGTTAAATGTATCGAAGGAATGCATGAACATGCAAATGACAAATGAATTAATTTGAATGGATTCTCTTCAGGGAAGGAGCCCTTTGGGGATCTCCAGCAATTTGAGTTGAAATACATCCCCTGCCTTATTCCAAAGTTTCATAAGGAAAAATGGAAAGAATGTTGATTTGCAGCCAGAGAACTTGGGTTTGAATACCATTCCTGGCATTTGCCATGCTGTGTGACCTCTGATCTTGTACAAGTCATTTCTCTGTGTAGTTTTCCTCTTTGCAAAATATTAGGGTTTGGCCAGATGACCTCTAAGGTCCCTTCTAACTTTAACTTCAGTGATCCTATGATTCACATAGGAATAATAAACAAAACAAACAAAGAATACAGATATACATTCCGTTCTCTCCTGGACACAAATAACTTTAACTTCAAAGCTAATGTCAAAATTGAGTGTCTGTATGTGGAGGGGTGGGGTAAGAAGGAGAGGAAGGAGAAAAGATGGCTTTCTAAATATCAAGACACATACACACTCCATATGTACAAGATTTAAGCATCAAAACACTGTTATATATAAAGATTCTATGGAACGTTTGTCAGAGACCAGCTACTGATCTTTTTCCATGGACAATTTGTTTTAAGCAATAAACTTATTTCATTATGAGTATGATAACATAATAATTATTTAGGTTAGATTGAATGGCCCACACAAATGGAAATGGACTCTGTGTGAAAGAATTCCTGGGAAATCTATGTTTTGTGGGAGAATTCATGATCTCATAGCTTGAAAGAGCATATTGTGATGGTCAACTCTGTGTCTTACTCTGTTTCTCTCTAACCTATGAAGCCAGGACTATTTAATACTCACTTACAGGTTCAGGCTCACCCTGTACTTTAGGATGGATTCTATTAGTAGGTAGCTTGTACATCAGGAACTTCAGGTCAATAGTTAATAAGAAGAGGCAGTGCATGGCATAGTAGAAAGAGGAATGGATAGGGGACCTGGGTTTGAATGCTGCTTCTGACAGTTCTAATCAGTGTGACCTTGGGCAAGGCTTTCTCTGGGTTTCAGTTTCCTTATCTGAAAAAAAAGAGATATTTGGACTAAGTGATCACAAAGATCCATATGATTACAAAAGTCCCTCTTATTTCTTAACACGCTGTTTCTATAGATTGTCCTTGCTCTAATACCCCAGTCACCAGATTGTGGCTTGTTCCCCCCGTCCCTAGGTTTTATTGTTCAAGCATTTCAACTGAGTCCAACTCCATGTGACCCCATTTGGGGTTTTCTTGGCAAAGATACTGGAGTGGTTTGCTATTTTCTTCTCCAGCTCATTTTACAGACTAGGAAACTGAGACAAACAGGGTAAGTGATTTGCCCAAGGTCACACAGCTGTTATCTGAGACAAGATTTTGACTCAGATCTTCCTGACTCCAGGCCCATCTCTCTATTCACTGTGCCACCTATACTTTATTTCCCTAATAACTGTATACATGATCTTCAAATATAGCCTAATACACCACACTGGAAAAATTGTATTTACATTTTATAGATTTGCATTAACTTCCCTGTGTACATGTTGTTTCCTTTAGTAAAATGCAAACTGCTTGAGGTAGGAATAATTTTCTTTATTATTTAGTTTTGTTTTTGTACCTTCATTGTTTTTGCACATAGTTAAATTGGCACCAAATGCTTGTCAAATAAACTGGTTTCCTGCCATTTTTCTTTCATTAGGTTTTATCTTGGTAAAAAATCTACCCCTCACAAAGTGGATTTTATAGTGCTGAACATGAATCCAGTTATTATAGGATTAGGTTGGCATCAGGCTTTACATATGCACCTTTTAGGAACCTCACAACTTCTTTTTTCTTAATTTATTTATTTTTAGTTTTCAACATTCACTTCCACAAGATTTTGAGTTCCAAATTTTCTCCCCATCTCTTCCCTCCCCCTACCCTAAGGCAGCATGCATTCTGAATATCCCTTCCCCTAATCTGCCCTCCTTTCTATCACTCCTCCTTCTCTTATTCTCTTCCCCTTCTATGTTCCTGTAGGGCAGGATAGATTTCTATTTCCCTTTGCCTGTATATCATATTTCCCACTTGCATGTAAAAACAATTTTTAACATTTGTTTTTAAAACTTTGGGTTCCAAATTTTTTCCCTTCCTCCCTCCCCACCCACCCTCATTGAGAAGGCAAGTAACACAATGCAGGTTATACATGTGTAGTCTTTCAAAACACATCCATAGTAGTCATGTTGTGAAAAACTAAGTATATTTCCCTTTATCCTATCCCACCCCCTCCATTTATTCTATTCTCTTTTTTGACCCTATCCCTCCTCAGAATGTTTGCTTCTGATTACTCCCTCCCCCAATCTGTCCTCCCTTCTATCATCCCCTCACTCTCTTATCATCTTCCACCCTATTTTTCAGTAGGGTAAAATAGATTTCCATGCCCAATTGAGTATGTATATTATTCCCTCCTTAAGCCAAATCCTATGAGAATAAGATTCACTCAATTCTTCTCACCTTCCCCCACTTCCTCCCCACTGTAAAAGCTTTTCCTTCTCTGTTTTATGTGAGATAATTTACCCCATTCTACCTCTCCCTTTCTCCTTTTCCCACTATCATTCTCTCACCCCATAATTTTATTCTCCAGATATCACCCCTTCATCTTCAACTCACCCTATGCCATCTATCTATCTATCTATCTATCTATCTATCTATCTATCTATCTATCTATC
>NW_020954619.1:45095396-45118688 GCF_900497805.2 Vombatus ursinus | reverse complement strand
ATCTATCTATCTATCTATCTATCTATCTATCTATCTATCTATCTATCATCTATCTCTCCATATATTTTTTCTTTCCAACTATCTTAATACTGACAAAGTTACAAATTTGTAACTCATGAGTTACAAATATCATCTTTCCATGTAGGAATGTAAACAGTTCAACTTTAGTAAGTCCTTTATGATTTTGCTTCCCTGTTTACTTTTACTTGCTTCTCTTGAGTCTTGTATTTGAAAGTCAAATTTTTTATTCAGTTCTGGTCCTTTCATTTAGAATGCTTGAAAGTCCTCTATTTCTATTCCTCTATTTTTCCTTGAAAGATTACACTCAGTTTTGCTGGGTAGGTGATTCTTGGTTTTAATCCTAGCTTCTTTTACCTAAGAAATATCATATTCCAAGCCCTCTGCTCCTTTAATGTAGAAGCTGCTAAATCTTGTGGTATCCTGATTGTGTTTCCACAATACTCGAATTGTTTCTTTCTGGCTGCTTGCCATATTTTCTACTTGACCTGGGAGTATTGGGAATTTGGCTATAATATTCCTAGGAGTTTTCCTTTGGGGATCTCTTTCAGAAGGTGAATGGTGTATTCTTTCCATTTCTATTTTACCCTCTTTTTCTAGAATATCAGTGCAGTTTTCCTTGATAATTAATTGAAAGATGAAGTGTAGGCTCTTTTTTTGATCATGACTTTCAGGTAGTCCAATAATTTTTAAATTCTCTCTCCTGGGTCTATTTTCCAGGTCAGTTGTTTTTCCAATGAAATGTTTCACACTTTCTTATTTTTTTCATTCTTTTGGTTTTGTTTTTCAATTTCTTGATTTCTCATAAAGTCATTAGCTTCTATTTGCTCCATTCTAATTTTTAAGGACATATTTTCCTCAATGAGCTTTTGGACTTGCTTTTCCATTTGGCCAATTCTTCTTTTGAAAGCATTCTTCCCCTCATTGGCTTTTTGGACCTCTTTTGTCATTTGGGTTGATCTATTTTTAAGTTGTTATTTTCTTCCGTATTTTTTGAGTGTCTCCTTTAGCAAGGTGTTGACTTGTTTTTCAAGATTTTCTTGCATCACTCATTTCCCTTCCCAGTTTTTCCTCTACTTCTCTTGCTTGCTTCTCAAAAACCTTTTTGAGCTCTTCCATGGTCTGAGACTGATTCATATTTTTCTTGGAGGCTTTGGATGTAGGAGTTTTGACTTTGTTGTCTTCTTCTGGTTGTATGTTTTGATCTTCTTTGTCACTAAAGTAAGATTCAATAGTCAGACTTTTTTTTTAATACTATTTGCTCATTTTCCCAGCCAAACTCTTTGTTAAGGTAAGGGTCTACTTCCAGTGTGGAGAATGTACTGTCCCAAGCTTCAGGGGTTTTGTGCAACTGTTTTCAGAGATACTTCTAGGGACCTGTAAATTTTCAGTTCTTTCAAGGTGGTACAATCAAGGGTAAGGTGTTTACTCCTTTCCTGGCCTGTGCTGTGGTCTATACATTACCACAAGCACTCTTTTCTGACTTGGAACTGTGAGGAGGATTCCCTCTCCACCATCACCACAAGCTCCACCAAGCCAGCACTCATCCTAACCCTAGGACCGCCACCCAGAACTGTGACCAAGATCCAAGCAATAGCAAAGCAAGAGGATCATGCCTCAGCACCAGCAAAGAAATTCCTGCAATCCCCCTCTGATCAGTCTCTTGATCCTCCCACCATCTGTGGACTGAGAGCTCTGGAAGCAGCCATCACCCCAGGGCTGCATTGAGATTAGGGCCAGAATGAGCTCCTGTCTCACCGCGGTTTGACAGACCTTTCTTACTGACCTTCTAAGTTGTCTTTCATGTTTATGGGTTGAGAATCCTGGAAACCATGACAGCTCCCCTTGATTCAATCCCCTGATGACTGCTGTAGGTTTGCTGAGGCCTGGTCTTTCCCTGTGTAGCCCACACTGATCCGTGCTCCTCACCTTGCCCTGCACAATAGACCTTTCCAATCAGCCATCCACGTTGTCTTGGGCTGGAAATTTGTTTCTCTCTGTCTTTTTGTGGGTTCGGTTGCTCTAGAATTTGTTTAGAGCCAATTTCACAGATATTTGGAGGAGTTTGGGGGAGAGCTCAAGCAGGTCACTGCTTTTACTCTGCCATCTTAGCTCCACCCCTGACTCTCACAACTTCTAAGCCCCAGAAACATCAGTGAAAATTAGGAGTACTATTTTAGTACTCTCCTATGTTTTTATTCTGATCTTGTCCCATGTAAATGTCTTTGTCAGTTTATCTGCATCTATTAATCAGGTCCATTGCTATGTGTTTTTTGCTTGCATTGGATGGAGGGAACAATAATAGAATAACCGTATCTTTCAAATATTTGTGATATTTATAGAATAGGATAATAGTCTTTAATTATTTAAAGACATTACCTGGATTTCCTGGAAAAGTAATTAGAAAATTCTTAGTGAAACAATAGTGAAACCAATTTCTTTCCCTCAAACTTCCCTACTGCAGTGGGGGAAATGTAGCAGATTGAGAGGCACAAATCTGGTAATCCAAACTGGCCCTGATTATTTTACATCAAATGCTTTGTCCCATTCCCTGACTTCTATTCTCAGTACACCAATTCAGAAAATGATGGACTAGTGGAAAGTGATTACTTTGTATATACTCATTTAATTGAAATATTCTTATTTTCAATTATAAATTGGAAGCTGATAGTGAGCCTTGAATGATTGCTACTGTCCTTCTGCTTTCAATTGTACCTATTCTTATTTTCTTAACCCACTTCAACAGTTTTATTCATTAACTTAATTTCTTCCTTTTCTCTGTGGTTTTTTACTTCAATTATACACTCCATTTTCTACATGCCACAATAAAGCATTCCCCTAACCATTTCACTGTATCAATTTTTCTCCTGATTTTCCTTTCTGCTAACTCAAGCTGGACTGCTATCTTGATATGTAGCCACTTATCATTAAGGGGGCTCATGGGAAGTGTAGTTTCCCCCATATGGAATAATGATGGTGGGAGAGGGCAAAGGCTTCAATGCTGAGAGAGGATAGCCTGGAAACTCTTCAGAAAGTAGATGACCTGGCTCATATCTAAATTCTCTTCAGCTCTAAAATTAGATGAAATTTCTGATGCATAAGAGTAAAGTGAAAAGAGCAGTGACTATTGACCTAGGTTCAAATCCCACTACCTGTGGGGTCATAAAGAATTAGTCTAAACTCCCTAAGTCTCAGTTTCTTTATTTTTAAAATGAAGTGGGTGGCCTGGAAGACCTCTAAGCTTCTTTCCAATTCTAGATTTGTGATCCTTGTGATCTAATCTCCACATGATAAATGAGCTCTCTGTTAAGGAAGTAGGATGTTCACAAGTTCTGTGGATGTCTTGAGGAAATTTCTTAAAAGAGTTTTAATGAAAAATGGTATAAAAACAAACATCTGATTTTAAAATGTTTACTAATGTGCCAAATCTTATGGTAAACCACAGTAAGCAAATCACTTTCTTGAAATATGTTGGTCACCTATGTGTGAATTAAATGATTTTGTTAATAAATCCAGTTCTATTTAATTACTTGCAAGAGATAATGCAGTTAATTACTAGACTAGTATTCTAGTATTTAGTACTTAATACATGAGTTCAGTCTATAGATCAACATATATATACACATATACACACACTACATATGTATATATATACATATATGCACAATATACACATATACACACATGTACATATACATTAATCTATTATTTATGTACTATATGGGTATTTATATACATATATAGATATATATATGTACATATTGATATACATATATATCAATTCACATCTGTTCATATAAATGGGTATAATATAGATAAACATGTGTGCATGTATTGTAGTCTTTCCTGTCCACCAATATAGACTAAATTTAAAAGACTATGTGAGTAACCACTTAGCTATTAAGAATTTACTTTTAAAAATCACAGTAGTAATCATTGGTGTCATTGTAAAGTAATTTACTTCTCTTAATGGATAATGCAATCATGTGGGATTCTTTGAACTATTTCCTTTAACATGTAATGGCAAATAGTGAAAACAATATTAGACAAAATCAGAAGTCCTGAGTTTGAGTCCTAGCTCTGTCTCTTAAAAAAAATGTTATCTACATATGAATCAATTAATTAATTAATCAATGAGTTGGAGAAGATGAAGTTAGAGAACTTCTATGTAAAACTTACTGAGAGCTTCTGAAGAAAATCAATACATACTTTTTATAAACATGGGGATCTCTGCCAGTTATATCAGGAATAATTTCCAAAGAAAAAAAATCAGATGACATCATGAAAATGAAATTGGTTATAATTTAACAGATAAAGATTTATTGTGAGTGTTGAAGTCATCCTGACTCAGTTGTCAATGAAGTGAGATCAACAACTTATTAAATTAAGATAACTATTAATACAAATCTAAAATAACTAATAACAGAAGGAAAAAAAGATATGAAATACAATTAAAACTACACCAATCTGACCATTGAGATAAGTCTTTGGAACAGAAAAATATGAAATAGAAGAGGGACAAACCATTGACAAAGATTGTAATATTCATATGAAATTTAGCTTGAACAAATCAATTGTCATGAGACCAAAAGATCTTTTTAACTCACTTTAGCCAGCAAACAATTGATCCTATAAAGCAGAGAGATGAAAACACTGGCGTTTAATATAAAATTGTTTATTAAAGAAAAAGGAGAAGGATGATAAACATCAATTTATAAAATAAAATGCAGCAGAAGGAAAATAAAAAAAAATAAAGAAAGTTTTATAAGAAAGGTGTCTAGGTTTAGCCAAATGGTGTCATGACGAGATAGGTGATACATTTGATATGAAGTCAAAAAGAGTTCATTGAGTGCTAATTTTGCCTCAGTCACTTGCTAGCTGTGTGACCTTGTGCACATCACTTAAGCCCTGCCTGCCTCAGTTTCTTCAACTGTAAAATGAAGTTAAAAGAATTTATCTTCGAATTTTGTAATGGGGATCAAAGGAGGTAACTTGTGATGCAGTTAGCACAGTGCCTGAAACATAATAGATGCTTAATAAATGATTCTTTATTTCCTTCCTTCTTAAAAAAACTAACTAGTCAAAATCAACACAAGGATATTTAAGGGTAAAACTGGGACTTAAATAATAAGATGCAAAATGGAAAAGATCTGCAAATATTTTCCAGGGCTCTCTTCTCAACAACAAGGACAATGGAGTGGTTATGTTTAGACTCCCGTAACATAGTTCTGTATACGCTGCTGGAAGAGGTTGAAGTGGCACTGAAGAAATTTAAAATGGTGAAAATAGCCATTCTAGACCTTACACATACAGAGAGGGTCTTTGCTGGAGGAAGTACAATTCTGAAGGCATTCATGAATTGGTTTTGAAGATGTGTGAAAGATAGGAGGATACAAAATTCATTGAAAATTTGACCTTATTACTACAAAAAAAAGAAAAACAACAACTAGGAAACATTGTTAACTACCAATTCATATCCATACTTTGCAATCTATGTAAAAGTTTTATTAGGATATTCTATACATAAGAAGCAGGAAGGATAGAGAGATAATCATAGAGTCAGGGAGAGTTGGATCAAGTTCCATCTTTGAAACATACTGACTGAGAGACCCTGGTCAAGTCATAACCTCTGTGCCCTAAATAATTCTCTAAGGCGAAGTTGAAAAATAGGTCCGGATCTTCTTTAATAGAGGGATTTTGTTCTTCCCTATGCTGTGAAATCACAGATTGTATCTACTTCCCAAAGCTACCACTTAAAAAGGCAAATAAATTAAAAGCAAAACAAAAATTTACACATTCATTGAAAGAATTTTTTTAAAAGAATTGAAACACCAACTTTAGCAAAGTTGCAGGCTATAAAAGAAATCCACATAAATCACCAGCATTTCTATATATTACCAACAAAGCCCAACAGCAAGAGATAGAAAGAAAAATTCGATTTAAACTTACTGTAGACATTATAAAATATTTAGGAGTCTACCTCCCAAAACAAACCCAGGAACTATATGAACACAATTACAAAACACTTTTCACACAAATAAAGTCAGATTTAAATAATTGGAAAAACATCAGTTGCTCATTGGTAGGCCAAGATAATATAATACAAATGACAATTCTACCTAAGCTAATTTACTTATTCAGTGCCATACCAATCAAACTACCAAAAATATTTCATAGAGTTAGAAAAAATAATAACAAGATTCATTTGGAAGAAAAAAAAAGGTCCAGAATATCAAGGGAACTAATGAAAAGAAATGCAGGGGAAGGTGGCCTAGCTATTCTAAATCTTAAGTTGTATTATAAAGCAGCAATCATCAAAACTGCTTGGTACTGGCTAAGAAATAGAGTGGTGGATCAGTGGAATAGGTTAAGTATGCAAGACACAGTAATCAATGGCTATAGTAATCTACTATTTGATAAACCCAAAGACCCCATTTTCTGGGATAAGAACTCACTATTTGACAAAAACCACTGGGAAAACTGGAAAAGAATATAGCAAAAACTTGGCATAGACCAAGATCTCACACCATATACCAAAATAAAGTCAAAATGGGTACATGATTTAGATATAAAGGCTGATACTATAAGCAGACTGGGAGAGCGAGGAATAGTTTATCTATCAGATTTATGGAGAACAGAAGAATTCATGACCAAACAGGAGACAGAGAACATTATGAAAAGCAAAATGGATAATTTTGATTACATTAAATTGAAAAGTTTTTTACATAAAGTGAATGCAACTGAGATTAGAAGGAAGGTAGAAAATTGGGAAAGAATTTTACAACCAGTCTCTCTGATAAGGGCCTCATTTCTAAAATATATAGAGAATTAAGTTAAATTTATAAGAATACAAGTCATTCCCCAATTGATAAATGGTCAAAGGATATGAACAGGCAGTTCTCTGATGAAGAAATTAAAGCCATATGTAGTCATATGAAAAAATGCTCTAAATCACTATTGATTAGAGAAATGCAAATCAAAACAATTCTGAGGTACCACATCATACCTATCAGATTGGCCAAGTTGACAAAACAAGAAAATGATAAATGTTAGAGAAGATGTGGGAAAATTGGAACACTAATGCATTGTTGGTGGAGTTGTGAAATGATCCAACCATTTTGGAGAGTAATTTGGAGCTATGCCCAAAGTGCTATAAAAATATGCATACCCTTTGATCCAGTAATAGTACTTCTAGGGCTATATCCCAAAGAGATCATACAAATGGGAAAAGGATCCACATGTACAAAAATATTTATAGCAGCTCTTTTTGTGGCGACAAAGAATTAGAAGTTGAGAGGATGCCCATCAATTGGGGAATGGCTGAACAAGTTGTGGTATATGAATGTAATGGAATACTATTGTGCTATAAGAAATGGTGAATAGGTTGACTTCAGAAAAACCTGGAAAGACTTGTATGATCTGATGCTGAGTGAAGTAAGCAGAACCAGGAGAACGTTGTACACAATAACAGTCCCATTATGCAATGACTAATATTGATAAACTTAACCCTTCCCAGCAATACAAGGATCTAAGACATGTCCAAAGTCCTTATGATGGAAAATGCCATCCACGTCCAAAGAAAAAACTATGGAATTTGAATGCAGATTGTAGCATACTATTTGCCAGTTGTTTTTTTCCCTTCTGTTGAGTTTTGTTTCCTCTTTCTGGTGGCTCCTCCTATTGGTTCTAATTCTTACTTACAACATCACTAACGTGAAAATATGTGTAATAGGAATGTAAATGTATAACATATCAGATTGTGTGCCATCTTGGGGAGGGAGGTAGGGAGGGAGAAGGAGAAAAATTTTAAACTCAAAAGCATATGGAAGTGACTGTTGATGAATCAAAATAAATTAGTTAATTTTAAAAAAGAAAAGAATTGAAACAATTCACAAGAGAACAGAAAAGATGTCTAAAGCAACATTCTATTGTGGACTATTTTTATATTCATAAAATTGATTAAAGGTTGGAAGAAATCAAGATTCTATTGTGTTGTTTTTCTGTTTAATTTTGTTTTCAAAAACTGATTCAGTGGAGCAAGATCTTCCAATGTTGTTCTCTACCAATAAGATGTCAACCATATATATTTGCCAAGATCATACCTTGAATGTATATAATTGACAAGAATATTATAATAATAATTGCAATATGAATATTGTAACTAAAGAGAAAACTGGTCAATGATTCTCTGATGATTAAACATCACCGGGAAGTATGACTGCCAAATGTGTTCCCTACTGCCATTGAGAGGGTAGAATTAAGTGTCTAAGCTGAAAAGGAATTCCCTAAGATGAGGAAGTGATCCAGATACTCCTTTTTTGAAGATGAAATTATGCTGTTTACATTGGGCCCTGGGACATGGAAGAGACTTCTAAATGAGATACATAATCACTCAAAACAGTTTAGCATAATTATCCACACAGGAAAAACTGAGTGTATGAAGAGGAATGACTACTATACATACTTTACTAAGCAGCTGTTTAGATAGCCTAAGGAGTATATCCTTCCATACACATTTCTGAGAAAGAGATAAGGAGCTGGGCTGGATTGTCTTTTTTGTTTCAGTACATTTTTTTTTGGTCATACAAAACATATTTCAATATTAGCCATGTTGTTAAAGAAAACAGATAAAAACACCCAAAGAAAAATAAAGAAAGTGAAAAATGTATGCTTCAACCTGCTCTCAGTATTCATCAGTTCTACCTTTGAAGTTGAATAGCATTTTTCATTTATGGGTCCTCTGAATCATTGTCTTGATCAGAGTAGCTAAGTCTTTCATAGTTCATCAACCTTACAATGTTGTTACTAATGTGTACAATGTTCTCCTGGTTCTACTCACTCCACTTTGCATCATTTCACAAAAGACTTTCCAAGTTTTTCTGAAATCATCTTGTTTATCCTCTCTTATGGTACAATGGTATTCCAACATAATCATATACCACAACTTCTTCAGCCATTCCCTAAAATGGGTGTTCAAATTTTCAATTTTTTACTGCCACAAAAAGAATTGCCACAAATATTTTGGTAAAATAGCTCCTTTTCCCTTTTCTTTGATCTCTTGGGGATACAGACTTAATTGGTATTCCTGGGACAAAGGAGATATATAGTTTTATAGCCTGTTGGACGTATTTCCAACTTGTTCTCCAGAATGTTGGACTAGTTCACAACTCCACTAATAATATATTTGTGTCCCTATTTTTTTCAATATTTTATTCAACATTTGCCATTTTCCTTTTATGTCATATTAGCCAATCTGATAGGTTGCTGTTGTCATTCAGTTATTTTTCAGTTGTGTCCAAATCTTCATGACCGTATTTGGGCTTTTCTTGGCAAAGATATTGGAGTGATTTGCCATTTCCATCTGCAACCCATTATGCAAATAAGGAATTGAGACAAACTGGGTTATGTGAGTTACCCAGGGTCTCACAGCTGGTGAGAGACTGTGGTAGGATCTGAACTCACAAAAATGAGTTTTCTTGACACTAGGCTTGCCACTTGATCCACTATGCCACCTAGCTGCTCCTAATCTGATAGGTATGAGGTAGTATCTCAGAGATGATTTAATTTGCATTTCTCTATTAGTGGTTTAGAACATTTTTTCATGTGACTATTAATAGAATTGATTTCTTCCTCTGAACACTCCTTGCTCATATCTTTTGACCATTTATCAACTGGAGAATGGCTCTTATTTTTTCTAAATTTGTTTCAGTTTATTCTGTATTTGAGAAGTGAAGTCTTTATCAGAGAAACTTGCTGTAAATATTTTCCCCCAGTTTCCTGTTTTCCTTATAAATTTGGCTACATTAGTTTCATTTGCACAAAACTTTTTTAAAAAAAATTTATGTAATGAAAAATAGTCATTGTGCTTCTTATGATATTTTCTATCTCTTTTAGTCATAATAGTCTTTCCTTATCCCATGGATCTTACAGGTACATTTCCCATGCTCCTCTAATTTACATATGGAATCACACTTTACGTCTAAATCATTTATTCCTTTTGACCTTATTTTGGTATAGCTGGAATGTTTTTGGAAAGTAGTTAAGGTCTTTTAATGACTCATATTTCTCCATGAAAGAGACCTATCTTTTTAATAGCAGTATTATTTTTTTAAAGTAAAGTTAAATAAAAAATTCATTTATTCATCATCAGAATTTTCCTTGGATCTTCCCACTTCCCATATAACAAATTAAATTTTAAAAGGAAAGAGTTAGAAGGAGGAAATCAGCAAAAATGATTAATACAAAGAATATCAATATGGATATTTGATATTCTGTAACCACTGACTTCCCGTGTGCCTGGAACATTCCAGGCATAGGATATATACAGGTATAGTAACAACAGAATAGCAAGTGTTATCTTCTTATATTTCTTTTAAAAGCCATGATTTTTTTCTTTGTAATTTTGCAATACTCTCTTACAACTGTTTTCTGGCTGTTGCTCTTCTCATTTAAATTTTTTCTAGTAACTGTAGACACTGTGTTCTTGACTCTACTTACTTAACTCTTTGTCAGCTGATGTAAATCTTCCTATGATTCTCCTTATTCATCATGTTATTATTTCTTACAGTACAGTAATATCAAATTATATGTATATACCTCAATTGGTTTAGCCATTTCCCAATCAATGGGCATCAACCTTGTTTCCATTTTTTTTTAAACCAGAAGAGTGTTTCTTCAAGTATTTTGGGGAATATGGTACTGGATCAAAGTGTATAGACATTTTAGTTATTTTATTTGTATATTTCCAAACTGATTTTCAAAATAGTTATAAAGACTCACAGATCCACTAACAATACAATAGTCAATCTACCTTCTCACAACCCTTCCAGAATTGATCATTAACATCTTTTGTTATTTTGCCAATTTGTTGCATTCAGTAAAACTTCAGGGCTGTTTGAATTAGCATGTATCTTATTCCTAGTGATTTGGAACATTCTTCAATATGACCTCTAAAAGACTAATTTTTTGAGAATTATTTGCTTATATCTTTTGACCCCATCTATTGGGTAATAGTGTATGCGAGTGTGTGTGCAGTGTATATTGGATTTCAAACCTTTAATTTAGAAATTTGATACAAGGTTTTTTTTTCTATTTCATGACTTTCCTTCTTATCCAAGATACATTACATTTGTATTTGCAAAAGCTTTTTAATATCATGTAATCAAACCTATTTTATCATTTGTAATTGTCTCTATCACTTCTTTAGTTAAGTATATATCTTCTAACCATAGCTATGAAAGGTATACAATCTAATTCTATTAATTTTTATGGTATCATCTTTAATATTCATAGTTATCCATTTTGAATTTATTGTGGAAGAATTAATTAAATAAGTAATAAGTTTTATTTCCTTTATATTTCAGAATATGTATGATAGCATGCACACCTGATATTAGATATTAATATAAATATATTAGGGAATTAAATCACAACTATTTGATTTACACTTTTTTGTCTTAAAGAATACCAAAATGGATTTGGAAAAATTAAGGTTAAAATAACTTAGTGATTTATGCCTATTCTCATATTTTATTTTCCAATCATCTGGTTATCTCAGATTCACATACAGCACTAAGTACTAGAGACAGTATCACCAGAAGGTAGGCAGAACCTATTTGGGAGTGCCTATTCTTTTATTTTAGGGAATATTAATAAGAAAATGTATTTACATCTCGCCAACTACTGTTTATTGTTTCTGCCTTTCTACTCATCTTAGCAATCTGAGATTATCCAATCTTTTAGTTTTACATCTGTCTTATTAATGTAGTTTGATTTGTAGTACCAATAAATCAATCAACCACAAGCTTTTATTAAAAGCTTACCACTGTGCTAAGCACTGGGGATTCAAAGAAAAAACATAAACAATTTTTGCCCTCAAGAAGCTTACATTGTAATTGGAGAAACCACATGTACATTAATAGTTAATGGATACATACACAAATCATACAGAGAATGATTCTCTTAGTAGAGAAGGCATTAGTAGCTGGGGATCCTGAAATAGTTTCCAATAGAAGGAGACTCTTAAGCTGAAAAGTAAAGAAAGCCAAGGATTCTGAGAAGTGAAGGTCAGGAAAGAGAACATTCCAAGCATAGGATATATCCAGGCATAGTAAGTACAAAGCCATGGAATGTTCCATGTGGGAAAAAATCAGGTGGATCAGTATAACTATACAGAGAAGTATGTGTCTGATCCCAGAAGTAATGGGGAGCCACTGGAGATTAATGGGTAGAGAGGTAATATGGTGAGATTTATATTTTAGGAAAAATCATTTTGGCAGCTGAGTTGACTATGGGTTAGAGTAGGAAGAAACTTAAGGGAGAGAATCAAAGAAGAAAACAATTGCCTAGGTGAATCATGTAGTGGCTATATGAGTCAAGAAAATGGGAGATATAGGAGAGATGTTGGAAACATGGGTGAAAAATAGTTTACCAATTGGATCTGTGTAGTAAGGGAGAGTAAGGAATGTAGGATGATAATAAGATTGTGGATATAAGTGACAAGAAGAATGTGGGTGCCCTCAACAGCAGAGAGGAGAATTTGTTTGATTTTTTTTAATATTTTTGAGAAGGGGGAGGGCAAATAATACATTCTGTTTTGGGAATGTTGATTCTGAGATTTCTCTGGGATACCCAGTTTGATAGGCATGTACATGACAATTAAACCCATGGGAGCTAATGAGATCACTAAGAAAGTATAGGGAAAAATAATAAACATACAAAACAAAAATGGAAAGCATAACAACAACAAAGAAGAGGGACCAGGACAGAGACTTGGGGAACATCTACAGAGAATGGAATTGACATAGATGAAAATCAAGCAAGGGAAACTAAAAAGAAAAAATATGGTCCGATAGATAGGAGAATCAAAAGAGCACATCCAGAAACTCATAAGGGAGAAGGCATGCAGAAGAAGATGGTCCAGAATATCATACACTAGAAATGGACTGAGAAGAATGGGGAATAAGGAAAGGCCATTAGATCTGCCAAATGAGAAATCACTTTTAATGTTGGAGAGAAAAATTTCAGTTTAATGAATTCAAGAAGCAGATTTCATAAAGTTTAGAAGAGAGTAAAAGAAGATAAATTGGTGGCACAAAAGGTAGATGGCTTTTTCCAATTTATCCAAGTATAGAAATAGATTTATTGGACAAAAGCCAGCAGCCATGGTAAAGTATAGTGACCATTTTCTTAAAGATGGGGGAAATATATGCATGGTAAGCTTGCAGGATAGAGGATAAAGAACTAAGAAATTGGGAGAGATTGAAAATTAGAGAGAGAGTGGGGATAACAAGAGGAATATTTTACTGGAAAAAACAGGAGGAGATAGAGTGGGTAGTCTTGAAAAGGAGAAGACCACCTCTTCATCAGAAACTAGAATGAAGGATTAGATTTTGGGTTAAGTTGGGTTTCAGAGAGGAGAAGGAGAAAAAAGTAGAATTCTCAGAAAATAAACTCATTCTTCAATGCAATGTAAGGTGAAGTTTTCAGCTGACAGTGTAGTTGGGGGTCAATATGTGAGTATTGAGATGGGAATAAAAGACTTGGAACTGCCATTGTGGTGAGTTGGTCAAATAGAATTGATAAGGGAAGAGTAGAAGGTATACCGTAAATGTCTCTAAGTACAGGGAAATTAAGAAAAAAAAGACTGATTTTGTGTGTCAGTATGGTTTTATGATTCCTTCTACTTCCATTGAGTTTGAATAAAATAGGCTGTGTTGGGGGTCCATCAAGATATCATCAGTGAGAGTACAAGGAAGCAGAAGATTAGAGAGTAGAGGATGGTTTAAATTTCAATTTGATCCCCAAGGAATCAATATTGGGAAGGGAGGAGAATGTAGTCAGTGTAAGGGGGAAGTCCTGGAAAAATACTGAGGGTTAACAATATTAAAGGTCATAAGGAAGATCTAGGTTTAGGAAGAGTAAAACAAGGAAGAGAGTGAACAATTAAAGGTTATAACTGGGTAAAAGAATTTCAGAGTTCTTGAATGTAGAACTGAACACTTATTGGTGTTCCGAACAAGGGTATGATAATCCCTATGCCTAGTTGAAGTGGAATTGAGAAGCAGCTTATGGGAGTTTAATATATTAAGAAACTGGGAAATCTGAGGAATTTAGAGAATATCAACATATATGCATAAGTCCAAGTGCTGGGACTAGAGTTGCGGTGGAAAGAGGGTCTTATAATCCAATCATAGGACTGAAAAAATAGTAGTGTAGGTAAATAATGCATATATGAATCTGGACTGGGTGATACATTTGGATTGCCTAAACTCAAAGGAGTTGAAGTTGCTTTGCATTGAGTGGTAGTAGTAGAGGCAGGATCTGGAAGTAGAAATCATAAGCAAGGGATAGTCTAACTTCCCCACTGAGACTAAGAAGTCAGGCCATATAACAGAAAATGTAGTCAATACTGGAGAGGATGGTTAAGGGTCCAGTGTCATCCTGAGGCAGCCAGGCCTCAATGAGTGCCAACAAATGGAAGAATCAAAAAAGGAAGTTGTGTAAAATGAAAGGAGGTTTGCTAATTATGGAGCAGGAGGGCACAATGGAAAAGGTAGGCAAATATGGAAATGTATATGAAGGGTAGGGTTCAGATCTATGGCATGAGAGAACAGACAACTTGGGTTAAAAAAGTGATGGTTTCCTTGGAAATTGGGAGTTCTTTATCACTGAGATGTGAATGAGATAGGAGGTTAGTATAATCAAGGGGAGGTAGGGTGATACTAACCATAATGAGTCTAGGCAGATTATCAATGAAGTCAGTTGAGGAAAACTGATGATTAGAAAGTTCAAGGGCAGTCACAGAGGTTTTGACACAGCCTTCAATTGTGTGGCTTGATGTGTTGCTGCTTCCTAGAAGGCATCTGAAAGCTCACCTTCTAAAATGCCCAAGAAGGAGATTATATATTCCTGGCCAGAAGACAGAGACTGCTTGTTCTGGAGCCTGTTTGTAGCAAACAAAGGAAGGGACTGGAGAGGTTGTGGCCCAGAGAGTTCTTCTGAATCTTAGGCAGGAGAAGGTACATCTTGTAGTCTCTCCTTGCTGACATCCAGGAGCAGGGCCTGTCAGTGTTATGGCCTAAGGCATGTGGAAACTTATTGAGAAGAGAACAGGTGCTGTGTCCCCAGGTCATTTAATAGCTTCATCAGAAGCTAAAAGACACTTTCTGCAGTTTTGAGCCTAAAGACATGGATCCAAAAACCCAGGTCTCCTTCTGAGTATTAGTTTTATGGTCTTGGGAAAGTCACTTTTATTCTCTGGGCCTCAGTTTACTCATCTTTAAAATGAAAGGGTTGGATTAGATAATTTCTAAAGTCTTTTCCAACTAAAATCTTGGAATCATTTGGTCTAGAAGGTCATTTTCCTTGCAGTCAAGTTTTATTACAGGAATTCTACTACTATCCAGTAACTTCTGTATTTGCAAGAATTGTTGGCTTCTTTTGTAGGGCCATGGAGCAGCTAGATGCCACAGTGGATTAGGTGCCAGGATTGAAGTCAGGAACATTCATCTTCCTGAGTTCAAACCTAACCTGAGACACTTACTAGCTGTGTGACCCTTAACAAGATACTTAACCCTGTTTGCCTCAGTTTCTCATCTATAAATGAACTGGAGAAGGAAAGGGCAAACCTCTCCGGTATCTTTGCCAAGAAAATCCCAAACAGTTGGATGCAACTGAAAATGACTAAACAGTTGTAGGATCCAATTAACTTCCCTTTGTTCCCAGAAGTCCTAGTCCTAAGTAGATGGGGTATGGAATAGACAGCCTTCTGTTAGTGTGATTACAGGAATATTATAAAATATGCAACTCTGAAGCCTCCTACATTTTCAGGAAAATATATTGTTGTAGAACAGATGAACCAGTCAACCATAACAGTTATAGAAGCATGATTACAAATTCTAATCCAAGATATACTCACACAAAATTTGCTTAAGGCAGTCACCAGGTACAACTTCTCAATCACTTATAATTGCTACTCTTTTATATGTATATAGATAAACTTAGGGAGCTGGGCAGGTTGAATATTTTCAAAAGATCTTGGAAACTGTTGGCCAACCAAATAATGTAGATCATTCTGGAAGCCATGTCATCCATAGGAATTCTCAATAGGGATAGCAGGTCAATGCCCACTAAAAGAAGTTCAAAAAACAAGATTTGGATTCCACTACTGCTACTGGCTTTCTTTTTTTTTCAGTGAGGGGATTTGGGTTAAGTGACTTGCCCAGGGTCACACAGCTAGTAAGTGTTAAGTGCCTGAGGTTGGATTTGAACTTGGGTTCTCTTGACTCCAAGGCTAGAGCTCTATCCACTGCACCACCTAACTACCCTTACAGGCTTTTTTTTTGTCTATGAGGCCTGTTTATGTACTCCTCTAAGTCTTTCCATTGTTCCTCTGCATATCAAACACCATCCTCTACTTCAAACTGTTGTCCTGACCCCTTCTCCATGATTGAATGAATGAAAGAAAGAACGAATGAATGAAAAGTTTTTCATTAGTTGCTTACTCTGTCAGGCACTGTGTTAAACACTAGGGATACATTTTTTTTAAATGATACTCCTGCTGCTCTCAAGGGACTTGTATTCATATAGGGGGAGATAATCCATATAAGGGAATAGGAGCCAGGGAGACTGTTTTGACATGGGAAATCATAAATATGGTAAGTTAAGATATTTGCTGTCAACTAATATGCCCTTACTAGAAATAATTGTAGTGTTGATTTGATTATGGCAAAAAATATGTGGGGGATGTGTGTGTGCGTGTGCGTGTGTGTGTGTGAGAGAGAGAGGGAGAGAGAGAGAGAGGGAAGGAGGGAGAAGAGAGGAGAGAGAATTGGTGAGCCTGGTAAAACTGTTTTATTTAATGGCACAGGCAGAATGAAACTTGGCTCAATTTTATCTTATGGAAATTGACATAATGATATTTTTTCCTACCTACTGCTTATTCTTAGCAAGCTAAAAAAAGGACAAACATGTTTTGGCCCTGTAAGTCCTCCTGAAACTAGAGAGAAGGCAGGAGAAAGTATTAATTGTATGCTTAGCATTGTTGTAGAGAATTAATTTTGTAAAACCCTGTAAAATCACAGTTTTGTGTACAATTTTCCATTTTTATTCATTTTTGAATATGGAAGTTTTATGTTTGTTGATGTTTGTCACATCCATAATTTTTAAAAGAGGAAACAATTCTGATAGGATCATAGATTTAGAACTAGAGGGAATCTATTTCAATCCTCATTTTATTATCAATGCAAAATAATTTAGAACCTTATTGAAGATTGCATAGTTATTAAGTATCTATCAATCCAGCACATTGCCTGCTATATCATAGTAACTATGGACCTTTGAGTAATCATGTCACAGAGATTAGACCTGTGATTTCATTAAATAGGGAACTCTCAGATGAGGAAACCCCTTTACCAATGCAGCTCAATGCAGGTGTATTACAAATCTTCCATCTATTTTTTAGATCAAATACTTTTTATAAATATTTGAAGATTCAACTGTGTCCTGTTTTCTCCCAAATCTCAGATTTGTCCCTTCTGCAATGAAATATTTTATAGGGCTCAAAATTAGAAGGGACAATTGAGGTCAGTTAGTTTAATCACCTATTTCTACAAAGATGGTCTTCTGACTCCAATTCCTTGGATCTTTCACTGTCTCTGCCACTAAGAAGAATCCATAAATATGTCCTCTCTTGGGAATCTCAGTGCAAAAGGGAAAATGCTCTTATACACTCAGTAGCTGCTTTGTCAATTAGCAAGTTAACAAAGAGACACTTATGAACTCCCTGAGGAAAACCAAGAACCAAACTAATGAGGCTAGAGGCCTGAAAAGTCCATTGATTCTCTGTTTAAGCAACCATTAATGTGCAAAACATTATGCTGAATTTTGGCAACAGTTTAGTAAGATCCTGCCTTCAAAAAACTTACAGTCTAGTATAAGAATTTATAGTCTACTAGGGAATAAGACACCAATAGTACATAACAAGTAGAGGAAAGCCTTTACTGATTAAGGGAATCATGTAAAGTTTCTGGGAAGATGCATCATTTGACTTGGGCTTTTAAAAGAGGGGTAGGAGTCCAACAGACAAAGTGGGCAATGGAGGCATCTCAAGTGTGGGAAACAATACATGGTGAATTACACAAGCAAAATGGAAGATGATTTGTGTAGAGGAAAGACTGAAATGTGATTGTACAACAGAGTGGGTAAAGGGTAGAAATAGGAAATAAGACTTGGGTTAAAAGGGGGGGCAGTGCCACGGTGTGGTACTATGAATGTATTGCCAAGTAAAGCCCTCCACCCCACCTTTCCTGATATTTTATAATAATATTCCTCTTTACATTGTGTGTTCTAGTCAAACTGGAAAGTGTAACTACTAGGAGAACTTTTTTCTGACATGCCATACCTCTACTTCTACCTGTTGTTGGCAATCGATTCCTCCTGTAGTATTTTGTCTTTACTTGTCAAGAAAATTGTCATCTTCCTCCCTCTCTCATCTCCAGTACAGTTCATTCAATTAATTTATTCAATAACCATTTATTAAGTACCTACTAAGTGCCAGGAACTATGCTAAGTCCTGGAAACACAAATTAAAAAAAAAAAAGAAGGCTATCTCTGCCTGAAGGGGAGTTATAACCTAAGAGTAGAAGACTACACACAGAAAAGGAAGTTATGGGGTGGGGGGAGAAGCTGCATGTGCAAAGTGGAGTGAGATACAAAATTCAGGTTCTGCCCTCTCTAAAGGAAGCCTTTGGGTAGTGCTCTACCCTCCAGCCCTCAAATGTAAAGGGAGAAGAGGCTGAGGAAAGTGGGAATGTGTTGAGTGTATCAAAGGTTGAGTTGACCACAATGATGAGACTATTTTATCTTGGGAAGGACATCTTGTTTCCTGATTGAGAGGATAAATAGAAGAATATAAGATTAAAAAAAGAGTGAAATGCATAGTTAGGGGGCAGCTAGGTGGTGCAATGGATAGAGCATTGGCCCTGGAGTCAGGAGGATCTGAGTTCAAATCCAGTCTCAGACACATAACACTTGCTAGCTGTGTGACTCTGGGCTAGTCACTTAACCCCAATTGCCTCACCAAAAAAAAAAATGTCATTTAAAAGAAACATACTTCAACCAGAGAGACACAGAGAGTTAAAATAAGGATATGGAGCAGAATCTATTATGCTTTAATTGAGGTAAAAAAGGCAGGGGTAGCAATCATAATCTCAGAGAATACAAAAGTGAAAATAGAGCTAATTAAATGGGATAAGAAGATAAACCATATTTTGATAAAAGGAACCATAGACAATGAAGTAATATAAATACTAAACATATATGCACTAAATATCATAATATCCAAATTCCTAAAGAAAACCTCCAATGATTAACAGGAGGTAGAAGAGAGTATAACTATACTACTGAGGGACCTCAATGTTCCCCTCTCAGAGATAGATAAATCTAACCATAAAATAAATAAGGAAAAAGTCAAGTAAATGAAAAGGATCTTAGAAAAAAGTTAGATATGATAGACCTGGAGAAAACTGATTGGTAATAAAAAGGAGTAAACCTTTTTTCTCTCTTGTACATGGCATCATCACAAAAATTGACCATGTATTGGGGAATAAAAAATCTCACAATAAAATGGAGAAAAGTTAAATTCACTCATTTCAGACAATAATGCAATAAAAAAGTCATATTTAACAAAAAGTCATGGAAGTATAGATCAAAAGCTAATTGGAAACTAATTTTTCTAATTCTAAAAGAAGGAATGGGTCAAAGAACAAATTGTATAATCAATAATTTAATAAAAGAGAATGATATCAATGAGACAACATATCAAATTGTGTGGGATACAGCCAAAGCAATAATTAAGGAAAAAATTATATCTGTAAATGCTTATATCAATAAAGCAGAGAAAGAGCACATCAATGAATTGGACGTGCAACTAAAAAATAACTAGAGAAAGAATAAATTAAAAATTCCTATTTAAAAATAAAAATGGAAATCCTGTAAGTCAAAGGAGGAATTAGTAAAATTGAAAGCAAAATACCTTTTGGACTAATACATAAAAGTAAGGGCTGGTTTTATGAACAAACAAATAAAATAGATAAATCAATGGTTAATCTGATATTAAGAAAGAAGAAAACCAAATTACTAGTATCAAAAATTTTTAAAAAGGCAAATAAACCACCAATGAAGATGTAATTAAAGCAATTATTAAGAGTAATTTTGCTGAATTATATGCCTATAAAACTGACAATCTAAGTGAAATGGATGAATATTTACAAAAACATTAAGTTGACCAGATTCACAAAAGAGGAAATAAATACTTAAATAATCCTCTTTTAGAAAAAGACATTGAACAGGATGAGCTCCTTAAGAAAAAAATCCCCAGGATAAGGATTGACAAATGAATTCTATTAAACATTTAAAGAAAAATTAATCCCCATACTATATAAATTATATTTAAAAAATCAGTAAAGAAAGAATCCTACCAAATTCATTTTGTGACACAACTATGGCTTTAATATCTAAACAAGGGAGAGCAAAAACAGAGAAAGAAAAACATAGACTAATTTCCTTAATTAATATCAATACAAAAAAAAAAAATACTAGCAAAGAGATTACAGCAATGTATCATGAAGATCATTCACTATGACCAGGAGAGATTTATACTAGGAACGCAAAGCTAGTTCAATATTAGGAAAACTATCAGCATAATTGACCATATCAATAATATAACAACAAAAATCATACAATTATATAAATACAAGTAGAAAACAGCCTTTGAGAAAATACGACACCCATTTCTATTAACAACACTAGAAAGCAAAGTAATCCATGGAGCCTTTCTTAAAATGATAAGTAATAACTATCTAAACCCAAGAGCAAGCTTTATCTTTATAATGTAATTGTAAGGGTTCAAACTTGAACCCTTCTCAATAAAATCAAGAATTAAGGAAGGATGTCCATTATCACCACTATTATTGAATATATTACTAGAAATGCTAGCTATAGCAATAGGACAAGAAAAATAGAAAGAATAAACTAAAATAAGCAATGGGGAAACAAAACTATCACTCTTTGAAGACAATAAAATGGTATACTTACAGAAACCTAGAGAATCAACTAAAAACTAATTGAATTAATTAATAACTTCATCAAAGTTGCAGGATATAATATAAACCCACATAAATCATCAGCATTTCTATATATTACCAACAAAACCCAGCAGGAAGAGGTAGAAGAGAAATGCCATTTGAAATAACTTAAACAATATAAAATACTTGGGAGTTTTCCTGCCAAGACAAAACCAGGGATTATATGAATGCAATTATAAAATATGTTCCCAGAAATAAAAACAGATTAATTAGAGAAATAGTAATTGTTCATAGGTCAATATAACAATCAAAACTAATGCAGTCAAAATTGAAAGGAAAACAGCAAACTGGGGTAACAATTTGCAACAGTTTCTCTGATAAAGGCTCATTTGTAAAATATATAGAGAATTGAGCCAAATTCATAAAAATAAGAGCCATTTCCCAGTTGATAAATAGCTAAAGTATGTAAACAAGCAGTTTTCAGAAGAATTCAAAGCTATATATAGCCATATTAAAAATGCTCTAAATCATGACTGTTTAGAGAAATGCAAATTAAAATGGTTCTGAGGTACCCCATCACCTCTACTCGATTAGCTAACATTACACAAAAAGGAGTTTGACAAATAATATGGGGGAAAAATTGGGACAGTGGTGCACTATTGGTGGAGTTATGGACTAGTCCAACCATTCTGGGAGAACAATTTGAAACTATGTTCAAAGGGCTGTAAAACTGTATTACTATTTTACCCAACTATGTCCCAAAGATATTATAAAAAAGGGAAAAGGATCTATTTGTATAACAATATTTTAGCAGTTCTATTTATGGTGGAAAAGAATGGGAAATCAAGGGAATGATCATTAATTGCTGAATTGCTGAACAAGCTGTAGTACATGATTGTGATGAAATCCTATTATGCTGTAAGAAATGAAAAGTAGGATGATTTCAAGAGAACCTGGGAAGACCTATAGGAATGCAAAGTGACCAGAATCATGACAACACTGTACACCACTAACAGCAGTATTTTAAAGATGATCAATTGTAAAAGATTTAGCTACTCTGATCAAAACAATGATCCAAGACAATTCCAAAAGACCCATGCTGAAAAATGCCATCAACTGCCAAAAAGAGAGATGATGACCTCTAAATGCAGGTTGAAACATTTTTTATCCTATTTTTATTGTTTTGTCTTGTTTTTGTTCTCTTTTGAAACTGAAATGTTTTACATAATCTCACATGAGTAATTGAAATCAAAGTGCTTGCCTTCTCAGTAAGGGGGGGGGGAGAGAGGGAGAAAAATCATTTGGAATTCAAAATAAAAAAAAGCTTGATAATTTTTGGTATATTATTAGGAAATATGTAATGAAATAAATGAAATTTATCTATCTATCTATCTATCTATCTATCTATCTATCTATCTATCTATCTAAATCAATTACATAATCCAGGGCATAGAAAAATGCCTACCATGGGGGTAATGTCTTCCGTAACACCTTTATTGCCTAGATATTTCTAAGAATTAAGTACAACAGGAAGAGAGATAGAGGCAACATTTAGAGTGCAAAAACATAGAAGTTGATTAAAAGAGGGGAACCAAAAAGAGGTATCTTAGAAGCTTGAATTGCATTAAGTATACAGACAAAACAAGGATTAAATAAATATAGTTGCCATGAACGAAAATAAATAAATAAATGAAAGTCTAGATTGAATTGACAAAGGGAAAAAAAATGATGAAGACAAGCAGGGAAAGACATTTTTAGAAAAAAATGCAACAAATTATATAAAACATTAATGAATAAAACAAGTTGAAAGGAAGAAGAAGAATGGGGATTTCACTTGGGAAAAAGAGGGGAGGAATTGAATAACTACACAAAAGAAAGAAATAGTGGCAGTAGATGTCAAAATCTTTTCCTCAATTTTAGATTACTCTAATAGAGATATAAACAAGGGAAAATATGGAATTAAGCAAATTTTTGAAGACCATAAAGCTAAAAAGCTTATGATTGATTTTAAATGGGACTACTAAAGAATATACTTATATCTCACAGCACCTAGAACTGTTACAACTCTTTTCCATTTATTAGGAAAGAGAGAGGGAAGGAGGGAGGGGGAGGACAAGGAGAGAGACAGAGAGAGAGAGGGGGAGAGAGAGAGAGAGAGAGAGAGAGAGAGAGAGAGAGAGAGAGAGAG
>NW_020954619.1:45043230-45095386 GCF_900497805.2 Vombatus ursinus | reverse complement strand
GAGAGAGAGAGAGAGAGAGAGAGAGAGAGAGAGAGAGAGAGAGAGAGAGAGAGGCTCATTAGTTTGTAATTTCATCAACTCCTCCCTTTCTGTCCTGGATTGCTTTAAGGTAATTTATAGTTATGGCTTTTAGGTTACAACTTAATTAGGCCAGAGACACAAGAAGTGGTATACTTCTTGTCAATTACCACTCTTGCCTATGGTGGATCTGTGAGGCATGAAGCCAGAGGCTGAGTGACACTGATTGCTCTGTATGCTCATTAATCCCCTAGAAATGGAATGTCTAGAAATCCTTTGAGTTATGATGAAATGGAAATAGGAGAGAAATACATATAAAATTAAGGTGACCTCAGCCTTAAAAAGAGAGGCACTGAAGTGGGCATAATATAATTAACCCTTAATAATAAAGTCCTTTTGTATTTGGGCAACATGTGCCAACTCATAATGAAGTTGATGCCACCCAGGCTGCAAGAAGTTTTGTTTAGTGCCCATGAGCCTGTTGCACCATGTGATGAAGGCAAGAGTTTGCAAAATGTATTGCATTACTGACAATCATTCTTGGACACCCATGCTAAGAGGAGACTGAGATAAGCAATTAATATGAAATCATTTTCTTTCTTCCTGGCTATCAGTTTAGTTCAGCTATTAGGCTTTACCCAAATCAAGCAAGTTAATTGAAGAACTCACTTCTATTTACCAATCAGAATTCACAAGTCTGATTACAAAGCTTTATATGAAGAGCTCAGAATTTCAGAGGTATAAGGGAAATGGTGGAGCTAATCTAGATACCATTCCCCTTCATTTTTATAGATAAAGAGAATGATACCCAGTTACATTGAATGGTTTCTAATACTATATAGGATTTAATCTGGAAGGAACCTTAACATTATATCCAATACCCTTAAATTAAAGATGAGGAAATTGATGCCTAGACAGAGGAACCAATTTCTCCAGAATCACACTCATATATTTAATGACAGAGGAAGAAGTAAAATGGAGATGCAGGATCCTATCTCCTACCCCAGTGCTCTTTTCACTATACCTTGTTCCCATTTAAGGATACTTTACTCAATTCAATTCAATTAAGCAAGCTTTTAAGTGGCTACTATATGCCAATTATTGTACTATGTGCTGAGAAAACAAAGACAATGATGAATCAGTCCCTGTCCTGTAGGAACTTACACTCATGGAGGTGGAGAAGAGAGGGAGGGAGGTGCATAACAATTGTTAAGAAGTAAGGGGGGGGCAGCTAGCTGGCACAGTGGGTAGAGCACTGGCCCTGAAGTCAGGAGGACCTGAGTTCAAATCCGGTCTTATACCAAACACCTGACACTTACTAGCTGTGTGACCCTGGGCAAGTCACTCAACCCCAACTGCCTAAAAAAAAAAAAGAAAGAAAAAAAGAAAAAAAAAGAAATAAAAAAAGAAGGGAAGGTTCACCAAAAGTCTTGTGTAGAAAGTGGCACCTGAATTGACCCCAGGGATTTTGAGTGGAACAACTACAGGTCTTCTTCAAGAATAGTTAGAAGAGAGCTGTTATAATCAAAGAACTAGAAATTGCAGGGATGTTCATCATTTGGGGGATGGCTGAACAAGGTGTAGTATTGTGACGGAATACTGTTGTGCTATAAAAAATGATGAGCACAATGATTTTAGAAAAAAAAATGGAAAGACTTCCATAAAATAATGAAGAGCAAAATGAGCAGAACCAAGAGAACATTTATACAGTAACAGCAATATTGGTTTAAGAGAGACTTTGAACAAATAAGTTATTTTGAAGAAAAAAAGAAATTTACACAATAATTTTGTAGTATATTTGAAAGGAATAACAAGTTGTACACAATAGATTTATAGTTTCATATGCAATCATCTTTTTCTTATATAATGTTATGGAAATGTTTTATTCCATAAATTAAAAATAAAATAAAATAAAGAATAATTAGAAGAGCATATGGAAATAAACTAAAAGATCATCAGTTGTATTTTTTATGTCACTTTTTAAAGACATAACAGACAGAGATATTTGGTTTCCTTTCATCACAATCTTTTTTTTCCTATTCATAATAAAGGTGAGATTTGAAAACATCCTTATGGAAAACTATTTTCTTGATTTTCCCAATTACAAGTCACCTGTCCCCTAGATTCTTTTCAAAATTTTTATGCAAATTTGTTCAATACTTAAAAAATGTTTCTGATTTATCTTCTGTCATCATAAAACCAATAGCACCATGAAATGGAATTGGGGTATAAGAGTTTTTGAAGGGAGGAGTTGGTTTTTTTTTCCCCTTTTTAAATTTTTTTTTCCAGAGAGGACCAATGACATTATGGGGTGACATCTTGACTCATGGGTGAATTGGATTTAAGTGAGGCAGAGTTGCACAGTCAACAGCCTCACTCTCTATTCTGGAGTCATCAAAGTCCAGTGGGAGGACAAAAGTCAAGGTGATTGGTGATGGCCCACGATGCAATTGATGACCTTGGCATCTTTGATGTCTAACCAATCTCTAACGGCTCCAAGGTGCCTGCTTTAGCGTCCTTTAGGATCATTGGAACAAACTGTTCTCTTCTGCCCATTCCACTGGGGGAAGTCTTCAAATGTTTGGAGTAGATATCCTCCTAACTCAACAACAAATTTCAAGTCTATCAGTTACCCTCAACCTGGTTTACTTGTCTGCCAAGTTGATTTACTAGGTTATAGCCATTGTGTATGCTACATCTTCCTAGAGCACCAGGTGAGAACTAGGTGACAAGTAAACATAGAAAGGAGATAAGCAGTTTTGGAAAGATCTTGGCAAGCCCTCACACTGAAGTTGCAAGTCCTCATGAACATACCACATGCCTCAAAGAAAGGAGGAACTGTTTGTTTCTTTGTTTGGTTGTAATTGTTGTGGTTGTTGTTAGTCCTTCCTTCTAAGATGGCCAATGACATCAGGAGGGTGATGTCTTGACTTGCAAATGAATTGGATCCCAGATTGGTTCTTTTGAATAGGCAAACTATTCCATCTTTTGCCTACAATTTTACCTAGCCTTAAATCACTGAGTGGGTGTTGACTCAGACAAATTGAGACCTGGGAAATACCTTAGCTTACAAAGACCAAGGAGTCATTTCCTAGTGAAGGCTTGATTCCGTCTCTGCTTACCGGATCCCAGACCTCAGTTAGTCCCAACTGAAATCATAGGATAGAATCAGAGATTTAAATGTTTGAACAATCCAACACATTGATTATGATTCTAGAATTACTTGTTGGTTAAATCCAAAACATATGAGACTAGTTAATGAGCAAAATAAAATTTAAAAACATATTTTAATAGTCTGTTATGTTAATCCATGTTTTGAACTCTAATAAATTTTTCCATGTATATGAAACTGACCACCAATCAGTTACCTAGATAACTCTGAAATAGAATTTTGGGAATCTGTTAGATTTCCTTCCTCTTTTGCCTTCAAGTATGTTTATTTTAACTCCTCATCATTTTATCTGTAACTAAATCCTCTAGTAATCAGTATTCTTGCCTAATGCTCCAGGCACAGTTTTAATCTAGCAATCAGATCTCTCTCCCCTTCATTTTATTCAACTTAAATGTATCAAATGCCTGCTGAAAATTAAAGTTCTTTATATGCTTCTAATTCAACTCTTTTCTGTTTTGTTTTATTTTCCCATAATCACACATCAACACTTCAAATTTTCTACCTTCAATCTCTCTATATTCCTCTTCACCCTGCCAATGCAATTCATCTAATTCATCTTCACTACTTACCTCATTCCAAAACCCACTCCAGGTACAATAATTAAAACACGCTAATTCTTAGGTCATTTGAGTTAGACTTTCCAAGTATAGGCAAGTCCAGATACCCTGCACCTGTTCCTTGGAGGGCCAAGATTTTCTTTTTGGCATTCTTTTGGTTCAGAGGAAACTTTCCTTGCAATGCAGATCAGTAACCATTTTGCTCCTTACAGCTTTAGATCATCACCTGGGGGACCAGAGAGGTAAGTAACTTTCTCAGTATCCCATTGTCAATATGCATCAGAAGAAGATTTGAAACCAGGTAATGTTGATTCCGAACCCAGTTGTCTATCCACTAGACAATGATGGCTCATTTGCAAGAAAATAATGAAGTAAAAATTCCCTATGTCATAGGAAAATAACTAGGCAAAGATACCTATTATCACTTGTGGTTTTTTTTGGGGGGGAGGGTGGGTGGGAAGGTATATCTCAGTCAGTTAGCCAGCATTTATCAAATGGTTAATATGGTCAATCTCTACTTGCTTAGTTGTGGGGATACACACAAAGGTTTTAAAAAAAAAATTCCCTGCTCTCAGGAAGCTTACCTTCCAAGAGGGATAGATCATGCAACTAACTAGGAACATACAAAATATATACAGTATACATGGAAAGCAATATGAGAAAGGTAGGTACTATAAGCTGGGGAAAACATGAAAGACTTCCTGCTGAAGCTGGGTCTAAGTTGAGGCTAAAGATGGTAAGGGCCAGAGTATTCCAGGCATTCAGGAGAAACCAGGGCAATGGCACTGAGATGGGAAATGGAGTGTCATTTTCTAGGCACTTCAAGTAGGCTAGTGTAGCTAGATCATGAGTCGGGAAAAGTAGGACGGGATCCAGTTATAAACAGCTTTGCTTCAAAACTGATGACTTTATATTTGATCTCAGAAATAGTAGGAAACCTCTGAGGCTGAAATGAGCAGGGGTATGGGGTGACATGATCAGAACTATGCTTAAGAAAAATCACCTTGGTAACTAAGTGGAGGATGGATTGGAGTGAGAAGAGATTTAACATAAGGTACTAGTTAGAAAATTATTGCAATAATCACAGTCTGGAAGTATTAAGAGCTTGAAAAAGGGTTGCGGCTATGTGAAAGCAGAAAGTAGTTGTATACAAGAATTGTTGTGAAAGTAGAAATGGAGAGCAGAAACAGAACATTGCACATAGTAACAGCAATATTGTAAAGATGATCAACTGTGAAAGACTTAGCTACTCTGATCAAGACAATGACCCAAGACAATACAAAGGATCCATGAGGAAAAATGTTATCCGCTTCCAGAGTGAACTGATGAACTCTGAGTGCAATTTGAAGAACGCTTTTTCTGCTCTGTTCGTTTTCTTGTGTGTGTGCATGCGTGTGCTTGTGCACATGCATGTATGCTCATGTGCACGTGCTTTCTTTTGCAACATGACTAATATGGAAATATGTTTTGCATGACTTCACATGTATAATCAATATCACATTGCTTGCCTTCTTGATAAATGGATGAAGGGCAAGAAGAAGAAGACAATTTGTAACTCAAAATTAAAAAAAAGAATTTTTTTTGCATTTATAAAAAAGAAAATAAAAATGACAAGATTTGGCAATTAATTGGACATATGGTATGACTGAGTGACAAGTTTAAGGTTAAATCCTGATTGACTGTGAGGATGGTGGTACTCTTGACAGTATATGGAATATTAGAAAGAGGAGGAAGTTTGGAAGGGAAAGAATTTGCTTTGAATGTAAAAGACTTGGAATTACTGGACATTGAAATTGAAGTGTAGAAAATGTAATTATTATTTTAAGACTGGAATTCATGAGAGAGATTAGAGCTGGATATATAGAACTTTGAATCATTTGCATAAATATTTCAATTTAACCTATGGTAACTAATGAGATCACCCACTGAAATCTAGAATAGAGCAAAAAGAAAAGAGGGAAAACATGAAAAGTTTATAAGATCCAGCAAAGGAATCTAGGAAGAATCAGTCAGTCTGATTTCATAATGTGCAGAAGTGGAAGGAGATGTAGTGATGTCTAATTTAGAAAACTTTTGCAAATTCTTTAGACAAGAAGAGAAATATAAATATAAGATGATAGCTAGTGGAACTGGTTAAATCAAATGAGCTTTAAGAAATAAAGGATAGAGGAGGCATAATATATTTGTAGGCAAAAGGGGAAGGAAAAGTAGACAGATATTTGAGATTAGAGAGACAATGAGCTGAGAGTGAGAGCCATTTCCTAGAGAATATAGGAAGAAATTGGAAGAAAAATAGTAGGTCAAGAGGTTTGTCTTGGCAAAAAGTGCCATTTCCTCCTGTGAAAAGGGGTGAAAGGGGACAGGTATCTAAATGCAATGATATGAGAAGATGGGCAGGATAGTAAGATGATAGGAGATGAGATGAGGAAGTAAATGACTATTATTATTATTATTGTTATTGCTGAACTATATGATGAGATACTCAGCTGAGGGAGATGGGGAAAGTTACTATGGACAACTTAAGGAGAGATGAAAAGATTTTAAATAGCCATTGTGGTGAGTGGGATAATGATGAGGGAATTGTAAAATTATGTCCTTTCTACAGTGATAATTCAGCTAAATATATGTGATAAAAATTTGTAGTTGATGTAGTTATATTGGTTTCTTTATGGTGTGTAGTGAAAGTACCTTGAAGAGATTCAAGCGTGTGTAAATTTTGTAAATTGTTTGAATCTGCTAACCACAAGGTTAGGAGAAAGCTTTTCACTTAGCTATGTAACTAGAACTGAGAGTTCATTAAAAGACACTAGTGACAAGAACCTTGACTTAATTCTCTTCAGCTGTTGTCTCTTGGTTAGACACCTTCAGTAATTGAATCCACTAAAAGACAATAATGAAAGGGAAGAGACCTTGTGCCTCCTCCCCTCTTAAACTAATGTGACCCCCTTGAAATGATTCACAATTTTTGACTCCCTGTTTATTCTTTTCTGTTTTAGATGAAGAGATTGGAGACTTTGACCCTGTGGGTTTTAAAGGGTCAAGAGAGCAAGCGTCAAGGTGTCAGGGCTTCCAAGAATCCTAGTGTCTCAACACCCCAATGACACAGTGTTCTAGTGCTAGTATCTGGGTTTTACATCTAGCTTATCATCAATGCTCTGAAGAGCAAGGAGAGATCTTGGGGAATGACATTCAGATCCAGCACAGTGGTTTCTGAGATAAGGTCTCATTCACCACACTATGTATTTTGTGCTGTCATTATCTCTTCCAATTTCTTATTCCCCACTTTACTGTAAACCTAATGAGGTCAGATGACACAATTTATTTCAACTTTGGTTTATCTCCAGTTCCTTACATAATTCTTTCCATGCTGTAGGCACATAATGATTGTTTGTGTATTGGTTGAATGGAAAGGAACATTAAAGAAGCAATATACTTGGTTCTCCACACTATGATTTTGAAGTAGGAACAATAAATTCCAATTTCTGAAGGATTTTTTTTATTATTATAACACAGGTTCAGATAAACTAAGAAAGAGTCTTTAAAATTCTTGACTTTGGGGATTCTGACTTCTACTTCTCTAGTGCCTCCCACAGTGTCCATAGCAGGCACTAAAGAAAGACTTGAATGTAATGGAATCATATTCAACCTGTGGCTCCCCCAACCCCACCCTGATCCATGAAAAACCAGATTATGTAGTCAACTTTACTGTTCCCTAGAGAATCCGGGACAAGGGTACATCTACTTTCATTGATTCACATAGAAAATGATAATCTTTCAAGTGTTTTCCATGGCTCGCACAGTAGATTCATATTCAGTAGTGAGTACCTCATCTAAAAGACAATTTTCATTAATATACAAAGCATATCTTACATTAAGCCTAGGTGCAACTTGAAGTCTAAGTGGGTTCAAACTGGACGTTGTCTCTCAATTTTCAAGCACTTTTTTTCTGCCTTTCTTTCTTGGCAAAATTCTTTTGTCAACTATAAAGCAAAAGAAAAAATGAAATGGACTTGTCAAATTCTTTAAGCAGTCAAAGAAATCAATTTAAAGGTGGGGGTAGTAAAGTATGGAGAAGAGTGAACAAAGTAGAAAAGAAAATAGCATGACAGCATCCTAAAAGATCAGAGCTAAGAGAAACCCAGAGAACATTGATTCCACCTCTCTTTTTCTATGGCAGAAGAAACTGAGGCACAGAAAATTAATTGATTTTTCAGCATTACTGAGCAAATTATTGGATGCATGATGCTTTACATTTCTATAACATTTTGAGCTACTCTTTCCCCATACATACCTTGTGAAATAGATAATATAATTTCTGCCATTTTACTAAGAGAGGTTAGCCTGATCCAGTGACAATAAGAGATAAGATTGAAATCCAGCTTTTTTGACAACATGTCTAATACTCTTTTACTTTTTTTCCTCTTGTACTCTTTACAATCCATCATATTGCTGTGTTCCTATAAACCCCCTACAAAATTGTCCTTATCGTTTCCATCAAAGTAGGAGATATTTATTAACATGCAGATTATTTCACCAATCAACAGGCCAACTAATCTTATATTCCTAGGTAGCAACTCCGCATTCCCAAAGAGTATACACCATCATTGGAGCATAATAGCTTCCCTTTAAAAATTAGATTTTCAATTTTATGATAGATTTTTATATTTTATTATTAATTTGTTATTGCTATTTCATATGGCATTAATTACTAAACATATCCCTCCTCTTCCCTACCTCATGAGCCAATTAATATATAAAGAAAAGTTCAAAAAGGCAGATAGGCAAAATTAACCTACTAAAGTTAACATACATCAAGTGAGTATGACTGCTTATATAATGTTCCACACCCATAGTTCTCCACCTGTACAAGAATGAGTGATGGATACATTTTCTCATCTCTTTGGAACATAATATCTTTCATAATGCCTCTGTGCAATACTATTTTACACTCAGTATTTACAAATTATTTACTTCTGCTTTAGTTTCTCTACTTAGTGAATGAGTAAATATTGAAAAGCAACCATTCAATCTTTGACTGAAGTGCCACAAGTATATACATACCTCAACCCAGAGATATGTCCAAATCATTAAAGCAAACAAATTATCAAGCATTAAATGAATGAAGAAATAATGAGAAGATACCCCAACCCACCTTTTCATGAATGTGAGAGGTTTACAGGTAGGAATATTGAACATATTGTCATGCTTTTTAAATATTTTGATTGGTTGTGCTGATTTTTTTTCTTCTTTCTTTTTAAAAAGATGATTTGTTATATTGGATGGCTCTCTGTGATCAAGCAGGAAAGGATATTGTGAAAAAAATGAAAAAAATAAAACCAATAAAATTTTATTAAAAATGCATAACTACTGGGCACTAACCTTAACTAATAGAGAGAATTTACTTCTCTGGAAATTACTTATGCCAAGGAAATCATCTAAACACTCTATATCTCTATACAGAATTTGTATTTCACACAGTTCTTTGTCTCCTACTCCCATTCCCAGTCTCATTCCATTGTCTCTGGGGAAACTAAGAAAGAAAGGTTTGTTGAATGATTCCCTTAATCAATTTTCTTATCTGTCACACAGTTAGTGATATAGCTAAGACCTAAATGCAGATGACCGTGCTTCTGTCTTTGCATCATAGTAAACTTGGTTTTAGAGGGGAGGAAGGGAAGGGGAACATTTCCTAAATACCTACTATTTTCCAGACACTGTATTAAGCATTTTTAGAGATATCTCATTTGAGTAGATGCCATTATTACCCTCATTCTATAGGTGAGGAAAGTAAGGCAGACAGAGGTTAGATAACTTTCAGGATAACACAGCTAGTGTGTCTAAGGCAGGATTTGAGCTCAGTTCTCTCTGACTTTAGGCTCAGTATTCTATCCACTGCCTAGAAACATAGTTAATATTCATTAATTGCAGATTCCATATTGTAAATAAGTGTCCTTTTCATGATGTAATTGTTGCTTTTCGTAGATTTTTACTATTTAAAATGGCCCTTAATTGTAATGCTGAAGTGCTGTCTAGTGTTTCTAAGCACAAGAGGGTTGTGATGGGCCTTACAAAGAAAATACATGTTTTAGAGAAGCTTTGCTGAGACATGAGTTATAGTATTGTTGATCTTGAGTTCAATGTTAATGATTCAGTAATACAATACATGTGGGAAAAGGAATAGGAAATTTACCAATCTGTATGTGAAGATTCTATTGCCAAAGAAACATTTATAGTGTGTGATGAAGTAATAGAAAATATGGAAAAGCAACTACATTTATGAATTTATGAGATAAAGACCAAGAAAAAAGCATAGTAGATAGCATTGTTGTAAGACAGAAAAAAATAAAGACATTTATGGTCATGTTACCTAGGTTCAGGAAAATTTTAAACCCTTCTTAGCTAATGCTAGCTGACTCACACATTCCATGAAAAATATATGTTTGTATACCATAGTATTTATTGTATCTGTATACTATATATGTTTAATGTGGATACTGTATGCATACAATTGAGTAAAAGATTTAAAATATTACAATCTCAGTATAGTAGGGTACAATGCACAACAATTCTGCCTTTGAAATATTTTATTAAAAATAAATACTCATATAATTATTAGTAAGGAAAATACATTAAATTAAATAAGGTGCCTTTAAGCAGAAACATATAAAACAATGTTATGTATTGATTGGTTGACCAAAATGTTGTGACCCAAGGTCTGGGGGAACCTAACCCTATATTTCCTCTGGGATCAATGTTTTCTCATTCTCTAATGCAGAATTTAGGGTGACATTATAGAACATAACTGCTATGAATATTTTGATTCAATTGTATATACTTTCATAAAGAACTATCTTCCTCACTAAGCTTCAAACCCTTTTTAAATTTATTCTATTCAGCTCTTTATGACAGTCAATATAGTATATTCTACTTTAAGAGGTGGGAAAAACAAAATATAGAATGTTTATATGTTTTCCTCAGCACAGCGGTGGAAACAATTCTTGGACCTCAGCTCATAAATTATTCAATTGGACTCTACAGTTTACCCAACTTTGCCCTTAAGAGTAGTTTGTGCTGTGAGAAAATTAGAAATGGTAGAAACTATATCACCTAATGCTCCTTTGGACTTAGTCCTTGAGTGACTTTGTCAAAAACCAGTCAACCAAACTGCATTTCTTTTAGAAAGCCCAGGACCTTTGCCTTTTCAAAGGGTATATCCCTGTGGCCAGTACCTTTTTTGTAGTTATTTCCCACTGGACTAATTTTCAGTAGTATTTGGCTAATGAGAATGTATAATGGGCTTTGCCAGTCGTACTTGCACCAAAAGGGAGGAAGTGAAAAAATATATCGTGGTCTTTGCTGATAATCAGGGTGATTTAGTAAAAAGAACATTAGATAGGCAATGAGGTCCTCCTTCCTCTCGAAAACCCAAGCACACACAGGGGCAAGACAATCAACCAAATTAAAAGTAAAAAGGAAGGAGGGACTAAATGTCATATGTGATGCTTAATTAGAGGTACAATGATGTACTTGAATTTTCCCTGTACGTAGAGAGATGGAAAATTGGGTTCAATTCTCAGCTCAAATACATGTGTGTAAAGTATTTTTCCAAATCATTAGGGACTCTGAAATCACAAAACATGATTATTATTCTTGAACTTTAGTCTACTATGCATTGAGGAAAATCACAGATTCTCTCAGAAGTTGCTTCCTAGTGACTGAATTTAGAACTTTCATTATTTTTCCTAAGTCCACACTCCTTCCTAGGAAAGGAAATTCATAGCCAGTTTGAAGTTTTATGTGAAGGTCACTTTGCATTTTCCAAATATAGCGAAAATGTCTAAAAACATGTCTTACCTGGTAGTAAACATGCTTTTTTATTGCCTTGGCACCTCATGGGGGAGAAATGTAATTTCACTAAATTTTCCACTGAAGGCATTCACCTTTGTGCTGAGTATACTCTGGGGAAATCTGAACCCAGAGAATGATGATTTCTTCATGGAAATTTACAAATGCTGGAAATGAAGGCTTTAAAGTAAAAATGCCCTTTTGATCCTCAAAAGGCAGTCACTAAAAGGATACTATTGATTAAAAAAACAGAATTGTACCCCTCTATTGAAAAAAAAAAAGCATTTGGTATGGAATCAGTGGACCTGGTTCCGAATCCGGCTGGGTCATTTATTGCCATGATAACTTTGGACAAGTTTTTTTTTTTTTTTAAACTGGAAGGAAATTTGGTGCAATGGAGAAAAAATTGTGGGATTTGGAATAAGAGAATTTAGGTTCAAATCTTGGCTCAGCCAATTATTTCTTTTGTGACTTTGTACAAGTCATTCATCCTCACCACATTTTATTTTCATCATCTCTGAAATTAAAATTATAGACTAGATTATTTGTAAGTTCCCTTAAATCAATCAGCACTAAATCAATCTAAAATTAAAATCTAAATAAGTTCTAAATTAATCAACTCTATAAACTCTATGGGACTCAGTTTCCAACTCTCTAAAATGAAGAAGATTGAAAAATAAAGTAAAATGAAGCTACATGATCTTTAAGGCCCCTTCTTAATCAAAATTCTAAGATTCTAATGGAACTATGAATTTAAGAACAGCCAATCAAGACATGTGTCTACAGATATAATAAGAACATGAAGAAATCCTTTTAAGAGAGCATGGAACAGTTTATATGTCAGATTTATGAATGAAGGAGTAATTTAGGACCAAAAAAGATATATAGAGAGAATGTTACAAAGTTTAAAATAAATAATTTTTATTTAAAATTAAAAAGATTTTGTACAAACAAAACCAATGTGAGCAAAATTATAAGGAAAACAGAAAATTGGGGAAAAATTTTGTAGCAAGTATCTCTGATGAAGGACTCATGTTTCAAATATATAGAGAACTGAGTCAAATTTGTAAAAAATACAAGTCATTCCCTAATTGATAAATCATCAAAGGATATGAACAGGCAGTTTTCAGACAAAGAAACCAAAACTATCTATAATCATATGAAAAATGCTCTAAATCATTATTGATCAGAGAAATGCAAATTAAAATAACTGTGAGGTACCATGTCATACCTTTCAAATTGGCTAATATGACAGAAAAGGAAAATTTTGATGTTGGAGAGGATGTGGGAAAACTTGGACACTAAAATGCATTGTTGGTGGAGTTGTGAAATGATCCAGCCATTTTGGAGAGCAATTTGGAACTATGGCTAAAGGGCTATCAAAATGTGCATACCCTTTGACCCAGCAATGGCACCTCTAGGGCTATATCTTAGAGATTAAACAAATGGGAAAAGGACCCACATGTACAAAAATATTTATAGCAACTCTTTCTGTGATGGCAAAGAATAGTAAATTGAGAGGATGCCCATCAATTGGGGAATGGACAGGAATTGGAAATTGAGGGGATGCCCATCAATTGGGAAATGGCTGAACAAGTTGTGGTATATGAATGTAATGGAATACTATTGTGCTATAAGAAATGATGAGCAGGCAGACTTCAGAAAAACCTGGAAAAACTTGTATGGTCTGATGCTGATTGAAGTGAGCAGAACCAGGAGAACATTGTATACAGTAACAGCCATGTTGTACAATGACTAATATTGATAGACTTAACCCTTCTCAGCAATACAAGGATCTAAGACATCTCCTAAGGCCTCATGATGGAAAATGCTATCCACATCCAAAGGAAGAACTATAGAGTTTGAATGCAGATCGAAGTATACTACTTGCAGTTTTTTTCTTCTATTATGTTTTGTTTCCTCTTTCTGGTGGTCCTTTTTATTGGTCCTAATTTTTATTTACAACATCACTAATGTGAAAATATGTTTAATAGGAATGTATATGTATAGCCTATATCAGATTGCATACCATCTTGGGTAGGGAGGTGGGAAGGAAGGGGGAGAAAAATTTAAAACTCTAAAGCTTATGGAAGTGATTATTGATAAAGCATAATATATTAATAAAAAGTGAAAAAAACAAAAACAAAATATTTATAGTAATTCTTTTTGTGGTGGCTAAGAATTGGAAATCAAATGGATGCCTATCAATTGGGGAATGGCTAACGAAGCTGTAGTATACAATTGTAGTGGGATATTATTGTCCTGTAAGAAATGACAAGCAGGATGATTTAAAAAACACCCTGGAAAAACTTACCTGAACTGATGCATAATGAAGTGACTAGAACCAGGAGAATATTGTATACAGTAACAGCAATATTGTTTGATGAAGGACTGTGAATAACTTAGCTATTCTCAGTAAGACAATGATCTAAGACAATCTCAAAGGACTAATGATGAAGCATACTATCTGCCTCCCAAGAAAGAACTGATATTCATTGAATGCAGACTGAAGCATGCTATTTTTCACTTTCTTTTTTTCATTTTTTCCCTTTATTTGAGTCTTCTTGTATAAATGACTAATAAGGATTTTTTTTACATATTTTAACAGTTATAATGTATATCTGATTGCTTACCATCTCAGACATGAGGGAGGGGGAGGAGGGAAGGATAGAATTTGGAACTCAAAAGTTTAAATAGAAATGTTTAAAAAAGAAAAGAAATGAAATCCTCTAACAGAGTGGTTCTCAAAGTATAGTTCATCAGGTCTTAGGGGTTTCTCAGACTGTTTCAGGGAATTTTAAGGGTGAAAACTACCCATAATACTACCAGTATATTATTCAGATTTTAAAATATCCCTCTTTTTTCTAGATACACATCTGTGCAAGGCCAGATTTTTTTTACATCTCTGTCAACCAAAACAACATATTGCAAAACATTGAATGCAGAAGGATATATGTGAATCCAGCTGTCTTCTATTAAGTAAGACATTAAAGAGATTAGCCCTCTCCTCCCCCAAAAAATAAATAAAACAATGCTACTATTTTTTTGTCTTGGACAATAAAATTATTTTCATAAACATGGTATTTATGTTAAAATGTAATGGGTTTATTGTTATTTGAAATGAATTAATACATAAATATTTTAGAAATTGATCAGTTTTGATTTTTAATATGGACAATATTAATATATGTAATCCACATAAATAAAAGCTTTTTGAGGTCCTCAATAATTTTTAAGAGTATAAATTTGTCCTGAGAGCAAAAACTTTGAGGACCTCTGCTCTAGGAAAATCAAAGCCTAAATGATAACTATTATGTCTGGTGACATGTTCTTTTCCAAGTAGTTGTATGGGCTAAACAAAACCATCCTTAACCTTCTTTTTGTGGCTGTCAGTTGGACAGCTTTTATACTGTTAAATTCACATACCAACTAAGCATGGGTCCATGTCTGGCTTCCTGAGAATTTAGAACAAAACCTACAAATCAGAATGATCTTAGAGAGCCCTGTAGTGATGGAAGTAATGAAGCTGATGTGGCTAAGTTCTAGCTCATTATTACAAGGATGTTTAGATATCATCAATTTCTACAGAGCCAGAGCAGCTCTCATCAGGAGATTCATTGGCACTTGTACTACTTCTATTTAGTAAATATTATCTTAATTTTCAACCTCATATTTCCTAAAGAATAGTTATAAGTGAAAGGTAGAGTAAAATGTAAATAAATCATGGATCAATCTTTTTTAATGCAGTTTAATAGAAAGTATAGGGAAAATAGCAGCAAAAGTGAGAATATTTTTGTATTTTTATTTTTTCAAAAACATAATCTTTTATTACCATGTTTTTAGTATGTAGAAAATCAATCAGAAGGCAAGTAATAACCCAATGAACTTGAATAGCTTTCAGGAAGACATCCATAGGATCAAAATTTTTTGAACTGAGAAGTATCTTAGAGGTCATCGAGTTGAACCTCTTCACTGTATGGATGAAAAACATGAAGGCCAAAGAAATGAAGGGACTTTTACAAAGTCACAACAGATTTAAGAGGCTGATCATGATTCAAACTCATGTCCTCTGGCACCAAATTCAGACTCAACCATCTGTACCATTTTGAAGTTTGAATGTCTCTTGGGATGACGAAGATATGTTCGTTTGTACACATTCCTGACTCAGTTTTACATTGTGTGTGGTGAAATCATTGGACTGGATAGCTGATACCTGGACTTTTGTGAGAGAAGTCACCCATTTGTGCTAAACCTGCAAAAGGAGGGGTAGGGAGCCATTATCAATGTACCCTGCTACATTGAGAACTTTTGGATGGGCAGTCTTTGGAGAGAGGGACATGAAAGTCCTCTTGCTCACTAGACCTTAGAGGTAGTGGCATAACCTCTCAGCTAGCCCCAAAGGTGGCAGTTGTGGAGATGGAATATACATAGTTCAAATGGTAAGAGTTTCTGAATCCCAGCGTCCTGGATAGAGGAAGAGTGTGATTTCCTATGTAGCATTATTCACGAATCTAGCTTTTTCTGCAGAAAAGAGGAATTCCTGAATAGCACAAATCTTAGAGCTACCTTAATTAACATCCTTGATTTCTGGGATCCAGCCTTCTAAAAAGAGAGAAGGTAAGATCTTGGCCAGGACTAGTGCTTTGGACCAATCATTACAAACATGGCCCTTGATGCCAAGAGAAAGAAGAGGCACTGGCATAATCTCTCAACCTGAGAGATGACAACCATGAATTAGCAACTCATGTAAAGGAGCCAATCTTCTCTTAATATAACTGTGCAGCTCTTGTTGGGTTGGTTCTCTGAAAATCACATATATTTTGTTTTTTTTTTTCTTCTTCAGAACAGGTCTATGTTAATGTCTGAGTCCTTTAACTATACAGTTAACTTTAGTTAACTGTGTGAGTTTTCTCTTAATAACAAGAATCTTACCTCCAGAGGTCAAGCTCACAACAAGTTAGGCAGAGTCCACAGATATTTAATGTCTTGGAACCCTTGTATATTGTTTCTGAATTGTGCCAGATGACTATTTGATTTAGGGTTAGAAATTCTTTGTTAGTCCTTAATAATCACTAATAGAGTTCACATTTCCTGAAAACATATTTTGGCAATAATAAGCAGTTCTGCCAAACATATACAAAACCAATATTGGTCCAAAGCACCTTGATTTTTCTTTAGACTAAGATCCTCTGGGTCTCCCATGGGGTAGGGGAAAGCGAGATGGAAGGGTAGGTAGAGAAGATAAAAACAAAAATATGTGTGGAGCCAAGACTAGGCATTTGAGGTAGTGTCCTCCCTTTTAATCATTAGTTCCACATTCTTGCATTTGTTATCTGTATATAATCAGTAAAAAAAAATGCTAGACTTTGAGCTATCCTACCAATTTTCTCTATTCTATTTCTTGGGCTAAAAATTTCCATAAAATTTTCATCTTAGCACTGGAGGCCATGTGTGTTTTACTCTTGTCTGCATCTCTATCTAGTAAAACATATTCCTGGATCTTCACTCTCTAAGAGACTGGCAGGTCCCAGGAATTTCCCTTTACTAATTAGAAAATTGGGTCCTAGAACCTTCAACACTGGATTTGCTAACAAGGTAACCCCAAGGCTAACACTGCCCAAGAATTCTACTTTGTACACTGGATTGTGCTGATCTTCTATTTTGGAGGTTAGGGTTCATTAACCCTCAATATTCCTCCTGAAAACTGACTTTCAGGATCTTCCACTCCTTAGACCATGTGATATCCCTTCCATTGACTGTCATCTCTTGGGCTAAAATTATACTACCATCTTTCTAATATCCAGATACCTAATATTGTATCTAATATCCTTGTAGGTCATATGGGAAAGAACAGCTATAAATACCACATGACTTTTACAAAAGGCAACCATTTCCAATTCCCCCAAAACAGTATCCATGCCTCGTAGTTCTATTGTACTGAAATATTTCTCTACAAAGGAGAAGGGAAGAAGGGAACAGCTCTCCAACTAAAACTCTTGCTTAAATAGACCCAGCACAAATTGAGATCCCTTACCAAAAACTTCCATTCCCTGTGGAGTCAACCAATATATCACCAAATGATCCACAATGTATCTACAAAATGTTTCAAAAATATGTCAACACCTTCATCAGGGCTTTCCAAAAATCCATATGAAGTAAAGTATGTGAAGTGCTTTGCAAATCTCAAGATGATATGTAAATATAAACTATTATTATCAAGAAGATGAAAAGTTGGTTCTCTGTCTTTTCTAAGCCGAGGTTTTTAACTTTTGTGTGTTTGTGTGTGTGTGTGTGTGTGAGAGAGAGAGAGAGAGAGAGAGAGAGAGAGAGAGAGAGAGAGTGATAGACTCATAGACTCATTCAGTAGTCTGGTGAAACATATGGGTCTTTTCTCAGATTAATTTTTAAATAAATAAAATATATACTATTTCAAAAGAAACCAATTATGCTACACTATTATTATAAAAATACATTTTTAAAAATAAGTTCACAAACCCCAGGTTAAGAATTCCTACTCTAGAGTCATGATTAATCATTATAATTAATCAGAGTTTGTTTAATTTTCAGTATTGTTTTACTTACAATATTAGAGTCATTGTGCATGTCTTCCTTCTGCATCTACTTACCTCATCCTGTATCTGTTCACATAGGTGTTTCTATGCTTTTCTGAATCCTTCCAGCCTGTGATTTATTATGGCTCAATGATACTCCATTCAATATATGCAGTACAATTTGTTCAGTCATTCCCTAGTCAACTAGAAGCTATGTATCCAATCTTTTCTATCATCAAAACAAAACAAAACCTCTATGTTGCTATAATGATTTTGGTATACTTTCTTTGACCTCTTTGAGGTATATGCCTAGAACTGCCATTACTAGGTCAATAGATATAAATAGAATCCAAATAGATCCCAACTAGTCGTAATAATGAATTACCCTAAAGCAATCCTATTATAGGAATTCACAAATATATTTCTATTGGTTAGGAACCAATAATATCTTATACAATTATTACTTTGAATAGTGTGAATTTGAATTTATGTGTCCACTTCAGGGAATTTGTTTCATATACTTTAATGCTCCACTCATTTTATATAATGTCTTCCCACATTGTCTATTTTCATCTTTATATTTGATTATTTGAATATCATCTTTGTAAAGTTGATGTGACCCTCTCATTTTATAGAGGTAAACTGATGTCTTCATAGCTTGAGGGATTTTCACAAATTCACAAGGCATTAAGTGGCAATGCTTTTGGTTTTCAGTATTGAGAATTATGTTTGCACCAATTTTGGTCTTAACATAAATCAGAGAATTGAGATCTGGAACTTTCAACTACCAATATAAGGCCAAAGTGACTTGAGAAGAAATGAGACTTCAAAAAAGGACATAATTACCTTAATATAATGATTATAACAGACACCTATGTATAAGAAAGTTATTTTTCTACCAGTTTCAGAAGTTTTTTTTTTCTCTTTTTATAGCCAGATATAGTTTTGACATAAAGTGACAGATTTTGAACAAAAGAAATCATGTTAATGACCATAAACCTCCACATAAAACATGCAGGATCTCAAAATCAGTCTTTTTTTAAACTTTTCAGTGTGAAATGATCATTTAAAAGGAGAAGGTAAGATACAAAATGGGGAGAGAGAGAAAGAGAGAGAGAGAGAGAATAAAATACTTCATTATTGGGGAATAAGGGAAGAAAATAAACTATATTAAGTGCCCACTATGTGCCACTACTATGCTAAACACTTTACAAAAATGATCTGCTTTGATTCTCATGACAATTCTGTGAGGTAGGTGCTATTATGATCTCTATTTTACAGCTGAAGAAACTGAAGCAAATAGAAATTTAATGACTCACCCAGGGTCCATAGCCAGTAAGTATCTGAGGCCATATTTGAACTCAGGTCTTCTTGACTTCCATTTGGATGTTGTACCTGCCAGGTCATCTAGTGACTAGTAATAGGAGGATCTGAGACAATGATTCAAATTACCATTACACTTTCACCTACTATATCTCTTTGATTGGCATTATTAAAAGCATCCTTTGCCACCATCTACTAAGGTACAAACATTTGGGAAAATTGGACTAGATGTTTGTTGGACCTCCAACTTTTGCAGAAGTCAGGCACACAGTGCTGACTCTTTTCACTGAAAGAGAGTAACTAGGATTCAGGAGACTTGGGTCCATGTCCCATCATTTATCTGGTCCCATTTCCTCACCAGTCAGATTAAAGAAGTTGAACTAGATCTTCTCTAAGTTTCCATCTGATTTCATGTGTATAGGGAACTTCCATTGTGGAAACTCCCTTTACTGATGCAGATAGGCAAGTCATACATAACTTATACTATTAAACAAGTTATCTGGGTCAAAGGGCGGTTAAGTCACTTGTCCATGTCCCACAATCTTGAACCTAGGTCTTTTTTGATTCCAAAGTTAGCTTGCTGTTCACTGTCATGCTACTTTTCATTACTACTTTAAGTATTCCTTCTTACTAGATTTCACCATTATAAAAATATTGAGAGATAGACAAGGATTATACACTGATTTGCCTTTGAAGTATGATACCGTCCTCAAGATAGGCCTACCCAAATTGTTCTCCCCACTTGGGAGTATTTGCTCAAGGAAATCCAGGATGTAGTTAGCCCCGGGGCCCTTTGCAGCATCTCCAAGCAGACTTGTGAACAGGTGTGAGCGTGGGTGGGGAGTTTATTTTCAAGCCAAGGAAGAACAGCGGAATGAGCTGATAAACCACACAAAGGGACTATGTTAGAATTTTTTTAAATGCAGGGAGGGAGGAAGATGGGGAGAGAAGAGAAGGAAGTGGGGGTGGGGGTGGGAGAGCTCTCAGGGCTGGCAAAAGAAAGAGGTAGTGTGGTACAGTGGAAAGGAAATTAGAATTGGAGCTAAAGGAGCCTGTATTCCAATCCCAATTCAGAGACTCCCTTTGGGAATTTAGAATTTTAAATTTTGAACTGCAGAAGGCCCAGGGAATGATACAGTCCAACTGCTTTATTTCTCATAGGGAAATGGAGGCTAAACTAGGTGAAGTGGCTTGCCCAAAGTCACATTTGTAGTAAGGAGCAGAGGGATTTGGGCCTCAAGTACATCATCTAGAAAATAAAAGGATTGGGACAGATGATCTTTAAAGTCACTTCCCTTACCCTAAATCGTAGAGGAGAAAAATGCAAATCAAGGGAAAACAGCTTAGCAAAAGATACTTTGGTTTTGACTTCTATGGCACTGGTAGGGGCCTTAGAGGCCATCTAGTATGACGCCTTCATTTTACAGGTGAGGAAACTGAGGCTCAGAAAGGCAAAGGTGACATGGATAGTAAGTAAAAGAGCTAGGATTTGAACCAAAGCCTTCAGACTATAGATATAGTGAGTGTTCTTTTCTACTACCTGGGCATAGGTGCATACTTTGGTGACTGTTCTCTAACTCAACTAAGCATTAACTTTTAACAAAATCAATGACATTAGAAGGTGTAAGCAAGCTGGATTTTTTGTGTTTTTGTTTTTGTGGATTATGCTGAATTCTGTTCTCTTTTGGTAGAGCCACAATACAAGACTTTCAGTCAAATAGTTTACCTGAAAATCTCTATCATCCCACCACCCAGTTCCTTTCAACTGTATGACTAACAGTGTATTAGAAATCCACATGGTTTCCATGGGGCCCATTTGTCTGAACTTCATGATTAAAAATTCTGTTTATGTTTTTTTGCTTGTTAAGACATAATCAGCACTCATGCTGTGCCTATGTGATAGCTTCAATAATCAGTCAGGTTTATGGGGAAAGCAGGAGTGGAAATGCCAGGGAAAGCACTTCACAACAATGATTTTGGAGCTGTGAACCCTGCTTTCATTCTACTGCATTGAAACTCTTAAAGCGATGGGTTGCCATCAAACAAGTTTTCAGGAACAATCTAAAATCTATTAGCTAACTAGCTCCCCCTCTTGAAACTTTGATTTCAGATGCTGAGCTCCACATAGAGTTATAATGAGATTCGATGAGACCAGGCTGGAAAAATGGATGACAGACATTAAAGCAAAAGAGGCTTTGGTGTTGTCTCCATCCTTTCAAACAGATCAAACCAATCTGTAATTGATCCATTTCTTTTTAATTGTATTTATGCTCTTCCTCTTAGTGGTTGCCTTTCACATTTCCTGACCCACTGGAAAAGTTAGGGGCTAAGCATATGTGCCTAGACATACTTTGTATGAAAGTTAGAAAATATTGTTCAACATCCAACCTCCTGAATCAGTATAGTTTCTTTATAAAACATGACTGCAGAACAATGTATGCAGAGAGACAGGTCCTGTGACATAGTATTACTACAAAATTATCCTAACATTTTTCTTCTAAAAACTGACTTGGCCTAAGGCAATGCTATCAAACTCAAATAAAAACAAGGCCACTACATAGCATATAAGGATTTCTACAGCCTTATATTGACTTAAAAGAAACTACTTCTTAGCATTATGTGTGTTCCCTGGTATTTTTATTTATTTTAAAAATCTCCCAATTACACTTTAAACTAGTGTCTCTTCTCACTGAGAGTGTTTCAAAATGTACCAGGTCCTATATGTTTAACACCTCTGGCCCCATGGGAAACTTATTAGATGTGCAATCAAATTCTTTCTTCTTATTTGCTAGCTATATGACAAGGAGTAAGTCATTTAGCCTCAGTTTCTCCATCTGTAAAAAGGGACAACACTATCTGTAGTATCTACTAAACAGGGTAACTGAGAGGCTAAACAAGTGATAATGCAGATAAAGCATTTTGCAAAATGTAAAGGACTCTATAAATGCCTATTATTATTGTTGTTTTTATTTCGGGATCTACAATTTCAGCATGAGAACTCCATCCACTGAAACAGATTAGAGGCCTTGCATGCTTAAAAAAAATATATTATAGGATAATGGATTCTTGTCTAGCAGGGTTATCAGAGACCACCTAGTCCAAATCTTCCATTTAGCAGACAAAGTCACTAAGGGTTGAGGAAGTTAAATAATACCAAAACTACACAGGTAGGAGGTTTCAGAGACAAAACTTGAACTCAGGGCCACTGAATCTAGACCATTGCTCTTTCTAAGACCTTCACGAGTTGCTGTGGTTAAAAGGAAAACAACAACATACAATAATAGCAGCAGCCGCAACAATGACAATAGTAAAATCAAATTAAAACAAACACATCATGTCCCCAGCCTCCTTATTTAACTCATCCAAACAGGGCCAAGCTGGGCCTCAGATAATGGACTCAATCATTTAAACCTAACTTAAAACTTTTCAGCTTAGTAGAATTTAGGGTGAAAAAAAAGATTCAGAATTGGAAAAGGTCTCCATCATCCAGTCAAAACTGATTTATAATATAGGTAAGGAAAATGAAATCCATGAAATTGAAGTGACTTCTCCCAAGTCCCATGAGAAATAAGTGGCATAGTTGAGATTTGAACCTTGATGATCTGACTCGAAATTTAATGTTCTTTTCCTTCTGCCACATGGTCAGAATTTTCATTCCTGCTGGCAAGACAACCTTTGGCAAACCAAGGTCACCTCCTGGGCATGATGAAACATCAGAAGAAGACTATAATAGAGGTGTTGGTCAAAAATAATATTTTTCTAGTGTTTGTAAATCTGCTGGATCTCTACAAAGAAGGAACCTATAAAACAATGAAATTCATTTTGCAGTGGTCATTTTGTCCCCTAGAATCCTTTTGCCAAATTTGCAAAGCAGCAAAGGCATTGGACTAGAATCACAGCTTCTTTGTTGTGGGTCACTCAGACTCATGTTACACATTTTGGGTCTGTCAGGTTTTACTGATTTGTTTAGTAATATTCTCACTTTATCCAAATGTTTGCAATGAGAGCAGTTGCAAAGTCTTCTGTCTCCCAAAATTAGGTGATAAACAAGTGCCTTGTACAGACTAAGAGGCTGCTTATCCTTGTCAAAGTCATCCTTTTACACATGCCTTGATATCATTCCCTCCAGTATATTGAAACTTCAGTTAACTATACCCCTCTTTCTTGAATTCTTATTGTCTCACTATCTACAGATTCCTTTCCTACTCGCTTTAAGCATGCCTGAATTTCTGCATGTTTAAAAACAAGACAAACAACAACAAACAATAATAGCAAAAAAACCCACTTTTCATGAGGCCCTATTACTCCATCAACTTATTAATTTATGTCTCTTCTCCCTTTTCCATCCGAACTCCTATCTAGGCAAGTCATTTAACTTCTCTGTGCCTTTGTTTCCTCATATGTAAAATGAGAACATAAGGCTTTATCTCCTCTGAGGTCCTTTAGGGCACAAGACCTATATCCTAGAAAAAGCTGTCTATACTCATTGCCCCTACTTCCTTTCTCCTATCCTCCCACAACTATGTGCAATCTGGATTCTGAACTACTAATTCTATAAAACTGATCTCTCTAGTTATCTAATTGCTAAATTGGATGACATCTGCTCAGTCCTTATTGTTCTTTTATTTTGCTTGACACTGTGGATTGCCTTCTACTGCTGGGTACTTTCTCCTCTTTGGATTTTTGTTTGTACCATCTTTTTTTTTTCACTACCTGACTAATCACTCATTCTCAGTCTTGCTTGCTCATTTTATCTCCAAATCACTTTCTCAAGAGTAGATGTTCCCTAGGACTCTACCATGGGGCCTCTTGTTTTCTTCATCTACACTTTCTCCTAAAGACCTCATTTTCTCCCAGAAGTTTAACAGCTGACACATCTCTATATACAGCCCCAGTCTCTCCTCTAAATTTTAGTCACATATTATAAATTGCTTATTGGACATTTCAAATAGTGCGTCCCAGAAACATATTAAACTCAACATGTCCAAAACAGAAGTTCTATAAACCTATCCCTTTTTCCATATCCCCATACTTCTATCAAAGAAGCACAATTCTTACAGTCTTCTAGATTTATAACATTGCTATTATTCTTGACTCTTCATTCTCCCTAACCCTACATAACCAGTCAGGTCTTAATATTTCTATTTGTACAACTTTTTTTTTTGCATTGCTATGACTCTTTTTCCCTACTTATAAAACTATCACCATGCTTTAGGTCCTCATCACCTCTCACCTATATTATTGTAGCAACCTTCTAATTGGTCTCACTGCCACAAGTCTTTCATCACTCCTGTATACCCTTCACACAGCTGCCAAAGTGATTGTTCTTTTTCATGGATCTGACCATGCCATTCCCCTGCCTGATATTCTCCAGTAGCTCCCTATTATCACAAAATAAATAATTTCCTTTATTTAGTTTGTAAAGCCATTCAGAACCTAGCTCCAAGTTATCTTTCTAGACTTTTTGTGCATTATTCCCTTTCCCACATCATGCAATGCAGACAAGTTGGCCTTCTGTTTGTTCTTCATTCATGATAACTCATATCCCATTTCTGTGCCTTTGCAATAAACACTTCCCTTTTCTCTAATATCATACTTCTTCACCCCCTATTTCATGGAATTCCTCTCTTCCTTCAAGATGCAGGACAAGCTTCACCTTCAACATCAAGTTTTTCTTGGTTCCCCCACTGATACAGTTCTCCCTCCCAGATTACTTTTTATTCAACTACTTCATGCTAATTTCTATTTTTTTTATATTTGTTCTGTATTTTTATATGACCTTGTCATGTCCTCTGTTAGAATGTAAGTTGCTTGAGAGAAGGGGTTATTTTATTCATCGTATTAGTATTATATTGTACTATCCTGAGAACCACCACAGTGCCTAGTACATAGTACTTAATGCTTAATAAATGATTGTTGATTGGTTATATAATATTTGTTGCTATTTCTACTATGCTTTGAGGTTTATAGAACAACTTCTGGATGTCTTCCATCTATGTTATCACTGTTGCTGCACTCACCAAATTGGATGTCCAGAAGCCACGCCCTAGAAGCTCTAATGTACGCAGTTTTGAAACTCCTGCTATGGGGACGTACTGTCCTGACTGATAAGTATACTGTTCACTATAGTTAGTTGACCCTAGACCATTGATCATGCATAACTCTATCATCATCCTATCATTCTGTGTCAACCCTCCCACACTTTCCACATCTTGTCATAATCAAATCAATACTACCATTGATTCTGGTCAGGGCATGTCATTACTTTACTTGCCATACTCGTGACTTGCTGGACTAAAACACACATCTCTAGCTATCACTCCCCTGTATGTATTGCTTCCTCTCAAGTTTCAGAAGGCAGAATCTGTTTTTTGTATCTCTGGGTTCAGCACAGCACTGGACACATTAAACACATGGATTGATTTGTTCTTGTAAGTTCTTCATAAGTGTGTTTTCATTACTTCATTCCTTTAGTTAATCATCAATCAACCACACTCATTAAACTAGGCTGTAAGAATGGCAGTACAGCTATCCTTAGGCCTATTTTACAGACAAGGAAATTGAGGCTGCAAGGATTAGGAGAGAAAGTTGACAAAGTCAAAAAATACTATGTTCTAGGCAAGATTTTAATGTCATTCTCTTAAGTCATGAAGTTTATTCCTCTTTTTACTTCATTACATTGTCTCTCAGATGAAGTTGAGCTGAATTCATAGAGTGAGGAATTCATAGAGTGGCAAGTCAAAACTTCTGAATGAGACTGAGGCAAAAGTGAAAAGTAAATTATATTCAGACAGATTTTCCCCATATAGAAACAGAATCGCAAAATTTCAGAATTGGAAGGGGACTCGTAAGCTGTTGAGTCAAATTTTGTACCTGTATACAGTAGCCCAAACAATGTCACACTAGGGCATTTTTTAGGTCTTGTTTGAAAACCTCCAGTGAAGGAGACTATTCTGATCCCTAACACAGCCCTTTCTTCTTTGAGCCAGTTCTGATTATTGTGACTTTATTTTTCTTCCTGTGTAGGCAGTCTTGGGTAAATCACTTAATCTTTCTGTCTTTACTTACCTGAGCTGTAACATTAGAGTAGTTAAAAAGGTGACCTCTCATATCCCTAACAACTCTGAATCTATGATGCTATGAGGCTCAATCTAATTTGGTAACTCTCAACCTTTAATACTGAGTTTACCCTTTCAGGCCAAAAAGACTAAGTTGAATCCTTCATCGATATGACTGCTTTAATACCCCACAAATCTCTAATTTCATTAGTGTGGGTATTCCCATCCCTAATGCAGATCACTTTTATGAGGAAGTATTGTGTAAATATAACTTAGAAGTTGGTCTTCAGTATTTCCTATGGCTAAGATTTTCATCACTTGGAAAGCAACCTTCTCCTTTATACAATAGACTAGACTTGTCCCCAGATAGCAATTGTACAATCATCACCAGATGGGTATTCAAAGACTTAACAGCCTAGTTAGGCATGCTAAAGCATCCATTCTACTATCAAATATTTTGAGATTGTTAGTCATGTAAAAGAATAAGGGACCTTACAAAAATACCTTATGTATTAATGAGGAGTAGCAGAGTGATGAGTTTAGAGACAGAACGATGCCAACATCAGCTGAAGTTGGAAAACAAAAAGTTGGGGATGATTAACTGGAAGTAGAGATTTATTGGAGACATGCTAGCTTCCTTTAAGTATTTAGAAGGATGGACAGAAGGCCACCCAGATCTTTCATTGTCATTTATTTGGTGACAAGTGGCTTGATAAAAAGACAACTGGCTCAGGAGTCAGGGGGCCTTACCTCAAATCTTGGCTCACATTTGTTGCCTCTGTACCCTTAGGCAAGGTCCAGGGTGTTTTGCACATTGTAGGTGTTCAACATGTTGTTGATCTAACTAGCTGTTAGTGGTTGGTTACCACTACTCACCATGGTAAACCATCCTCATAGCACTTTCTTAGAACATCCTCAAGTCTTAAAATAACTACTTTAGAAGCATAGTGCCAAGCACGCACCAAGCACTGAATAAGTGTTTGTTGATAACAAAAGGATGTTCTGAGTGGGATCTTGTTCTGAAATCAGGCAATAACATTAAATGGACTCTCTAAATCCCTTCCATCTGGTCCTAAGAAACCTTCTGCAACCTTTTCTTTACTTGTTCTCTGAATTAAACACCGGAAGTTTCAGTTCTACCTTTCATATACCTCTTACTAATAGGGAGAAAAAAAAATGCCAAGATGAAACTCAACTTCCTTAAATAGCATGTTCACAAAGTTATATATCAGGTCCACAACCTAAGACGACTCCCCAGTGCTTACCACATTGAATTTTAACTGCCCAAGTTTTGAAAGTTTCCATAATCAATTCCTACCCTACCTCTCAACCTATGTGACTCATTGTTGCTGTCCTGCTATGTAGTCAGATTTTCTTCACTTTCTCACCCCAAGCATCTATACTTAATCCTGTTTTTGTGGTATCATAGATTTAAAGTTAGAAGGGAACTTAGGTGGCACAGTGTACAAAGTGCCAGGCCAAACATCAGGGAGACTCATCTTCCTGATTTCAAATCTGGCCTCAGATACTTACTAGCTGTGTAACTCTGGTCAAGTTACTTAATCCAATTTGCCTCATTTTCCTCATCTGTAAAATGAGCTGGAGAAGAAAATGTCAAACTACTCTAGTATCTTTGCCAAGAAAACCCCAAATGGGGTCACAAAGAATTAGACATGAAAAATGATTGAACAACAAAAAAGTCAGGCCAACCTCCTGATTTTACAAATGAGGAAAGTGAGACTGAGAAATGGGAAATGCTTTTCCAAGTTCATATTATATGGAAAGACACAGAGCCAGGATTCAAACACAAGTCATCTGACTTCTAAATCTTCACAATCCAACATGCTGCCTTTTATATCATGTTGATGCCTTATCTCTGGAATGCCTTATCTCTTTCCATGTATCCAAACACTACGCATCATCAAGGGCCCAGCATACCTTCCTACTTCATCTATGATATCACATATAACTATTTCAATCTATATGGTGATCACTTATTCAACATTTATTAATCATGTATTATGAGCAAGGTAGTCAAAGCTCTGGGTTAGATACAAAAATAAATAAAACACATTGATCTGCTCCATCATTGAATGCCTCTAAAACATAAATCCTGAAAACTGTATCGTGCTATGCATTGTTTTACTCTTTATCAGTCTGGTCTTGCCAATTGAACCATGTTTCGTGAGGGCAAAGACCATGTCATATGTGCTTCTTCTGTATCTTTCACACAACCTTTCAGTGTCTGGCACATAGCAAGTCTTCAATAAATCCTTGCTGAATGATGGCTTTAAATGAAAATCAGTGGGGAGGAAGCCTAGTGTTAGCAGATGGTGTAGAACTTGGAGTTTGGCCTCTGGCATTTTGTAACTGGGTAATTCATATCAAATAAATTAACTTCTCTGAACCTCAGTTTCTTCATCAATAAAATGGGGATAGTAATACCTGGAGGGCCTAACTCAAAGTGTTGCCCTAAGTTGCAAAAGGCATAGTGCAGATAAAAGACACTTAAAAAACAAAAGGAAAAAAGATGCCTCTCTGTTATTTCAAATTATTTTTGTCCATCTGGTTAGTCAATTTTCAGCCATATTTGACTCTTTGTGAGCCCAACTGGGATTTTCTTGGCAAAGATACACAAATTATTTTCTATTTCTCTCTCCAGCTTATTTTACACATGAGGAAATTGAGGCAAACAGGGTCACACAGCTAGTAAGTATCTGAGGCCAGATTTGAACTAAAAAAGATGAGTTTTTTTTTTTTTCCTGACTGGAAGCCTGACACTATATCCACCTGGCTTTAACAGACTAATCAAACCATTTTGGCTTTAGATAGAAAAAAAAATCTTCCTTTAAAAGCAATAATACAGGACTTATTTCCACTATTAGCATACTACTACTAATGCTGTTTTTTTTTCCCCTTGTAATTGTTTTATTTACAAGACATGTCTGTGATTCCAGTGACATAGGGGCCTTCCAATGAGAAATTCCTTCTATCCATAGATTTTGGTACCTTCTCTCCACGGATTTTGGTACCTTCTCTTCAACTTATAGTATTAGAAACTCACTTGGGTCCCTGAAAGGCTAAGTAACTTGCCAAGGGTCACAAAACCAGTACGTGTTAAAGGTGGGGCTTGAACACAGAACTCTCTGACTCTAAGGCCAACTCTCTATATACTTTGTCATATTACCCATAATAAAATAATTATTGTAAAATAATAACTCCTGTTCATGTGATGTTTTATAGCTATATACCATTGTAATGTTCACACCTACCTGACACAGCAAATTTTTGGAGCATGAAGAGCCAATGTTATGATTTTACCAATGAGAAAACTTTGGCCCAGAAGGTAAAGTTACTTGGCCCAAGTCATATAGCTAATAAGTAGATGAAGCTGGACCTGAATTCAGGTCTTTTGACTCTAAAACCAGTGTTCTGTTGTACAATACTTTCTTTTTCTATGCAGTTTCTTGACTCTGGAGGATAGTGATACAGAAAAACATTTAACTGCAGCCTTGAACAGTGTAATAAAAAGAAGGCAGAGTGTAGGTATGGCTTTAAGTAACATCTTGGTTCTCCTACTTACTACTTATTTGACCTTGGTCAAGTCACTTCCTTTCTCTAAGTCTCACTTTCCTCTTCTAGAAATGGAGGGGCTAGACCTATTTGACCTTAAAATCCTTTCTAGATGTGACATTCTGGAAGATGTTAGCCTATGTGTATAAACCAAATGTCTCCTCCCCCACCCCAAAAAAATCTGGGTTAGGGGTTGTACATTTGTTTTTGTTTTAATGCTAATAATTTTAGAAATTAAACCTCTATCAGTAATGACTGCCTTTCATAGAGGTGGTGGCAAGAAGGTCATCTGTATTAAGACAACTTGACCAAGCTTGCCAATGGTAAGCCAATGTTAATCTACTTATGACCATCTGGATTGTAGATGCAGTGCCCAGATTGTCTGTTTTGTCCACCATGTGAGTTGTCTTACCCTGGGAAAAAGACACACACACACACTACTAAAAAAAGTTAAACACTACAAAACAACATGTCATATCTGTGTTACTCAAAGGTACAAGGTTTTTTTTCCAATTTGTCTCTATGTGGTTACTGGTGCCAAGGTCATCCAGTTCTCCCTCCCAATTTCTGTCTGGTTGACAGCTGCTGGAATGTTTTAGAAAGTAATTAGATGGGGAAACAGGCTTCAGAAAAGACAGCCGCATGCATGGTTTCTGCAGTTTGTTTCTCTTCTACAGTCACCAGCAGTTAGAGAAGACAATACCTATTTATTAGTTGAATAACAATCCTTTGCCTGGTTCACTTTGCTAAATAGATGATGGAGGTCTTCGGGTGTTTGTCTCTTCAGCTCCCACACTGTGAAACTCCCTTTCTTTTGTCTCTAAGAATAAGCAAATCACTGGAAGACCTAAAATCTCTCTTTAGGAGTAAAAAAAAAAAATTGAGCCAATTTGATTTGGCTTTTAATTAGGGTTTTTTTTTATCTCTGCCTTGAATTGGTGTGTTGTTTTTTTTTATTTGGACCAGTGAAGGACTGACTCTTCTTGTCGGTTTTTGTTGACTTTCTGTTGGTTTCACTGTGATGGCCCTGCCAAAGGAGTGGCAGCAGGGCTTTTTGGGATGGTACCACTATCAATGGAGCACAGAAAAGCAAATGTTTTCTCAAGAAAAATGGCAGTCATTCATCAAATCCACTGTAGCAATTTTCCAACACATTCTTGCAGATTTTATACCTATTCATAAAATATGCGTCAGGAAAGCAAACAACAATACATTTGTACAATGTCTCACAGGGGAAGCACAAGCCAGATGATTTTATTTTTGGGAGAATTTATTTGTTAATTTGCAATCATAGAAGGCCACATTACACTGTCAATAGCCCCAAATGGGAATTTACAGAGTTAGCTAGCTATTAATTAAGGAATCACTGAAATCTCTTAGTTAGACATGACCTCAAAGGACAGCTATATTATTTTGCTTTTTGCATTTTGGTATTCCGAGTATCTAGTACTATGTTTTGCACATAGTCAATAAAATATTTGTTTGCTGAACTGAGTTATATATCAAATGCTAACCAACTTGGACTTTACTCAAATTGCCTTCACTGTACTCATTTCAGATCTGATATATAGGAACTCTGCATATCCATTTATACTTGTGCACAACCTTTCTCTTTCAATAAATTCTCCTCCAAGAGAAAATAAGGCAGTGACCTTTAAGATGCACAGTCTCTCTTTGGTCTGTAAGTCCAGGTAAACCTGAAGATTTCCTTCTGGCATGTAGAACTTCATCTCCCACAGTGCATTTCTCTTTGGCTAAGAAATGCCTAGGATTACACTAGAATAATTGCAACATAAATTTATTAGGGATCAACTAGTCCAACTCAGTTCAGAACACGAATCCTGTTTAAGATATTCCTAAAAAGCATTTATCCAACCTCTGATTAAGTAGGAAAGTGAAAAGGAAAGGGTCATTTCTACCTACAGCCTAATCATAGAAATCTACATGGAATAGAAGACAGTTGAGTTGGGCCTGAAAGGGTGAAGAGAAGACTTTCCAAAACCTGGGACCAGCCTGTTTTTTTTTTTCCTAGCCTACTTTTCTAGCCTCATCTCATATTGCTTCACTGACTTTATACTTAATTCTCTAGGTGAAGTGGACTCCCAAACATATAGTCTGACCTTCTGACTTTTTTTCAAACTGGAGCCTCAGTTTTATCAATGTAGGGAGTTCCTAGAGAGAAACTTCCTATATGGTATCTTCTCTGAAATTTATAGTTTCAGAGAGCTCCCCAGGACACTAAGTAGTTAAGTGACATGATCAATGTCAAACAGCCCCATGTGGCAGAGGTGAAACTTTGCCCAGGTTTTCCTGACTCTGAGTTAAGTTCTCTATCTACTATCTCCCATTGTTTCTTGTAGAATTCTTGCTCATCCTTTAAAGATTAAACCGGCGCTCACCTCTTTCTCTGCTGTCTTTTCTGGTCCCCACCAGTCATCCCCCAGTATGTGAAGCAATTGTCTCCCTATTGCCTTTCTTCACCCAATTCATTTACATGCCTATTCAATAAACACTGAGTATCTACTGTATGCAAGCTGCTATGCACATTGATTTGGGGGATCTTCCTTTTCAGACCTAATATCCATCTGTTTTCGTTTCTCCAAGGCACCTATCCTATATTATATTACCACTATGTGTTTGGAGTTTCTTGTCCTTACCAGACTCTAAGTTTCATGGGTACAGAAAAACAGAGGGTTTCATTTTACGTCTTTCTAGAACTGAACCACCTTTAGGTAGTTTTTTGGCCTTGTATTGCTAGACCCCAGAATGGATCCTGAACCTAAATAGGTGTTTAATTAATATTTGATGATTTCTTGATTGATTTCTATTCCCAGAACCAAGCACTAGATCATGCCTACAGGGGTAGATGACATGTTTATAATGTCTTATTGTACGTTATCTTTATTTTGTTTCCCATTACCTCCTCCAGAGCCCAAGTTTTACTCCTGCTGATGGAGGCCCCTAGGCACTACTATTGTGACTCCAGTTTCAAAATGTCACTGTTCTTTGTGTTAAATTCAAATACTAGTTCACTGTCACCAAGAATCTATGCCCCTGATTTGAAATGACTTTGCATCAGAGATGACCAAGTTGTGATTAATCCTAAAGAGAGAAAGCAACTTCTAAGGAGCATGGTGGCTCTTTCTTTAGAACACTACCTAAATATAGGCTTAGTACCCAATTTGGAGGTCAATTAGTTGTAGGGGGAAACGCATTGAATGGAAAATCAGAAGACCTACTATGTTCGAATCCTGATTTTGCTACTTATGAGCTACTTATGAACCTTGGGCAAGTCACTTAAATTCTGGGCAACAGTTTTCTTTTCTTAATGTGAGAGATAGGCTAAATAATCCCTAAAATCCCTTACACTCTCTATTCTATTCAATTTGTCTTTAGGCCACTAAAGAGTTTCAAAGGTCATCTGGTACAATCCTTACCTGGTCAAGAATCTTTTCTACATCATCTCCTAATAAGTAGTTATACAGCTTCTTCTTGAAGACTTTTATTGAGATCTAACTCCCAAGCAGAGATATGTGTTTCCCCATGTGTGGCTTTGCTAGCAGCTGGGCAATGATCAGTAGAGCCCCCCGCCCTCCCGCCCCCACCAATGTTGTCGAGGTGAAGAGGGAACTAGTTCTACAAGGCAGTGATACACAAACACCTAAAGCTATGAGTTTATGATTCAGATTTGTATATCTATATATCTATCTACACACACAACACACATGCACACGCATATACATACACATGCCGGTGAGGAGGTGGCAAACATAACCTCAGGTAATGAGAAATTCAGTGAAACTGATTGTGAAGTTTCTGAGAGAGTAGCAGGAAATGAGATATAGGAGAGGGAGAGGATGCAGCTGTCTCCCACACAGCAATGAAAGCTTTGGTGCAGACTGGGAACCAAGCAGAGGCAGACCTAACAGAGTTGGTTTCACCCCCAGAGACATCAGAGACTGTAATGTGTGGGTGTGCAGATTGAGGCATCTCAACCAGTATACTTTTCTACCCTCCCCCAATCACCGCCCTCAAATAAAGGTACTATTGTCAGAATTCAACCTTGTGCTTTTGCAATGCAGTGACTTAAGTCACTGATAGCACTGAATTGGTTAAAGAAAAGAAAAATCTTCCTGAAGTAGAGTGAATTCAACTTAAGAAAAAAAAATTCACTGCTTTTTCTACTCCCCATTCCTACCCCTAAAAAACCATGCTTCTATAGTAGGGAGAGGGAAGAAAAAGGCAGTGAAATGTGTTTGCTTTATTGTTTGGGGTATGTGTCCTTCCCACCCATATATTTTATGCCTTTCTTGACCCAGTTTACTAGAAGTCCATCGTTTGTATACTAGCCTGGATAAGCACTGGCTCCCATACTCAGCCTCTGACAAATCCTAAGCATTTGACCTTTGGCAAGCCATCTCTGGGCCTCAATTTCCCCATCTTTAAAATGAGTATAATAAGCTCTGTCCTGACTACCTCATAGGATTTTTGGGAATGCCCAGTAAGATTCCAGATGTGAAAAGTCTTTGAAATGTCTCACTTGTAGGGAGGTGATATGGTACCATGGTAGGATCCCTGGACTTTTCACGGGACTTGTATTAAAGTTTCTCCTAGTTTAGCCACATGAGTGAGCCTGAGCAAGGCATTTACTTGCTCTGGCCTTGACTTCAGTTTTATCCTTTTTTTTAAAAATGATAATATAGGGCTAGATCAAGACTTTTTAACTTTTTGTGTCATGGACCCCTTTGGCCATCTGGTAAAATCTATGGATTCCTTATCAGAATCATCCTTCTCAAAGCATAAACTATACATTACAAAAGAAACTAAGCATCTTGAAATAGTTATCAAAATATACTATAAACAAAAAAAAATAAAAGCAAGTTCACAGATCCCATGGTAAGAACTTCTAGTTTAGATTATCTCTAAGGTCCCTTCTAACATTTTGAGAAATGCAGAAGAGCATTAATATAACTATTTACTATTATAACATTATTTTAATAATGATGACATGATAAGAGAAGCAGTATGACTTTGATGACTCATTAAGTATAGTATGCCTCACATTTCTTTGGTTTGGTTATATAAAATATAATTATCTGCTCTCAAAATCACTTTAGAGTGTGCAATACCAACTCTCCAACTTCAAAGCCCTGTGCTTACAGAGGCATGGCTATTCTGCCTTAGGTCCACTCACCTTTCTTATAGCTCTTCCTGTTTCTGAATTTCATGAGATTGCCATGTAGCTGAAAAGCAAAAACAAAAGAAAACATAAATATTCAATTTCAGAGAACCTGGGGGTTAAGAAATAGAGGAAAGGAAGAAAATGAAAAGCATTTGTGAAAATGAAAAGCATATTAATAATTATATATATGTATATGTATACATAAATATGTATGTATCTATCTATCCAACTAATTATTTATCAATCTATCTATACATTGTCAAGCTTTTGTAAGCTCCAAGGATTCTTATCCCAACTCCCACTACAAATAATGAATTATATCCCCAGTTCTTGGCCACATTTTTCCTTGAGGGCTCAAAGGAGTATCTTTGAGATGTCAAGTGATTCATCAATGCTATTGGCTCAAGCTAAAGTAATTGAGCCTATTCCCCTTTCCCTAAGATTTTCAGTTGAGTAATATCTCCTCAGTGAACCCTGGGTAGCTTTTTTTTTTTAAAAAAAAGGGGTATTTAGTAAGGTTGAATGCTATACAGCTGGTACAAAATGCACTCCCCCCAAAAAAAAGGCAGTGATATAGTCTTCCACAATCTAGGACAAAGTAAATTCAAGCTTACAGAACATGTGGAAAAATAGTAAATAGTAAATCACAGCTCCTGATTACCAGAAGTCCTTTTCTACCATTCGTAAAGAGTTAAAAAGTTCGTTCTTAAGCATGATGAATCTTCATCCCCTTTGTCCTTGGCTCCCATTGCCTCCAATTGATCCTGAGGTACTATTCAAAATATTTATGGGAAGATTGGAAAACTAATATCCTCAGGACCCTTTGAAGCTGAAAGGCCCTCCTCTCATCAAAGAAGAACTGGGCAACAGTTCTGCTGAAATGACAATTACCTTAATGTTGCCACTGCTACTGAAAAGGATAGCTGTTTATGACATCTATGTTATTACCCTCTATGGTGTTACTCACAATGCCTTCAAATTTCTAAACCACAATAAGTCTCCCAACCGCAATCCATTCTCAGCTCTCATATTGATCTTTCTAAACTGAGGCTTGATCATGCCATCTCCCTATTTAACAAACTCCAGTGGATCTCTATTATCTCCAGGACCAAAAATAAAGTCCTCTGTGTGGCCTTTAAATCTCTTCATCATTTTAGTCCCTTCCAACCTTCCTAATGTTCTTTCACCTTATCCTCCACCTATTCTGATTCAATGCTGCTCCCCTCCATACTGTTCCTCACACAAACCACTCCATTTCCTGACTGAGAGTTTTCTTTGGCTATCCCCTATGCCTGTAATTTTCCCCCTCTTCATCTTCACCTCCTGACTTTCCTGGCTTTCCTCAAAACTCAGTAGAGGTCTTATCTTCAGTAAGAAGCTTTTCCCAGATCTCCTTAATCTTAGTGTTTTCTCTCTGAAACTACCCCCAATTTATTTTATGGATCTTGTTTGCACATAGTTGTTTATATGTCATCTCCCTCAATAAGCTTTGAGTTCTTTGAGAGCAGAAACTGGCTTTTTTGCTTTTCTGTGTATCTCCAACATTTAGCACAATGCCAGGCATATAAGCTACTTGAATAAGAAGGACTTTCTTCCATTTTTTTAACACTTATTAAATATTTTTCATCAATTCATTCAGTCAGTCCAAATACTTTAGCAACACAAGATTTTGAGAAACAGAAGTTACCTTGGAGACCACATAGTTTAATGTCCTCACGTAATTAATGAGTAAACCTAAGTATACAGAAGTGAAATTACTTTTATGATACTGCAGTCATTAAGTGACCAGGCCAGGACTTAAAACTATATCTTCTGTCTATAGTAATAGAATGACTTTTTCCAATACAACAGTCTTTATAGACTAAGAAATTAAATTCCCAAGATGGTAAATGACTTATCCAGTGTTGCACACATAAGAAATAGCAACGTTGGGATTGTTTCAAATCTATGCTCTTTGGAAGACCATTCTGCCTCTTTCTGAGACCTCCTAAACTGAGACAATGGGATTGTTTGTGGACAAATGGGATAGATAAGGCATTCTGAAGCCTGTAGCACTTTTGGATACCTTAGGACAATATAAATGCACTCTGGCCCCAGGAAGATGAACACAAAAACATGAGAAAGAGAAGCATAAAAGAGAGGCAGGAGAATAACAAAGAAATCAAATTGCCTATTTAAAAAGTGTGTGTAAGTACTAGTCCTACATCCACGAATTTATAAGAAATATTCTTGCCTCTTTTCACCATGATACATGGTTTTTTTGTTCATTCAATAATTAAGCAAACATTATTAAGAACCAACTGTGTATAGGCACTGAGCTAGGCTCTTAGGACACAAAGAAAAAAATAAGCATGACTTGAACTCAAGGAACATATAATTTACATGCAAATTTATAATAAATTACAAAAATTATTCAGAGTAATTTTTTTGCAAGAGGCACTAGTAGGGGATAAAGAAAGGCTATGCACAGTCAGGCCAATGGGCAAAATATAGTCTGAGTGACCTCCATATTTTAACTTCGTTCAACCTTTAGGTGTTGTGCTCAGCCAGAGGGGAGCAGAGGAAGACATACCCTTTAGATTAATCCCATAGGCTGCATACTAATCCCACCACCTGATAACTAATTTGATGCTATAATGAGGAGGAGCTGAGAAGACATTTGTTCTACCTCCTCATGAAAACAATCTGTATTTTTCATCCTTATATGTAAATTGCTCTACTACTGTCTATAAAATCAAGCTGGAGCTTGGATTTGGTGCCTGTCCCACTTCAACTGCTTGATACCTTGGGGTGACAATAAATTTCCTTTTGTCTTATTTCCTGGGTTTACCTTTAATTGACCAGGACAAAGCCTGAACCAGGGTTTTTCTTTTAAACAAGGCTTCATGTAGGAAATGAAATGAATTAAAACTTTGAAGAAAATCTGGACTCTAAGAGCTAGAGGTGAGGAAGGAAGGAGTGCATTCCAAGCATGTGGGAAAGCCTATGCAAAGATAAGAAAGTAGGAGATGGAATGTCATGAATATAGGACAACAAATAACCCGTATCAGCTTGCACATAATTTGAGTTGAGGGAGAGCAATGAGAAATCATTGTGGAAAGTTAGGTTTGATCCAGATAGTGTACTTTTTAAAATACTAAACAGAAGGGTAATTTTAATCCAGAGGCAATAGGGAGCCCTTGAATATTCTTGAGAATGTGAATGACATGTTCAGACTTTTCCTTTAGGAATATCAAGCTTTGTGGAGTAAGACTTGAAGAGGAGAAAGACTGGTGATGGTGATATCAACTAGGAGGCTATTATAACAGTTTAGGTATGAAGTGATGAGGATTTGAACAAGGATGGTGGTGGCTATGTTAGTAGACAGAAGAGAACAAGTGTGAGAAATATTGTAGTTGTAGAATGGACAAGATATGACAGTTGATGGAAGGAGAGGGGTGGTGGAGATTGAGGCATTGAGAATGACAAAGAATTTGGGAACTTGAGTGACTAGAAAGTTAATGGGGCACTTGACCAAAACCCAGACTAAGCACTTAGCATTACAATGCTTACTTCAATTCTTCAGGATCTTTGGTTTCATTGCAGGAGCTCCCTTCACTGATTGGGATCAAAATCCCTTCAATATCCTGGCACATGGTTTCATGAGTAACTTGCCCTACAAACATTTAAGAACCTAGTAACTGGTTCTACAGAAATAAACTGCCTTAGATTTAGGCAGTCTGGTCCTTCAACAACAGACCACAGAGTCCATCATCAGGCTCATTTATCTTCTGAACTAGGTAGAACCTTCGAGTACTTGTGCTCACCTGAACACCATAGCCTTTGATAATTAATGTGCAGTCTTTATGACGTAATTAAATATCTCATAAGACTTATTGATATCTAATGACAAATATTCAGTTATTGTCCTTTGTGGGTTAGTCTGGGGTAGCCTATTCACTTGTATAATGTAGTGGCCATAGGATAATGCTGGGTGTTCTAAATACTCATTTTATAAATTAACACTTGATCCGACAGCTACTAGAGAGTTTGGGCTGCCCTTTATATACAGCTCATTTAGGATTGTCTCATTCTCAGAATTAAAAAAAAAAAAAAGGTCCTGGAAGGAAACAGTCATTAAGTCATTTGTTGTTCCCTTAGGGCAAGTGTGCAATCTCAAATTAGCCAAGAATTTCTAGTCTTGAGGAGAAGGGAACCAGAGACCATAGAATTCCAGACATGGAAGATAATTCACAGATCACTCCCTCCCCCATTTTACAGATGAGGAAACTGATTCTTTAGTTATTCTGCTTACTGATGGCAAATATGGTGGCAAAACTAAGATCTCCTTTCTTCTATTTTAGTACTCTTTACACTTTACAACATTGTCTTCCATACTTCCTTTCCCTTTCCCCATTCCTTATTTTTTTTCCTTCTCTTTTCTTTTTCTTGTGAAACTACTGTTTTGATTGAAACCAACTGTTAGATGTTCCTTGTTGTACTGATTCCCCCACCCCAACCCCAGTTATTGTGATACCTCTTTTTTATCAAAGGTAAATAGCCAAGGTAATCAATGTCATTGAAATAAGAAAAGAATGGGAGGTTCAGTTCCTTGATATACTTAGATAGGTTCACCATGGGAGCATCTAGGAGAAGAGGAATTAAGAAGCCTGTAGACTCATTAGATAGAAAGACAATTATTACAAAGACATATTTATGAGAGTCCCACAGAGCGTATAGTAATTGGCAGTACATATTAGAAAAGGTAGATTTGTCCTTGACAGATAATTGAACTGCTGAGGGTTGAGCAAAAACAATTCTTCATATAGTTATGGGTGTAAAGTTCTTCATTGATTGAGGCCATTTCATATTTGGAGCTTTTTGTTATATTTTATTATTTCAAACCTTATAAATCAATCAGCATTTATTAAGTATTAGCTATGTACCAGGTACTGTGCTAAATACAGTATATAAAACGAATTTTATAAAAATGATCTCTGCTCTCAAGAAACTTACATTCTAATAGGGGAGAGAAGATGTAGATATTTAGGTTCATACAAGATACAATGAGAGTAAATGGAAAGTAACCTTGGAAAGGCAGCTTTAATAGCCAAGGGGGTTGGATTAGGTTTCTTGCAGAAGGTGCTTTTTTAACTGAGGCTTGAAGGAAGCTAAGGAAGCAGAGATGAAGATGGACTGGGGAATAGCCAGTGTGATGAGTAAAGTGATGTTCTTGCTGGGTTATTTTTGTAAATTAACCATAGTAGGAATGACTTACCTTAGTATTCAAGGTCCTCCAGAATCTGGCTCCTAGTTGTATCTTATACTATTTCCATCTTCATTCATTCAACATTCCAATCAAGCCAGACTAGAAACTGTCCTTTACTTCTGACTTCATCATGTCATTTCCTGTATGCTTTTGCTTATACTGTACCTCCATGTCTAAAATGGATCTACCTTCTCCTATGTTTATATATGTGTGTTTGTGTATATTTATATATGTATGTGTATATGTATATGTATGTGCATATACATATACATACACACATACATATATACATACATGTACATATTTGAAATTCTTCAATTCAGGTTTCACTTCCTTTGTCAAGCCTTTTTGATTTCCCCCACCTGGAAATGATCATTCCTTGCTCCCATAACATGTTGTAACCAACAAGAAGAAGGATTACCTATTTTCTTCAGGCCATCCTAACACTGAAAAGAACACAAAGAGAATTATGGAATACAAATAATTATAGCTGTTTACACAGGACAAGAAGGCAAGATGCCCAACAAGATAACAGCTTCATAAATTGAAAGGGGGAGAATACTAGTATCTAATGTTTTCATTCAGCATCCCTTCTCCATTAGCCAAACCAAGACACAGATTTGTACTTTGGAATCCATTCAGCAATTTCTTTCTTCGGTCTCTGCTCCCAACTCATGCCCTTCCTATAAGATCTGGTTCAACAAGTACTGGACCTCAACTCTTCCTAGGCACATGTAAAGGAAGAGGGGGAAGAAACCACAAACTACAGATAACTGCTTTACTCTTTAGGTTGGAGAAGTTGATGCTGGCAGAGTTTCTGCATAGAACAACTCCTCTACCCACCCACCCCCCAGCAATAAAAAAAAGTAATCAACATTAACTCAGCCTAGTCAGAGCATTAACAAAGGAACTTGGGCCAGGGACTTGAATATAGGACTCCATTGAAACTGAACAAAAAGAGGATGGAATCAATCTAGGGCCAGTCTCATCCCTCCAGAAGCTCTATTAGGTGGAGCCTGAGTCTTTTAAATGTTATTTCATCAACCATGGGAGAGGGCTAAGATAGTTTTGAAGTGCAGCCAGGGGAGAAGACACAATATCAAAAGGGAGAGGAGTCAGAAAGTAAGCTACAGGGGAATTTAAAAGTACAAAAAGTGACTAAAACTACCAAAGGTTTCAGATAGAAAATTTAATTAAAAACCTAGAGTACATGCAAATAAATCAACAAGGAAGATAACTAAAATTTGAAGGAAAGATTAAGACTATGATATCTAAGTGACTAAAAACAACTCTAAATAAATATTATAAGAAAAAATAAATTTAACCAACAAGTGATAAAGCACAGAATTCCATCAGTTTTTAGGAGAACATGGGATCACAGCATTATATTCCAGAATGTTTCAGAAGAGAAATCAGAATCTTGAGAAAAGAAGCTGTAAGAGAATGGGTGGCAGAATTTATGGTTTTCAAGCAGAAATAATAATCAGAACAGTAAAATTTGAATCCACTCTACTAAATACCTTTCAGAAGACACTGAGAGTATAAGAGATTAGGAATACAAACATACTTTTCTTCTGGAAGAAGATAAAAAATAATAACTTAAAAGAATGCATTGTTCTCAAAGACAAAGTTGTAGACAACTTATGGATCATAGGCTTCCAATAAGAACATGACAAGCCAAAAATCCTTGACAACATAGTGCTAAAACCATACAACAAAACTTTCCACAACTTCAAAATATTAAAAAAAATGAAGCATCAATCAAAAGAACCTGATAATTGTCTCCATAAAAAAAATCCTATGACAAAAACTCCAAAGACAAACAACATATTCCAAAGATTACCTAGAGAAAGGGGTTAAAATATAAGGGAAAGAAACTATAAACAAAATAACACTATGCTGATCTTGCCAGAAACCATAAAAATGAATGAAATAATATATTCTGAAAATTAAAAAAAGCTCAAGATGCAATGCAGAAGTGATATACCTTGCATATTTGACCCTAATCATCAATAAGAAAAGATGTTCGTTGAATTAATGAAAAGCATTTGATTCTTTCCTACCCCCCCAAAAAAGACCAAAAAAAAGAGATCTCTTTTGGTATAGGGAATTCTATGACTTTTAAACAATACTTTCACCTCAAAATTTCTGAGATTAATAGTCGCAGTATAAAAAGGAACAGAGGAATAACTAGGATAATGGCAATGTTCAATAGCACATTATCAATAAAATTTCATGTTGTTATTAGAATACATTATCTTATAGAAGAGGAGTTCTCATGTGTATGTGTCTGGTGAAGGTGCCTCTATGTGGCTTTGTCATGAATATTGAGGATCTATTACATACCACAAAGCTGTTATTCTTCTGAGCACTACCACTATTTAGTGTAGGTGAGGTTGATTCAGAGCACAAGTCTTAACCTTTCCTCCACCTGCTGACTCTTTTAGAAAGTTTGGTCAGAATTGGGAAAAAGCATTTTTGTATTCTTCAACAGGTTAGACATTTCTTCCCCTTTGTACTTGCCACTGAGGACCATTCTATGTTACTGTGCACTGGTGGCTTCACTACAATTAAAGTGACTTGACATGTCACAAAGTAAATATTTATATATCACTGTGACTTTAGGGGTGGTGGGAGGAGTTGTGTGTATAAAAAGTCAAGGCTATTTCCAATAAATCTGTTCAGCACCATGGCCAGCAAGTGAGGGAGGCAAGAAGGGAACAAGGCTGGTACATCCCTGAGGTGACAAATAGCACTTGAACCTTCTGAAACTCAGTTATACTTCACTATCATTTTGTAGTGTGAAGAGGTAGCATTATTGAGTATGACATTATTAGGGATTTTTAAGAACAAGAAGAGGCTGTTTACAGATGCTTGGAAATGTATCTAGGCTTTTGTGCATTGGTGTGGAAAAAGAGCAGATCAGTGAGACCCAAATGAGGTACTGCTTGACAGAAAGGAAACATCTGAATTATCTTTGCTTACTAAGGTTAAATTTGAATAATATTAGTATGCCCCCATTCCCTCCACTCGGTTCCCTAACTATCAAAGAAGCAACTTGAAGGGAACATATCTGCTTGCATGTTTTTTGCCTCAATGTTTGGTCTTTTGTGGTATTTTTCCTCACTATCCTCTCATGGCACGCGGGCTAGTAAGATCTATTTATTGCATTCTCTTTAGTCTTTTTGAACCTTCTTTGTCTAATTTTCATGCCACACATTCTATTACTGTGTCCTATCACCCTGGGCTATGTTTTGAGAACCCAGACTTTGAATAAAAAGTCATAGTTTTAAAAAGTTGTAATCCCCCTCATGTTATACCATAAGAAGCTAATTACTTTTAAGGTCACAGGATACATGAACACTAATTATTGTCCATCATTATCATTTTGATGTGTGTCTATACATGTGTGTATGTGTATGCATACATACATGCCTGTGTACAGATATGTGTATGTACATGGTATCGATATTAATAGTTTCTGTCAACATTATACCACCTTCATTCACAACTAATGGCAGCTACTGCCAAAGGAATTCTGTTAAGTAGCATCTGATGAATAAAAGTCAACAGAAAAACCCTATCTAGTGTCCTACCTTCTCACAAGCACACAGAATGTCAGAATAGGTAGAGGTGCCAGAGGCCGTCTAGTCCAACCTATATCTTTGCTTGAAGAGCCCCATTGATGGGGATCCCCTTACTTCTCAGTACAGACTTTGGGATGGCACTAAATGTTAGGAAAATGTTCTTCACAAAAACCTCTTCACAATGTCCACTCATTGCTCCTGATTTTGCTCTCTTGAGTGAAACAAAGTAAGTGCAATCCCCTTTTCCCCTTTCAAATATTAGAAGATAGCTGTCATGCTCACATTAGAGATTCTCTTCTACAAGTTAAACATCTTAATTTCTTTCAATTTATCCTCCTCTGGAATGATAAGAGGCTCTTTAATCATTTTGAGCCTGAGCAAAATTTCTCTCAGATGCATTCCAATAAGTGGTTAACTAGGCTTTACTTAATAAATAAATAAATAAATGAATGAATGAATAAAATAAAAACAAAAACAAAACACTTTATATGGGAAAACTCATGGCTTCCTTCATTCCTTAAAATGCTAAGCAGATATAAATTGATAATATTATTTTTCCCTAGATCCCTCCAAATGAGAGGGATTAAAGCTTATGCTGTCTATACTATCTTTCCTTTTGCCCATTTTATCTTCCCTCCAATCTCAATGATAAATTCAGGAATGTCAAATAACATATTTTTTTTTTTAGTATTTTACACAACAAGAAGGCCAGGTAGAACAGTAGATAGAGTATTGGGCCTGAAGTCAGGGAGACTCATCTTCCAGACATCAAATCTGACCTCAGACATTTACTTGCTGTGTGACCCTGAGTAAGTCACTTAATCTTGTTTGCCTTGTTTTCTCATATATAAAATGAGCTGGAGAAGGAAATGAAAAATTGTTCTAGTATCTTTGCCAAGAGAACCCCAAATGGAATCACAAAGAGTTGAAGAGGACTGAAAAACAACAACAACAACACCCTATATAATACATACTATAATACTTTATACATAGTAGATGGTTAATGAACATTTGTTTGGGAGATCAGCCAGGGTTGTGAGATAAAAAAAAAGTAGAAAGGCAATCAAATAAAACTACCAAGAGATGCTGAAATAGGAATGTAGAAAAAATAGAAAAATGTACAGTATCTGAAGTCAGGTTCAAGTCCCACATTAGCAGGTGTATAAACTTGGGGAAATCATATCCTCTGTTCTTGGCTTAATGTTCTACTCTATAAAATGATGCATTTACCTGTACGATGTATATCTTGGGGTTCTTTTAAGGATATGATTTACATGTAGAAGACATTAGTATATCTCCTCCTTCCTTTGCCCTGCTCATTTGATCAGTTGGTTCTATGGCTATTCATAGAGTTCATAATTTGTGGAAGTTGGTAGTGGTGGGGAAGTAGCCTAAGAAGGTGTAGATTTTGAACTGGTAAACCAAGTAGCTTAGCAAAAGAGCCAGAATGTTGGGGATAGTGGAGATACAAATCCATGATAGAACTTAGAATGGGGTAGAGGGGAGATACTCTGTTAGAAAAGTCCTCATATCAAGGATAATAATTGACAATGAAGATTTACCTACATCTTTAAGACTTTATTCAATATATCTATTTTATTTTCCTCCTTTCAACACATTTTCTTTTGTAATATTGAAAATCTTAAGCTAGTAAATATAGAGGTATGCATTGCCATATCCTGGGAGAGTGGACAGAGCTCTTGATTTGTAGTCAGAGGGCCTGGGTTTTGAATCTCAAATATGTATGCAACACACACGTACACTCTGTTTCACTCTCCCAGAGCCAGACCTACTACATGATTTCTCAAGGTCCCAAAGCATGATTTGAACATCTCTCTTTTTCATGGCTATTAACTGTAGTCCATAATGACAATGTTTCTGCCTTTTAGAAGAGGCAATTAAATAGTGTCCAATTTCCATTTAACCATTTAATACATTTTAGCTTTTACAAAGGGATAGTTACTTCAAAGATATGGGGAGAATAAACTAAAAACATTGCCCCATTCCTCATACAGCAGAAGACATGATTTTCCCTATGTCATCTCAGTCTCTGGAGATGTAGGTTCATAATTTAGTTAAATTCCTACATACTATACTTGGTCAAACTAAGTTCACATCCTGATATGGTTGGAGTTCTGGATTCCAGCTTCTGGTGGACTAGGTCTGAGGGAATTAATGTTGGGTTGGCTGGAATAATGAGCCTAAAACCAACGTTCTAGATTTTTCACACTCACTAGGTTATGAGACTCCACTCCCTTCATCTAGAACACTGCCTACAAAAACTGACCCAGAGTACACAAAATGCTTAGCCACCCTCTAGACTCCACTAAAACCACAAGTTGTGGGGCCCTCCAACAACCTAGAATGGAAAAGAAGAAAGAAAAGACCCATTTCTTAAAGCCACATGGCTTCAGAAGAGAGAAAACTCTAATACTTCTCCACTTATAGAATAAATTAGGCGGCATTTGAATTCAGGTCTTCTTGGCTCCCAGTCCAACACATGGGCAGCTAGGTGGCACAATGGAAAGAGCATATTGGGCTTGGAACTGGGAAGACTAATCTTCATGAGTTCAAAATCAGCTTCAGATACTTATTAGCTGTGTGACCTTGGGCAAGTCACTTAACCCTGTTTGCCTCAATTTCCTTGGCTGTAGAAGGAAATGGCAAACCACTCTAATATCTTTACCAGGAAAACCTTAAGTGGGGTCATAGAGTTGGATATGCCTAACAACAACAGTTGGCATTTGAGTCCAGGTCTTCCTGGCTCTAAGTCCAATATATTATTCATTACATTAAGTTGCTTGAGTGCTTAATAACTTTTTAAACTGAGTTTTAAGTATGTGTTCCACAAACACTTTTAGATGATGATGAATTAAAGTGTTCTACCTAATTGTTCAGAACAGGGAGCTGAAAGGGAAAAAAAAAGGACAAAGTGCTTTGGGAAATTTGAAGATGAAGAGAACATTTTTAGCTGGCGAAATTAGGCAAGACTTCTCTTTCTCCCCTCTTTCATTTTCTTCATATTAAAAGCCTTTGTGGCTTAATTTCCATTTATAGTACCCTAAATCCATCCTAAATACAATTGACACAGCAGCTTTCAATATGGTAAGCTGCATTTTGAAGGCTATGTGTGTTACATAGCAGAGGATGAGAATATATTTCCTTTTTCATTCTGAATCCATCCCTGCTCATTGATTTTGGAATGAGATGCTGGTGGCAGGCAATTTAAAGATTACATTTATGTTTACTTCTTTCCACACATTTAACAGATATCTTTTATTTTTTGTTGGTAGATAAATACCTGCAGGTTTTCACACCTGTTTTCCTTTCAGAAATGAGAGGCTGAAGAAAAAAAATTCAGTTTCTTTTACTGACAGGTGGATATTTAGTAAAGTTTCAAGGTAATTAAAATCAGATTCTAAATATTTAAATAAGATGCATAAAATATGAAAATAAAGTTTATATTCAATAACTTGTTAGGAATTATTCAAAAATATCAAATGTTTCCTTGACTGATTTCTCCTAATTAAGAATCCCTACCTCTTCAAGGCATATCATTTAAGTTGATGAGTGCTTAACATGGTTGTTTCAGGGAGTATTTGATGCCACTATTTTCTAAAGCTTAGGTTTTCAAAACATACTAACCATCTGTGACAGGTGATGGGGAATATGAGGCTATTTCATAATAAATGCCCCTACTTCAGTTTGGTTCCCACCCTGTCTCTCTAGGCAGATTTCATATTTTCCCTAGCTGTGTGTGTATTTGTGTGTGTGTGTGTGTGTGTGTGTGCGTGCCTGAACATGTGCACATGTGTATGCACATGCTTTGTTCCAGCTATATCCGTACTGATACACCTACTCTTCTCTAGACATGACATTCTATCTCCCACCTATGTGCCTCTGCATGAGACATATTCAATGATGGTAATACATACTCTCCTCACCTTTCCTTAGTAATCCCTGACTTCCTTCAAGGCTTAGCTGTCTTATTGCCTTTCTGGATCACTGAAGTTTTTAGGGCTCTCCTCCTCAATAACTGCCCTTCCCTTCCCTTCCCTTCCCCCCACCCCCCAATTAGTCTGTATTTATCCTCCTCTTCAAATAGGCATAGTTTCTACTGATTGACTGTAAGCTCTGTGAAGTGAAGGACTATTTTGTTATTGTTGTTGTTGTTTGTGTGTATACAATAATATTTGTATTTGTAGCAAAATGTCTGACACATACTATGCAGTTAATACTAGCTTACTGAATTAAATTGCATGAAATTTGAAACCAGCAGTTTCTAGGGAGTCCGTGATATCCTGAGCCAGAAATAACAATCTTTTGGTAGCTTGGAGTTCAAGATTTGAATCCCTATTCATTCACTACTTATCTGTGTGACATAGGTCAAGTCAGGTGATCTAAATGTTAAGACATTTCAGATTAAAATCTTTCAGCTCTAACATTCTGTGATTTAGTGACAGAAAAATGTTTGTCTTAAAAGCCAGATGCAAGGAGTCCAAGATGGTGGAGTAGAAGAAAGAAGTGTAGTGGAGCTCCCTCCACCTAAAAATAACAATAACATTAAAAATCTCTCCCAAACAGACCTATAAAATGCACCAGACCAAATTCTAATTGGAAAATTCAAAAAAAGTATCACAGTGAATAATGTTTCCAGCCTAGGTTGGCATAGGAAGATAGATGGAGATGTCTGTGGACACACGGAATGGAGTTTGAACAACAGCACTTATAGGCTTAGAGAATTTTAGTACAGGGGAAGAAAAGGTCCCAGACTCATACCAAGGTACTGTGACCTCAAATGATGAGTGAACACATCTGGCAATTGGCAGATCTGTCACTCACTACCCAATTCTGGATCACAGATCCAGGATTGAATGAGGAAAAGACCTGTACCGAGATAGTAGGCTAAGATAAAGAGTAATTGTGGACCATATCCTCCTGTGCACCAAGCAAGAAGCAAGTTCAGAAACAAGCAATAGCATTATGGCTTCTTCTCCAAGAATAGACCATGGCCTCATTTCCAGCTTTTAGCCCCATTCCTAAGTATGCAATAGAATAATCAAAACTGATTGATTGTAGGTGAGTCTAGATGATCTCAGACCTAAACTCAGGCCAGAAAATTACAGAACTCATATGAAGGTAGGGGTGGAGGGATATGATTAGACTTTACCCCTTTTTGGACCATTTGGAGAGCACTGAAAGCTTACATGTCACAGTTTGAGCTATCCTTGAAAATCTAGGATAACATAATATTATAGCATATCTTAGGTTGGATTTGAATTCAGGTCTTCCTGACTGTCAGTTCAACACATGGGCAGGTAGGTGGCATGGTGGAAAATGTACACTGAGCTTGGAATCAGAAGACTCATATGATGCCAAAAAAAAAAAAGCTAAGAATAAGCAAACAAACAAAAATCCCACCATAAAAAAATCTTATGATCAGAGGGATTCTTGGGTCACATAACCAGAAAAAGACTGACCCTAAAACATCTATAAACAAAGTCTCAAAGGAAAATACAACTTTGCATTTATGCAACTTGAATTCATAAAAGAGATGAAGAAACATTTCTTAAAGAGTTTTTTTTTAAATTAAATGAGAACACTAGAGGAAAGATATTGGAAATAAATGAAAACTATGGAAAACAGAATTGGAAAAATGAATTAACAGGTTAGCACAAGAGGTATGAAACCTTGCCCAAGCAACAAACAATTCCCTGAAAATTAGAATGCACCAAATTTAAAGCAATGGCTTTATGAGACAAGAAATATTCAGACAAAGTCAAAAGACTGAAAAAAAATAGAATAGAATGTATATGTTATGGCAAAAAATAACTGGTCTAAAAATAGATCAAGGAGAAAAAAATAAGAATCCTCAGAATACCTGAAAATCATGACCAAGAAAAGTATCTAGAGACTATAGTTCAAGAAATTTTAAAAGAAAATGACTAAAATCTCTTAGATCCAGAGGGCAAAGTGGAAATAGAAAGGAGCCATTGGTCACTATATGAAAGAAACATCAAAATGAAAACTCTTGGGAATGGCACAATCCAAATCCAGAGGTTCCAGAATAAATATATATTACAAATAGCTAGAAAGAAAACATTCAAATACTGAAGAGCACAGTCAGGATAATGTACAATTTCATTGCTACCAGTATGGAGTAGATAACTTGGAACACAATATTTCAAAATAGACATGATATACATTTATGGCCAAGAATAACACACCCCCCAAAACTGATTATGATCATACAGGGGAAAAATATGGAACTTTAATGAAATAGAGGACTTCCAGGAATTCCTAATGAAAAGATCAGAGATGAACAGACATTTTGAAGTTCAAACACAGGAATTAACAGAAAGAAAAAAAAATACATAAATATGAATAATCACAAGGGCCTAAATACAGGTAGGTTCTTTACATTTTAATATGTATTCTAACCTGTGTTCCTGTGAATCCTATGATCTTCAGGAGTCATAGAAGAAGTCTAGTTAGAAAAAAAGGACTTGGTGTGGTTTTACTATATCTTGATTTTAAAAGAAGACTAGAAAGAGATGAAGAGGAATACGCTTGAGGGGTAAGGGAAAGGAAGATTAAGGAAAAGTATTTCTCATAATCAGTACAAATAAGAAGATGGAGGAAGCATAAGGAAAGCAGTTAACACTTGACTTTACTCTCATCTGAACTTATTAAAAGAGGGAAGATATATGATAACACAGTTGGGTACAGAAATATATTTCATTCAATAGGGAAATATCAGGGAAAGAGGAGAATGGAGAGGCAGGATTTAAAGGGAGTAAAATTAAAGAAGAGATTAGTCCTAAACAAAATAAACTCTAAGGAAAGATGTAGAAAAAAACAAACAAACAAACACAATTATGGCTCAAAGAAGTGACAAAGCATGGGACTCTGGGGGGGGGCACCGATCAACTGAGGAAAATTTGAAAAACTTGCAGTATATAAATGTGATAGAAGACTATTGTGTGAAGGGAATCATTTCAGAAAAACAAACAAACAAAAACTTTTGAAGACATTTGAACTGAGGCAGAGTGAAGTGAACAGAACCAAAAGAACAATTTATACAATGAAAATAATATCTTAAAGACAAAAAACTTTGAAAAATTTTTGGAACACTGATGAGTATAATGTCCAAAAATGATTCCAGTTGACTAATGATGAAACATGTTACCAATCTTCTGATGGAGAAGCGAAAGATTTAGTGTGCAGAATAAAATTTGCATGTGTTGCAAATTTACAGTTTACTGTAAATAGGTAAATACAGTCAACATCCTCAATAGATGCAATTCCCATGAGATAATTTACTGATCTTTGTGCTCATGACATCAGTTGAAAATCCATTTAGTTTGCAAAATCCATGCTAGGTCTGACAGTCTAAATAGGTAGTTAAATCCTAACACAATACTTTTTTTTTTAAAGGAGAGGAGTGTGATAGTAATCATAAGAGTTCCTATGTCTCTGTCTCTTTAGGATTTAAAAAAAAAAAAATCACTCCCTGACTCACACCGTACACCTGAGAGGTAGATATTACAAATACTTTTATCCTCATTCTATGGATAATAAAACTGAACTTCAGAGGGGGTAAAATGAATTTCCCAAAGGCACACAGGAAGAATCAGAGCTAATATCGAAACCCAAGTAGTTTGACTTGAAAGGTCTATAAATATTTGTTTGGATGCAGCAGATACATCCCAACAGAAAGTATATTATCATAAAAGTGTTAAGCGTAATAGATAAGTTGTGTGTGAAAATTCAGGGCTCTGAAATTCTACTACTTAAAACACTACTTCTGCATGTACCCAAAAATTCAAGAGGTTAAACACATTTGCACATTTTCAATTTCTCCTTTTTTCTTTCTTTTCTTTTTCTTTCCTTAGGCAATTAGCATTGTTCAGTTGGTTTCTAACCTTAGAATAAACAAATTAATATCATGATTTCTTTTGAAGGAGAGCAAAGGGGGGAGAGGGAGGGGGAGAGAGAGAGAGAGAGAGAGAGAGAGAGAGAGAGAGAGAGAGAGAGAGAGA
>NW_020954619.1:45032751-45043220 GCF_900497805.2 Vombatus ursinus | reverse complement strand
AGAGAGAGAGAGAGAGAGAGAGAGAGAGAGAGAGAGAGAGAGAGAGACTCTAGCTCCCCGTTAGTACACATGAATAGGCAATGCTGTTTCATTATTTTTATGCGATTTGCCTGTTTCAACAACCTCTTTTTATTTCTTCCTCTAATAAAAGCATAACAGCCTTTTGAATTATTATTACTGATCAGATTGTGATGGAATACCTTTAGCAAGAATGAGAACAAAATGCAAATACAAAGAGAAGATCTGAGATGTGAGAATTAGGACATCCATGTTACAAAGTGGTAATTCTTTTTGACAGCCTCAGCTGTACCAATCATGACATTGGGCAAATTAGCCAGGCCAGGAGCAAAGAGAAAGGAGAAACAGGTGTGAAGCCAACTTCCTGCCTCTCGGGATAAATACATGGGCATACTGAAGGGCAGCACACCTGCACTATTGTTTCTAGAGGGAAAAAATAGCTTTTAAGTGCAAATACTCTTGAGCCAGGATAAAGACAAGCGACTTCTGTATAATTTGAGCATAAATGCTTTTTTTCTTTTATGATAGTTTATGTTATGTTAACTCTATGAGGAGAAGTTTTTCAGGCTTCATTTAAACATTTAACTGCTCCCTTGTTTTTAAATGGGAAAGAGGAAAGGAAGCTGAGTGGAAATGCACCTTTTTTTTTGTTTTGTTTTGTTTTGCTATTGTTTTATAGGAAAGTATCCAAACCACAGAATCTCAGGATTTAAGGCTACAAGGGACCTTTGATAGTTGCTACTCCAAGTCCTTTATTTAGACTGAAGGAAACTGAGGCCCAAGTTAATGAAGGGACTTGCTCATAGTTACATGGCTAACATGTACCAAAGATGGAATTGAGACCCAGGTACTCTGATCCTAGAACCATGCTTTATTTCATGCTTTTCATGTGGGGGGAGACCTGCTACTCACTATGTAACAGCAAAAAACAAGAACGCTGCTTGGAAACTGTGATGTGGCCAAAAGTGGATTTTAGCACCCATATTCCTTCTTACAGTAATCCCTATCTTTTTCATATAACCCTCGTCTTTAGCTCCCATGATGCCCACTGGCTGTACAGAACATCTTATTATCATGTTCTACCTACTTCTCTATTCTATAATCTGGACTCTTCCTGAATGCCTCATTTAAATATATATTCAAAATAGGTGACGCTGTTCAGTCATGTCTGACTCTTTGTGATCCCACTTACGGTTTCCTTGGTAAAGATGCTGGAGTTTTTTGCAATTTCCTTCTCTGGCTCATTTTACAGATAAACAAACTGAGGTGAACAGGGTTAAGTGACTTGCCCAGGGTCACAGAGCTGGTAAGTGTCTGAGGCCAGATTTGAACTCAGGAAGATAAGTTTTCCTGACTTAAGGCTTGACACTCTATCCACTGTGCCACCTAGCTGCCACTCTAAATAGGCATAATGCATTAAAAAAAGTGAACTGGCAGTTAGGAAACCTGTATTCCAATTTCTACGTTATATAACCATGTAACTCTGGGCGAATTATTTACCCTCTGTAGACCACAGTTTGTTCAGCTCTACAAGTAAAATGAAGGTATTCAACTAGAATATGTCTAAAACTCCTTCTTGCCTGGGCATTCTATATTCTACAATCCCATTTCCTCAAGATATACCTTGGTAATTGGGAAACCTGATAAATTTGCTAAGGGAGAAATTAGGGTTTGGGCTAACTCTGCTTGCGTAGAGATTGAGACTTGGAATCAGAAAGACATGAGATTGAATTCCATGGAACTATAGGATTTGGAGTGAGTCATTTAACCTTTCAAGGTTTGATTTCCTCATCTGCAAAATGAATATAATGACAGGTACTATTATTATTCCCATTTTATAGATGGGGTAACTGAGACAAACAGGTTAAGTGACTTGCCCAGGGTTACATAGTTAGTAAGTATCTGAGATCTGATTTGAACTCGGGTCTTCCTGACTTCAGGTTCAACACTCTATCCACTGACCCATCTAGCTGCCTAACTTATTTCTTGGGGTTATCATGAGAATCAAATGAGATGTGTATGCAATGCTTTGCAAATCTTAAGGCACCAAATATTTGTGAGTTATGATACAGTCCAACCTTTCACTTAAAAAAGTGAAAGAACTGAGCAGAGCAGAAACGTGATTGGACCTAAGCTTAAAGGTTTTTTTAAAAGGGCAATGTAATATAAGATAAAAAGAAAATTGAGTAGAAATCAGGAGAAATCTTCTGGGGTTGGAACCTACCTTTTCCACTACCTAGCTTTATGAGAGTGATTGCCACTTTTCCTCTATGAGTCTGGGTCCTAATCTTTAAAAAAAGAATTGGATTGGGTTGCTATAGGATTAGGAGATATAAAGGGCAAAGGGACCTTTAATACCATTTTGTCCAATATTTTGATTTTACAGATTAAGAAACTGAAGACCAGATTGGGGATTTGACTGTCTTGAGGTCACAAATGCAGCTTTTAGGAGAGATGGTGTTTGAACTTATAATTTCTGAAAATCCACTGTTCTTTCTAATCAATCTCTTGATTTACTGCATGCAGTAAAATTGAAACAAGGTTTACATCTTCATTATGAAAATAATAAAAATCAGAATAATGCAATGGATAGATAGGCAGTTGTGGAATCAAGTAGATTTGGGTTCTAGTACTACCTTGAAGATATGCTAGATTTGGGACTCTGAGCAAGTTATCTGACTTTTCAGTGGCCAGACAATTCTCTAAGACTCCAAATTGCAGAATAGTTGCAGATCAAATCAGATGAGGTAGTATTTGCAAAGTGCCTCATATAGTGTCTGGCAAACAGTAAGAGCTATATAAACAGTTACAACAACAACTACTACTACTACTACTACTACTACTTTTGGATCTGGATTGGAAGAGGGAATTTCCTAACTGAGAATTCCCTAAATCAATGAAATCATAGCTCTCTGTCACCCCAGCCAAAAACAACAACCGGGGCGGGGGGGAGAGGGAGAGAGAGAGAGAGAGAGAGAGAATAACTGGAAAAGGATCATATCAGTATAATGCTTTACAACTTTAAAATTACTTTTGAATATCTCTGTATTATTGAGTCCTGAACAGTAAGTATTATTTCCATTTTACAGATATGAAAAAAATGAGATTCACATAGGGAAAACTCAAGTTCACAAGGTCTGTAAATGAAGCTCACCTCTCCTGGCTCCTAGGCTAGAATACTTTACAATACACCTCTTCGTCTCAGTGTGTTATATAAAATGGTAATGCCAATATTTCCATCCTGAACCAATGCAATTTATGTTCTTGGAAAATTGCCTAGGGCGTTGGTAGGCTAAATGATTTTCTTTAGGTCACACAGCTCGTCATTTATCAGGAATGAGATTTGAACCCAAGTCTTCTCGGCTTCAAAGCTTCAGCTCTATCCATTAAGCCACACTACTTCTCATTACTTCTATAATTTCCCCTAAATAGGGTTATTACTTGCTACGAAGTGACTATTATTTTCTCCACATTAAATGTGGGGCCATCTGGGGGATAGTTATGCAAGTAAGATTAGTTTTTGATTGTACAGAACCTGTTTCTTTAAAATGTATTTATGCTTTTGTATTGTGTGGAATAGGGCAGAAAGATTTCCTGAAGTTCTGTGGGAGCGCCCAGCATCTGTATCATTTTCACATCTGTCACTGTGTGGAATTGATGGTAATCGTGGTTATTATTATGGCGTCTTCCTCCACTTAGTACAAGGCCATCTGGGGTTTGTGTTATAGGGGAAGTATTAGCATTTTTTTTCAAGTGCTCCTCTTCTTTAGTTAAAAAAAATATTTCACAGAAATTATTTCAGAGAAAGGGTTATAATAATGATAATAATAGTAATAATGGGGTTGTTATGTGAGGCCGCCTGCAAAAAGACAAAAATCCCTCTCATAAGCAAAACCTAGAGCTCACAAGGCCAGAAGTTGAACACCTGGCCTGTCCTTTGCGGGCTGCACTGTCATGTTTGCATCTACAGGGTTTGAATCTATTTTGTTGGCACATTTAGTTTTGAATCTGAGCTTCACAAAATGTCAGAAGTAGAAGGGACCTTAGAAGACAGAATGTTAGATAATAAACTGGAAGAGAGACCTTAGGAACCACTGAGTCTAACCCATTAATTTTTGTTGTTAGAGAAACTGAGACCCAGAGGGAAAATGCATTTTTGAATAAGGTTAAAAAACCATGATTTAAAAATATGGCTTAATATCAAGGATGATATTAAATGAAAAGAATGGACTATTTCCTTACCCTTTCCTGTCACCATCTTAGGTTGATTTTAGCCCTCCCTCCTACCACCCCTCCCGTAAAGGGGCCTTTCATTTAAGTACTTCTCCATTGCTTCATTATACTGTGAGGACAACCCAGGGATCTCTAAAGCTAAGTTAGTGGAACACTTAGATTTTCTGTTCTTACTAAGCTGGAAAGTATTCACATATGGATCTAATAAATCACTATGTGTCTTTCACCAAAGGAGCATCCTAGCTGATCTGGAAATATCTCATTACCATTATTTTAACCACTAGGCAATGATTTATGTAAAAATTCATAAACACTTTCAATTTAACCAAATATGTATCATGGTACAGTGATATATGCATTAAGTTGGACATAAGGATGACACCTCTACTGCTAATTTAATAGAAATAAAATAGTATATAAAGTCAGTGCGGCTAGTGATTAGTATGTTGGGCTTAGAATCAGAAAGGCATGGTTTCAAATCCTGCTTCTGACACTTGTTTTAGCATTGTACCCATGGGAAAGTCAAGTAACTTTTACATGGATCAGGCAAGTCATATTTATCGAGTCATAAACTAGTCAAGATCTATCATGGTAGGGGAATTTCTCCATGGTGATAGAATTATAGACCTTTTCCATATTCATATATGACTTTAAACAAATCACTAACCTCTTTAAACCTCAGTGTCCTTATCTGTAAATTTAGAAAATTGCTACCCAACTTCTGACAGAGAGATGATAGACTCAGAGTATGGATTAAGACACACAAACATGCATACACATATACAATTGTATATTTAAATATATATGTGTAAGGGCCAATGGGGGAAATTTGTCTTTATTTAGTATACATAGCTGTTAAAAGGGTTTTGTTTTCTTTCTTTTTTAAATTAATTTATTTTTAGTTTTAAACATTCACTTCCACAAGATTTTGAGTTTAAACTATTTCTCCCCATCTCTTCCCTCCCCTAACCCCAAGACAGCATGCATTCTGAATACATCCTCCCCCAATCTGCCCTCCCTTTTATCATTCCCGCCCCTTTTCTTATCCTCTTCCCCTTCTATTTTCCTGAAGGGCAGAATAGATTTCTATCTTATATTGCCTTTATATCTTATTTTCCAGTTGCATGTAAAAATAATTTTAACATTCTTTTCTAAAACTTTGAGTTCCAAATTCTCTCCTTCCCTCCCTCTCCACCCACCCTTATTGAGAAGGCAAGCAATTCAATATAGGTTATACATGTGTAGTCATGCAAAACATTTCCATAATAGTCATGTTGTGAAAGACTAACTATAATTCCCTCCATCCTCTTCTGCTCTCGTTTATTCTATTCTCTCCTTTAACCCTCTCCCTCCTCAGAAATATTTGCTTCTGATTACTTCCTCCCCCAATCTGCCCTCCCTTCTATCACCCCCTCTCTCTTATCCCCTTTCCCCCCATTTTCCTGTAGAGTAAGATAGATTTCCATACCCAATTGAGTATGTATGTTATTTCCTCCTTAAGCCAAATCCAAAGAGAGTAAGATTCATTCATTCCCTCTCACCTCCCTCCTCTTCCCCTCCTCTGTAAAACTTTTTCTTGATTCTTTTATGTGAGATAATTTACCCCATTCTACCTCTCCCTTTCTCTTTCTCCCAGTACAATTCTCTCTCATCCCTTAATTTCAGTTTTTAGATATCTTCCCTTCATATTCAACTCACCCTGTGCCCTCTGTAAATATATATATACATATATGCATATATACGTGTATATACATATATATGTATGTATATATACATATATATACACGTATATATGCATACATACATACATATATATGCATATATACACACATATACATACATACATATATATTATATATATATATATATATTTTTTTTTTTTTTTCCCCTCCAAATACCCTAACACCGAGAAAAGTATTTGGTCCCTCAGTGTAGATACTGCTAAATCTTGTGTTATCCTGATTGTGTTTCCACAGTACTTGAATTGTTTCTTTCTGGCTGCTTGCCATATTTTCTTCTTGACCTGGGAACTCTGAAATTTGGCTATAATGTTCCTAGGAGTTTTTCATTGGGGAGCTCTTTCAGGAGCGATCGGTGGATTCTTTCCATTTCTATTTACCCTTTGCTTCCAGAATATCCTGACAGTTTTCCTTGATAATTTCTTGAAATATGATGTCTAGGCTCTTTTTTTTTTTGGTTCATGGCTTTCAGGTAGTCCAAAATTTCTAAATTATCTCCGCTGAATGTATTTTCCAGGTCAGTTTTTTCCAATGAGCTATTTCACATTGTCTTCTACTTTTTCATTCTTTTGATTTTGTTTTATAATTTCTTGATATCTCAAAGAGTCATTAACTTCCATTTGCTCCATTCTAATATTTAAGGCATTATTTTCTTCAGTGAGATTTTGGACTTCCTTTTCCATTTAGTCAATTCTGCTTTTTAAAGCTTTCTTCTCCTCATTGGCTTTTGGGACCTCTTTAGTCATTTGGGTAAGTCTGTGTTTTAAGGTGTTATTTTCTTCAGTATTTTTTGGGTCTCCTTTAGTAAGCTGTTGACTTCTTTTACATGATTTTCTTGCATCACGCTAATTTCTCTTCCCAGTTTTTCCTCTACTCCTCTTACTTGCTTCTCAAAATCCTTTTTGAGTTCTTCCGTGGCCTAAGACCAATTCATATTTTTCTTGGAGGCTTTGAGGCTTTGGATGTAGGAGCTTTGACTTTGTTGTTTTCTTCTGGTTGTATGTTTTGATCTTCTTTGTCACCAAAGTAAGATTCTATAGTCTAAGGTTTTTTTGTTTTTGTTTTTTATGCTGTTTGCTCATGTTCCCAGACTATTACTTGACTTTTAAACTCTTTGTTAAGGTAGGGGTCCACTTCTAGTGTGGAGGATGTACTGTTCCAAGGTTCAAAGGTTTTGTGTAGCTGTTTTTAGAGGTACTTCTAGGGCCCTGTAAATTTTCTCTTCTTCCAAAGTGGTGTGATCAAAGGCGAAGTGTTTACTCCTCTCCTGGCCTGTGCTCTGGTCTGTGAGTGACCACAAGCACTCTCTCCTGCCTTGGAACTGAGGAGCATTCCCTCTCCACTGCTGCCACAAACTCCACCATGCCAGTGCTCCTACTCACCCCAGGACCACCACCCAGGACTGCGACCCAGATCCAAGCAGGGGCAAAGCAAGAACGTCCTGTGTCAGTACCAGCAAAGAGATCCCTGCAATCCCACTCTGATCAGCCATTTGATATCCCCACCGTCTATGGGCTGAGAACTCCAGAAGCAGCTGCCCCTGCCACCCTGAGCCTGGCGTGGATGGGATCAGACCTCACTCCTTTCTCACCCAGGTCCCAGAGACCTTTCCCACTGACTTTCTGAGTGTTTTGGGTTTTTTTTTGTTTTTTTGTTTTGGCGTTTGTAGGTTGAAAAGTCTGGCCCTTGATTCAGTCCCCCGAGGCCTGTTCTGGGTTTCCTGAGGACCTGTCTTTGCCTGAGTGGCCCATGGTGAACTATGCTCCTCTCCCAGCTCAGTGTAACAGACTTTTCCTGTTGACCTTCCAGGTTGTCTTGGGCTGGAAATTTGTTTCACTATGTCTTTTTTGTGGGTTCTGCTTCTCTAGAATTTGTTTAAAGCCATTTTTTTGCAGGTATTTGGAGGGGTTTGGGGAAGATTTCAAGCAGGTCACTGCTTTTACTCTGCCATCTTGGCTCCGCCTCCCCCGTTTCTCTTTCTTTTTCAATTGGGGATGGGAAAAGGAGAAAGAGAGAAGGTAGACTTTAGTTAATTGAAAAAAATTAAAAAATAAAATTAGAGAATTGAACTTGATGATCTCTAACAGGGGTGGGGAACCTTCGGCCTTGAGGCTACGTGTGACCTTCTAGGTCCTTGGGTTCAACCTTTTGACTGAGTCCAAGCTTTAAGGAAACAAATTATTTTATTAAGGAGATTAGTTCTGTGAAGTTTGGATTCAATCAAAGGGCCACACTCGAGCACCAAGAGGGCCACATGTGGCCTTGAAGCCATAGGTTCCCCACTCCTGGGCCTCTAAGGTCTTTAAAAGAACTGGGATTATATGCTTTTCAAACATACAAATTATGAAGATGTCTAACTGAAATTTGACTTTGTTAATAACACAAATCTGAACAAAGAGAATATTTATGAATGTTTAAAATACTTATTTTCTCTTCCTTCTAGTTTCTTCTCTACCCCTCCGGCCCTTATTTGCTTCTGATTTCCTCAAACTCATGGTCATAGTGGATGTGAATATTTATTTTTCCCCCTCTGGTCTGGATCTCACAATGTTGAACACCCTTCTACTTCAGCCGGTCCATATTGCTTTCCAAATATATAAGAGTAAATTGTATATTTCTCACTCTATGCCCTCGCCCCCACTTTGGCTCTATTCTTTTGGAGTCCCATATGAAAATCATCCTTCTCCAAGTGATTCCACCCCACCCTTGTTTGCCATCTACCATCAACAGCCTTAGAACAGTTACATAAGTGAAAAATCACACTTCATATGGAACATACGGCTCCAGATAGCTACATTGTTCCATAATAGCCTGATATTTTAGCCTATTTTTTCATAATTGAGAATAAATCCTTTTTTACGTTTTAATGCTAAATCTGTTTCTTTACCCAAATATTTATTTCCCTCCATCGTGAATCATGAAGGCATGTGCCTTTGGTATTTTGATGCTGCCTGGGAGAACTTATTTGCATCTGTTTAACAAACTTAAAAAAAAATTAAATGAAATATATTCTTAGTGTCTTTTGCCAAGATGAAAGGCATTTCTTTCCTATAGCCTGCATACTAAATTTCTCTGAAATCTGTTCAAAGTTATAGTTGATATGACCATTTGGAAACAGATCAGCTACTATGGTTTTGTTTAAACATGGCAGATTGGCCCTCAAATCAAATGTGTTAAGTATCTTAATGTTGTTCTGTATTGTGCAATATTTGGTCAAAATCAATCATCTCCTTTTGCTGTTATCATAAAATATATTCCTTGTAAGACCTTGGGAAAGTGGACTGGCATTCTGCACTGCCATCATAGAGTCAAACTCAGACATGGCTTATAGAATCACAGGAGACAACCATTATGAAGTAGAAGGTTCAATGGTTTCCAGCTAACAGAACATGAATAAGAATTCCTGCTCTGTGATTTTTTGTAATTCCTTGGATAAGTCACTTGATAGTTTATATTTATATATCGTATTTGGGGTTGATAAAACACTTTACTTACATTGTCTCAAATAATTATTCAAATAACACTATGAGGTGGGTACTATAAAAAATAACATTCCTATTTAGAGGTGAGAGAACAAGCTTAAAGTGGTTAAGTGACTGATTCATGAGCTTACAACTAATAAATGTTGGAGATGGGATTTAATCTCAGATCTCACTTGATTTCACATTCAGAATTCTTTCTATTAAGCCATATTTGCTCTTGAGATCTCAATATCCTGTCTGTAAGAAGAATTTTGGACTACTTAACCTTTAATGTCTCAGATCTTACAAAATTAGAGCTATGTAAGACTTTAAAGATCTACTACCCGATAAGAGATGAAGATCTAAGCACAAGATCCTGTGAGTAAATAGTGGTAGAACCAGAAGAAGTTCCCAAGTATCCTAAAGGACAACACAATCATGACTGTACTCCTAAAGTGCAATAAGAGTGAGAGTTAATATAATTATTACTATCATTAGATGGGGCCAGGGCAGAACAGAGCTTGATTCCTGTCCTCTCTCCATTCATGTTTCTTTCCATGGTAATTGTAATGAGTTCCTTCTCTCAGAATTATGCCTTGCTATTTCATTCTTATCCTGAGTCATTATTATGCAGTTGATTTTTTAAATCTAAGTGTAGGACATTATGTTTATTCCTATTAAATTTTATTTAGAGTCAATTCAGTTAAAATTCTTGAAAAAGTCCAGAGTCTTCTCCCTCCCACCAAAATGGAACAAAACAAAACAAAACACTCTTGGGGAGGCGGGGGCAATCCTGTCAGCTAATTTCATTCAATATATTAGCTATCCATCTCAACTTTGTGTCATTTAAAAGTTTGATGAGCATCTCATCTCTCCAAAATGTTAAAGAGGATTAAACCGGACTGGTCTAGTCAGTCAGTCAATTTATTTAAGTGCCTATAACATGACAGGAAATGTGTGCTAACAACTAGACACACACACACCACACACACACACACACACCACACACACACACACA
>NW_020954619.1:45020753-45032741 GCF_900497805.2 Vombatus ursinus | reverse complement strand
CACACACACCACACACACACACACACACCACACACACACACACACACACACACACACACACATACTGCAAAAGACAGTCCCTGTTTTCAAAGGGCTATAGATCCCTATGAGATTTCCCCAGAGACTTGCATCAAAACTCTTATTGCTTCCATTAATGACTACTATTTGCTTTGGTCATTCAACCAGATCTAAATCTATCTAACTGTCCTCTTTCACCTACATTTCTTTGTTGTATCCCCGAGGATGGTATGAGCCATACTGTTAAATTATTTATTTAACAGACATTCCCTTAAATCAGTGGTGTCAACATCAAATAGAAATGGGGGACACTAAAGGGTAAATAAGGGTCCTTGCAGATTGCTTATTGACTTAGAAAACCACATGTTAACATTATCTTTTATTTTAGTTTTATTTACTGTATTAAATATTTCCCATTTACATTTTAATCTGGATTGGGTCACACTAAGAAGTGTTGTAGGCCTTATATTTGATACATCTACTTAAATGAATTAAATCTAGGAAAACTATATTTAGTAATCTTATCACAAAAGGAAATGTGGTTAATATAGAATGATTTGTTTTTCATAAAGACATGCCAACTTAATGATCAACACTCAATTTTTTAAATATTCTCTTTAATATGACACTCTAGAATTGTGGTAGGAATTAAGTTATGTTTACGAAACTGTAGTTCGATGATTACATATTTTCCATTAAAAAAGGGGGCACTACCTTAGCACAATTCCCATATCCCACAATTGACATCTATTTCATTAACCACCATCTTCAAAACCCCTTGGCAGTGGCTCAACAATCACATCTGCCATTTTTAAAAAGTACTCTTGGAGGTTGTTAGTGCAGGCCTGGTGAATAGAACTTACTGAGGCAATTGTTACTTTATTGCCATAGTGTGACTGATCCTGGATTTTTGTCTCCCTGTAAACCATTTTCCTTCTATCCTTCCAAAAACCAAGGATCATTCTATTTAGCAGAGAAAGTCATTTGACAAGGGAAAAGTGAGTTAACTCTTTAATTTCACTCTGTTATCTATTATCATTATCCCATTTGCACTGAGAAATAATCCTAGCACAATTTTGATCTTTCTCTGGTATTAAATAAGTACAACTATGTCATTGCCTACCAGCTGCTCTCCTTGGATTCAAATTTACCATTATCATGACTACTGAGTACTTTCTCCTTCCCGCCTCAAGTGTTGTTTCTCTCCCTTTTCAGGTTTCTTTTGTGCATTGTCTTTTCCCATTAGATTGTAAACTCTTTCAGGGCAAGGACTGTCTTTCTTTCCCTTATTTCTATCACTAGCAATTAGCACAGTTCCTGGCACATAGCAGGCCATTTTGTTGTTGTTGTTGTTGTTGAATTGATTTGAATTGAATTCTATAGCTACTCTCCCAACCACTAATTTCACTGGCAGGTTAAGTCCTCAAAGCTTGGAGGCTACATCTCCCTTCAGGGTTCTAAGGATAACCCATAGGTTTTAGGGGTAGTTTTCTAGTGCCCGCTCATAAGTCCCCAATGGTTTCCCCATGATTATCAGTTGATATTAGTTATTTAGCTAGACTTAATTTGCTTTTTAAAAGAGGAATATGCTAAAGTGTTATAATAAGAACAATTGGAAAAAGACATCCCCTCAAAAGTCAGTGACACACTTTCTTACTAGTACACACAGAGTCTAAGTGAAAGTTGGCTAAAATTCAGAGGATACTTGTGACAACATGGTCACTCACAGATCTTAGGCCTACCTTTACTAGAATTTCCAAGATGTTCTACTTGGCCATGGTGTCTTTTTTATTTTTTTGCAAGTTTCGTAATATAAACTTGAAGCTATCTTTATTCATTGTGCCCAGTCTGTCTTCAGACTTATGACACACACCACCATCAACTGTTCCAAGGATTCTGTAGAAATTATTATTATTATTATTCTGATTCATTCATCCAAAGGGGCTCAGAGATTAAGTTTAACATCTTTTAATAAGTAAGGAAAGTGAAGCCCAGGGAGATTGTGATTTTCCCAAGGACACACAGGTAGTAAATAGTATGGATGGGTTACAAACCCAAGACTCTATACTCCAAATCACATATGCTATTTTTTTAAGGACATCATTTGCTTCAGACTACCTCTGATAACTACTATGGTTTTTATTTCAGTACTTGAAACATTTTTTTATTTCATCAGTGTGAGTATTCCTACCACCCATGAAAATACTAACCCATTTATGCCTTAGATTTCCAATAAAATGTAAGCATCCCCAGAATGTAGCCTAGCAATGGTCACAGAGTGATCACTTAATAAATATTTAATTAGTAAACATTCACTGCATGTGAATTGTTCTATCCAAATATATGTTGAAGGGTAGATAGGTATAGATAGATGTGTATATACACACACACATACATATACACATTCATATTTATATATAAATGTATATATTAATATATGCCAGAAACCAACCTTTCTGGTGATGATTCACTATATTTAGTTGGAATGGACAGTGCACATATTTGGTTAATCTCAGGGGCCATGCTGGAATGTGATTACATATGAAATAAATAACGAAACATGCAGGGAAGTCAAAGGTTATTTTCCAAGGAAATTATTTGGTCCCAGGTTGATGTGAATGGACTCAAATAGCATGGGAGTAGTCACAATATTTAACTAGTAATGAAAGAGAACATGGATTACAGGGAATTTTAAAATGAAACACAAAAATAAGTGAATATTACAATATGATTGTGATCAGAATCTCAGTCAGGAGGAACCTCAGAGATTGCAGTACAACACACTCATTTGAAATGAGTCACTTTACAGCAGGGATTCTTAACCTTTTGTATGTGTGTCATTGGCTCCTTTGGGCATCTGTCAAAGTCTATGGACCCCTCCTCAGAATATTGTTTTTCATTGCAAAAAAAAAGAAAATGCATGAAGTTACAAAAGAAATAAATTATATTGAAATCAGTATCAACATATCTAAACACTGAAACACATACACACAGACACACACACACACACACACACACACACACACACACACAACCAGGCTAAGAATCCCCATTCAACAGTATATCTGACAAGTGATAATCTAACTTTCCTTTAAGATTAGTGAGGAAGTGAGGAAGCCCCACTCCCTCCTAAGGCAGTACATTCCATTTTGGATGGCTCAAACTCTTAAGAAGTTCTCTATGACAAGCCTGTCTTTTCTTCTAATAGGCTTGAACTCTGAAATTCTATTCAACTTAATTCCATTCAATAAATATTTGTTAAGTGCCTATTGTGTAGCAAGCATTACACGAGGCACAGAACTCAACAAGGAAAATGTAATGTTTCTTGTTCTCAAATTCTGTTCTAGTGGAATTCTGAAATGTTCTGAAACATTTGTAGGATTCAATTAAATACTAAAGTGCTAAAAATGCACTCATTTTCTTCAAAGGAAATTAGAAGATAACCATCCTTTTGATTTGATGGATACTCAGAAATCTTAACCCATGTGTTTAGCGCAATTCTGACACAATGTAGGCACTTAATGCGTGCTTGTTGATTTGATTTGATAGGAGCCTAAGCTAGAATCCTAGTTCTGCCACTTTGTAGTTTATACATTGTGTGATCTTGGACAAGTCACTTTATCTTAGTTTCTTGCACATTTAAATGGGAATTATAGTATCTACTCCATCTCCCTCACAGTGAAATTATGGAGGGGGAAGGGGATTATCTACTGAATTCATCAATCATCTACTAAACACCTATTGATATGATATGCTTCATATTAAACATTGGAGATACAAAGAAAGAAAATGGAATACTCCCTGCCCTCAAAGCACATATGATAGATGGCACCGAGCTGTATACATTTGAGTCATTACATAGATACAAGAAAAGTAAGACTTTTATTTCAACTTTTACCTTTTGTCAAGGACTTCAGCCTGGTTTTATATCTTCTTTGAGCTTTTTGTTGATGAGAGGAGCCATTTTGAATGAGTTTCGAGGAAAAGCTCATGGTCATTCAGTTGAATATGTGGGTCATCTGAAACAAAAGGTTTAGACTGGAATGGCTGAGTGACTGCTATGGGTTCCTACTGTCTTCATATATGAATACCTCTCCTTGGTATGTGACCAACTGACCATTAAAAAAAAAAGTATATTCTGGGCCGTCTAGGTGGCACAGTGGATAGAGCATTGGCCCTGAAGTCAGGAAGACTTGGGTTGAAATCTGGCTTCAGACACTTACTAGCTGTGTGACCCCAGACAAGTCACTTAAACCCTATTACCTCAAAAAAAAAAGTATATTCTCCAGGAGAATGTAGTAGTGAAACAAACTCATTTCTCTGCCAACTTTGAACTCCTATCTTGAAATAACCTCTCTCTCTCTTTTAAACTTTGGCTCATTTTTGACTTATATATGCCTACTAGTCATGACCTTACACCTTTTTATATTAAATGTATTATCTCTGCACTTTCACTTTGATAACTACCTCCTTCTATTGTTTGATTTACACCTATTCCTGACCAGTAGACACGGCCCCAGCAGTTTCTGTAGGTCTCAGTTTCTTTATCTGTAAAACAAGATAAGTTGAACCAGATGATTTTTAGTGGAACTTCTAGTTATAAGAGTCTGTAATCCCACAAAATGTTGCATTCCTGTAGAATTTTATACTTGAAATTAATCAAGTTCTTGAAATTCAATTCAATTCCATGAGCATTTATTAAGTGCCTTGTATATACATGATCCTTTTCTAAGGACTGGAATAAGAATCAATGTTATCTAAAACAACTTCCCTGCCTTCATGGAAATTATAGTCTAGTAGGAGGAGATGACACCTATGCGCATAACTACAACACAGTAAGGTAGTGCAGTCCATAGAGTACTGGGCCTGGAGTCAGGAAAACCTGAACTCAAATCCAACCTCAGACACTTAATAGCTGTGTGACTCTGGACAAACCAATTGCACTGTGTCAGACTCATTTTCCCCAACTGTAAAATGTGGATAATAGTACCTAACTCCCAGGGTTGTGGTAAGGATCAAATAAAATAATTTTTGCCAAGTGCTTAGTACAGTGTCTGGCATATAGTAAGTGAATAATAAATGCTTGTACCCTCCCTAACACAAAATAATGTACCACAAGTGTTTAAGAGAGATAGACAAGCTTGGCCCTGAGGAAGAAAATGCATGTTTCCCTTCTTTGTAGCAGTATATGTATGTATGGGGGTGGTAGTAGAGACCATGACTATGAGACATTTCATGTTCTCTGAGACATGGTGCATGTGTCAATCAAATCTTTGAACTGGAGAGTACATGGTACATTGGAGAACAGATAGAAGTCCAGGGGGTTAAAGCATAGGCTATAGAAGGTAATAGTGTGAGGTCAGGCTGGGAAGATTTAGTGATACCTGTTTGTGGAGAATTTTATATACCAAGCTAAGGACTTTGAATTTTATCCAGTATGTTACAAAAAGCCATTGAAAGAAACATGCTTTTTAAGTCTAGAAGTTTTTGTTTTGCTTTTTTTTTTTTTTTTTTTTTTTTGGTTAAGGAAGCCTGGCTGCATTTTTACATACTTATTTTCTTCCTCATCTTTCTTTCTAATCTTCTCCCTGGGCTCTCACCTCTCCTCAATCTTATTATCTTTGAACATTTTAACCCAAGTGCCTTCCCCAACTGACTCCTTCTTTCTTTTCCCCAGATTGTCCCTCTTCCCTAGCTGATGTCCCTTCTTCTCACTTTGAGGAATTTGCCTTGTCAGTTGAATTCCCTCGACTGAGTGAATGGTATGTGCTCAGCTGTCATTAGTTCTCCCCAGTTGCAGCCCAAATGTTCTCTCTGCTTCTTAACGGGCTGTGCCCAGCTTTTTGGTCTGACACTGATGAGCATGATAACAGCAAAGACTAGAAGTGTAAGACCACTCCCGGGATTGTAAGAAATGGAGTTTCAGCTCAAGAATTCATGGAGAAGTACAAAGCATGGTCCAAACTGGGCAAGTTTGTCATCTTGCTCATACTCCTGGGATTGCAAGAAATGGAGTTTCAGCTCAAGAATTCATAGAGAAGTGCAGAGGATGGGCCAAACTGGACAAGTTTGTCATCTTGCTCATTATTTTCTTTCACGGGGAAAAAATCCCGACTTGTATTGAATGCAAAAACTTTGCTGAGTCCCAGTCAGCAGTCTGGGCAGTTCCAGTCTATCTATCTCTAAACTGTGAAGAGAAGTTCTCTGTCAGCATTTCAGATCATTGTCTTATGGGGAAAATACACATTCTTTTCTCATGCAATCCAGCTGAAATGGGTAATGACCTGACTTGTCAATCTTTCTCCTCCTATAGAACTGAAGGTGGAATCAGCCATTTTTGAAAAGCAATGAAGAAGTAATAGTAATAAGAGCATAGAATTTACAAACTGGTATAAGAGAGATAATCTGGGGGAAAGAAAGAAGGAGTCAGTTGGGGAAGGCACTTGGGTTAAAATGTTTAAAGATAATAAGATTGAGGAGAAGTGAGAGCCCAGGGAGAAGATTAGAAAGATGAGGAAGAAAACAAGTTATGGTCCTAACTTTAGCACTAACTAGTTGTGCCACACCCCATGGTTCACTTTATCTTTCTGGGCCTCATTTATAAAACTAAGGAGTTGTCCTAAATCGGGTATTTGTGACCTAATCCTTTGGTATTACTCCATCCCAACGTTTTTGCTTGTTCATTTTGCACTATTTTATTCTAGAATTTACAAAGTGGTATATGTAGGTTCTTTATTCATAGACTCAACAAATTCAAAACAGCTAATTTTTTCTCCAGTCTACTTTTATCACTGCTTCCTGGTCACACACTTCTTCTCCAGTTTTTCCTATTTCCCCATCCCTGATTCCTGAAGCACTGTTTCAGTACGTCGATCCTATGGAGAAATGAGTGTTCGTAGGAGATGACTCAAATATATCACTGCTCCATATTATAGTCTGGGTTGGATGAAACTGGACTAAGTGATCTCTAAAGTCCCTTTTAGCCCCCAAAGTCTAGTTAATGAGAATACGAATGGTCATCTGGTTAAATTATAGCATTCCTTACATCTGAAGGATTGCCTCATCTTGCTACACTATATAGTCTATCTCTAACTAAGAAAGTTGCATGTGTGTGTGTGTTTAATGTAGTTTAATCGTCCTAGTGCTGTACGATTAGCATTTTCAAGTGGTTCTGAGTTAGTTGAACCAGATGGTTTATCTTCTCTTGTAGTGCTTCGACTTGGACATTATATCATTTCTGCATCTAACTCTTTCCTTGCAGTGCTCACGGAATCATTCCCAATCTTACACACTGTGTTTTGACTTATTTAATGCAGGCGTACTTTCCCTGCAGTAAACATGATTACCAAAATACTCTAACTCGAGAGCTTTTGCTTCCCTCTCTGGCATAATTAGTCACACTGCACTCCTGCTGCATTTAGGGGGTAAAAATCCGCCACACACAGCATCTTGCAAATGTGGCTTTGCCTCCTTCCCAGCTGCTTTTCTCACTTTATTCTTTTGACTCTTCTGAGTACAAAGCCCTTGCAGCTGGGGCAACAATAAAGAGAAGTTACAAAAGTTCACGAAGTTGCCCTGAGCTGCTGGACCCAGTCTTTTTCGGCACAAAAAGATAGTGACACCAGATGGGTAGCAACTTTGTTGGCAACACTGTTTATGGTGGTGATGGGGGAGGGATGTGGAGGTTTGGGGGTGTTATTTAAGGAAGAAAGGGAAGGGTCTATATGAATTCTGTGGCTTGGTGAGATTAAGCTGGGATGTTACTAGTGTTTACATGTCCAGGGTTATTATGTTGGCAAGTTCCTCATCAGGGCTGGCCATCGAGAGAATAGGCAGTAGGATATGTGATGTGAATTCAAGAGCATTAGGAAGCCCTCATAATCTCCTCCTGTCCCATCCAAAAAAAAAAAATCTCCCTCATCTATTTGATGCTTGAAATTCTTTTAACAATGGGGGAAAAGTTTTCATTCACTTGCTAGAGGGAAAGCTTTAAATGTACCTAACCCTATTCAAGGAAAAACTTTGAAAAAGAGAAAAATGAAGGTATCAGCCAGTTCCTTGGATCAAGTTAGAAAATGTATCATAGGATTTCAGTTTTGTAAGGAACCTTATAGGTCATTTAGTCCAAACCTTAGTACAAGTCCAGCAGAAATGCTGGTGGTAATTGTCTCAAAGATTCAGGAGCTCAGGGTACACACTTCCCCTTACTCTATACCAGGGGCTGGGAACCTGTGTCCTTGAGGTCACATGTGGCCTTCTAGGTCCTTGTGTGTGGCGTTTTGACTGAGTCCCAGTTTTACAGAACAAATCCTTTTATTAAGGGGATATGTTCTGTGAAGTTTGGATTCAGTCAAAGGGCCAGACTTGAGGCCTCAAGGCTGCAAGTTCCCCACCCCTGCTTTATACCCAGTCATGCAATTATACACCAGATTCATTACTCAGGGATTGCCTGATTCCTCAATAGAGGAAATCGGCTTCTTATTTCTCACATACATCGCCTTATCTCCTACCCAGTTAATTTGGGTAATTTATAAAGTTGCTAATTATAGAAATGGTAGAGCACTTGACATGTAGGGTTTTCCCCAATAAAGGGGGAAAGTTTAAAAATATGGTACCCAAAGTACAAACATGAACAGCCAGCTTATTACCATACCAACAACAAACAAACAAAAAACAATGCTAAGCAATAAAGTATCATAGAATGATTAAAATAAGATCTGTTTCTAGTGCAATCATTCGAAAGGCAAATACTTAAGCCTCATTGGGATACACTGCTTGCAAGACTGCTAATTAGCTCTTTTACATTTCACCTCTACACTGGCATTGCCTGGTTAAACACTATTTCAAAAACCAAGCAAGATCTAAGTTGGCTCTTCCATTCTTGAGCCCCCCAATCTAATACTGCTTCCCTTGTCACAAGATTAATCCTATTGCTGTTGATAACCACATCTGCTCCATTAGAGGCTGTCCTTGTTGCCAACACTCATAATACTTTCTAGACCATTTACTGTTCAAAATTTGGTCAATGGTAGAAAAAAAAGAAACACAAAAGGAAAGGAAAGGTATCCAGGGGTGTCCCATGTAAGTCTAGCTAGTTGAGTCCATGGTTTGCATGGGCAGAAGGTGTATGTACTACCATTATACAAAGTTGGGTGAGGAACTTTTCTTCCTCTACTCCCTCCCCACCATCCCATGCCATAGCTTGTCTCTTCCAAAGCTCTCTCCAAGAGACCTATCACTGTGCTAACCTTCCTTTCTTGTACCATTTGTGGCACCCTCTAGCATTAGTTTTCCAGGTCAGCAATCAGGTCAACACAACCCAACAAGGAGTCGTGCATAGGGGAAAGAAGGAAGACACTATCTCTGCATGCTTAAGATTCCACATGGTTCCCTGGGTGCTTTGAGGCTGAATGAGTGTGGGTGTGGGTATGGGAGTGGTGGTCAAGTTAGGGAGGGGACACAAGAATGAGCCAAAATCTTTTATAATATTTCCAGTGAATGCAGATCTGGCCTCTACTTGAAGACCTTTTAGGAAGAGGGAAAATGTTATCTCCTTAGGTAACTCATTCCAAGTTTGGAAAGCTCAAATTATTAAGAAATTTTCCCTTATATGGAGCTGAAATCTACCTCTTTGTAAGTTCTATCTAGTTATCCTAGTTCTTCCCTGTGGGGCCAATAAGAACAAAATCTTTCTTTCACGTGATAACAAATAAATACTTGGATAACATTGCACTAGTAAATCTTTAGCAACTAGCTCTCGGAAAAAAGTACAAAAAAAGCACTTTTAAGTTTAAACTACATTATTAACATTTCTCTATTATTTTCTTAAGTCTAGAACATCAATAAAATAACAAAAAAATCAAAAAAATAATTTGTATCATTTGCTGATTCTGAGGTTTAAATGCTCACTCTGAAAATTTAACAATCAGCTCTTGTAAACCCATTCAAGTTAACTCCAGCAAGGTCCTGCCTGAAGACAGTTATTAGGCAAGACACAATGTGTTTCTGTAGGAAACTATAGAGAGAGGAAAAATCTATAATTGAATCCTGCTTTCTCAGGCTAAATTTCCTTACCATTAAAATGGGAGTAATAATATAAAAACTAGCTGTGTGGTAGAAAGGATCTAATAGGATGATATGTAAAAGTGTTATATAAGTTATACTTACTTTTTGAGCAATAACATGACATAATAACTAGTGTTTGTCTAGTAAATAGAGTCAATAAGATGGGTTTTAATCCCAACTCTTAGTTGTCATAGTTATATAAACATGGGCAAATCAGTGAACTTCCCCATGCTTCAGTTCACCCTCTTATAAAGTTAAAAGTGTTAATAATAGTGGTGATTAAACTTAAATAACATAGTATATGTAAAATGCAAATATTAAAGCACAATAGAAATTTCAGCTATGTTTATTCCCACTGCCTAAGATTTGTTTTTTCCCCCTTCTCCAGCCTAAGCATTGCCAGTACTTTTGATTTCTCTTTACATTATATGACTCTCAGTAGTATTACTATCCTAGTCACTCTATGTTGGGCCTATATCACTTTGTCAGTGGGAATGCATAATTAATCAGCTCATAATTGTCTGTCCCCTGTGCCAGAGAGTATGATCTTTATATTGAAAAGTGTGGAGCCAACATGATTACAAACAAATTGAATTTCAAGATAGGTGAGCATTTAGTAAGAGCAGCATTGAGCTGATTTAAATTACTTCAAGTTTCTAGTCCCAGATGAATTACGTCTCTGGGTACTGAAAAAATTACAGATGTGATTGCAAAACAACTATTAGTGATTTGAGAGAGAAAGGGAAGGAAAAAGAGCATAAGCCTTTGCATAGCACCTACTATGTACCAGCCACTTGACAAATATCACATTTAAGCCTAATATCTTTGTGTGGCAGGTGGTATTATTATCCCCCTTTTATAGGTTAAGGAGCTAAGGTAAAAGAGATCACAGAGATCATACATGTCTGGGGTTAAATTTGAACTCAGGTCTTCCTGACTCTAGACCCAGAGCTTTTTCCACTGTATGACCTAACTACCTGGAGAGGGCATAGAAAATAAGGGATGATAGAAAACTGAAGGAGGAAAATGATGTTATAATTTTAAAATTGTAGATTCATTGGTGGAATTAATGTTGCCACTGTGGGGGGAATGTATTTACTTATTAGACATTTGGTTTGTATGTATTCAGGAAAAAAAAAAAAAAGCTGTGGTTACTAGGAGCCAGCCTAGGTTTCTTAAAAATGGTTCATATTTTGGAAAAAAAAAAAAAAGGAGTCACCATTATAATATTCTTGACAAGTGTTCATCCTTCTTCTGTTGGCAGATCCCCAAAGATGAGGAAACCACCTCCCAGCTTTACGTGGCCCATTATCACTTTTTTTTGTTTTTTTGTTTAGTTTTTTGTTTTTGCTCTTTTTTTTTAGGTTATATATATGCAGGTTCGCAAAACATTTCCATAGTAGACATGCTGTGAAAAACTAACTCTATTTCCCTCAATCCTATCATGCCCTCCCATTTATTCTATTCTTTCTTTTGACCCTGACCCTCCATAGAAGTACTTGCTTCTGATTACCCCCTTTCCCAATCTGCCCTCCTCTCTATCATTCCCCTACTCTTTTGTCCCCTTCCCCCCTACTATTTTCCTGTAGGGTAAGACAGATGTCCATACCCAATTGAGCATGTATGTTATTCCCTCCTTAAGTCAAATTCTGTGAGAATAAGAATCACTCATTCCCTCTCATCTTCCCCCGTTTCCCCTCCACTGAAAGAGCCTTTTCTTTTCCTTTTTTTTTGTGAGATAATTTACCCCGTTCTACCTCTCTCTTTCTCCTTCTCCTAGTATAATCCTCTGTCACCCCTTAATTTTATTCTCCAGACATGACCCCTTAATTTTCAACTCACCCTGTGCCCTCTATCTATCTATCTATCTATCTATCTATCTATCTATCTATCTATCTATCTATC
>NW_020954619.1:44918931-45020743 GCF_900497805.2 Vombatus ursinus | reverse complement strand
ATCTATCTATCTATCTATCTATCTATCTATCTATCTATCTATCTATCCATCTATATCTATATATACGTACATATAACTTTTTCCCCTCCAACTACCCTAATACTGACAAAGGTCTCATGAGTTACAAATATCATCTTTCCATGCAGGAATGTAAACAGTTCAACCACAATAAGTATCTTATGATTTTCTCTTTCCTATTTACCTCTTCATGTTCCACTTGAGTCTTGAATTTGAAAAGCAAATTTTCCATTCAGCTCTGGTCTTTTCATCAAGAATTCTTGAAAGTCCTCTATTTCACTGAATGACCATTTTTCCCCTGTAGGATTATACTCAGTTTTGCTGGATAGGTGATTCTTGGTTGTAATCCTGTCTCCTTTGTCCTCCGGAATATTATAATCCATGCCATGCAGTCCCTTAATGTAGAAGCAGTTAAATCTTGTGTTATCCTGATTGTGTTTCCACAATGCTTGAATTGTTTCTTTCTGGCTACTTGTAATATTTTCTCCTTGACCTAGGAACTCTGGAATTTGGCTACAATATTCCTAGGAGTTTTCCTGTGGGGATCTCTTTCAGGTAGTGATTGGTGGATTCTTTCAATTTCTATTTTGCCCTCTAGTTCTAAAATATCAGGGCAGTTTTCCCTGATAATTTCTTGAAAGATGATGTCCAGGCTCTTTTTTTGATCATGGCTTTCAGATAGTCCAATAATTTTTAAATTCTCTCTCCTGGATCTATTTTCTAGGTCAGTTGTTTTTCTAATGAGATATTTCACATTGTTTTCTAATTTTTCATTCTTTTGGATTTGTTTTACAGTGCCTTGATTTCTCATAAAGTCACTAGCTTCCAATTGCTCTATTCTAATTTTTAAGGAAGTATTTTCTTCAGTAATCTTTTGGACTTGCTTTTGCATTTGGCCAATTTTGTTTTTTAGGGCATTCTTCTCCTCATTGGCTTTTTGGACCTCTTTTGCCATTTGGGTTAGGCTATTTTTTAAGGTGTCATTTTCTTCAGTATCTTTTTGGGTCTCCTTTAGCAAGCTGTTGAGTTGTTTTTCATAATTTTCTTGCAAAACTCTCAGTTTTTCATCTACTTCTCTTACTTGCTTCTCAAAATCCCTTTTGAGCTCTTCCAAGGCCTGGGACTGATTCGTATTCTTCTTGGAGGCTTTGGATGTAGGAGCTTTGACTTTGTTGTCTTCTTCTGGTTGTATGTTTTGATCTTCTTTGTCACCAAAGTAAGATAATATTGGCTGACTCTTTTTTGTGCTGCTCACTCATGATCCCAGCCAATTACTTGAGTTTTAAACTTTTTGTTAAGGTAAAAGTCTGCTTCCAAATGTGGAGAATGTATTGTCCCAAGCTTCGGGGGTTTGTACAGCTGTTTTAAGAGATACTTCTAGGGACCTGAAAGTTTTCAGTTCTTCCAAGGTGCTATGATAAGGGGCGATGTGTTTCCTCTCCACCGCCACAACAACCTTCACCACACCATCGTTCCTCCTCGCACCAGGACTGCCCTTCAGAACTGCAACCTAGATCCAAGCACTGGTAAAGCAAAAGATTCCTGCCTCAGCACTGGCAAAAAACCCCTGCAATTCCCCTCTGATCAGCCACTCGATTCCCCCTCAGTCTGTGGGCCAGAAGCTCAGGAAACAGCTGAGGCCCTGGAGGTGGCTGAGACCTAGCTCCTTCTTTTACTGCGGTCACAGACTTTTCCCAGTGACCTTCTAAATTGTCTTTGGCGTTCGTGGGTTGAGAAGTCTAGAAACCACCACAGCTGCCCATGATTCAGTCCTCTGAGGCCCGCTCCAGGTTCACTGCAACAAATTTGTTTCACTCTGTCTTTTTGTGGGTTCTGATGCTTTAGAATTTTGTTTAGAGCCATTTTTTATAGGTATTTGGAGTGGTTTGGGGGGAGAGCTCACGCAAGTCGCTGCTTTCCCTCTGCCATCTTGGCTCCGCCCACCCATTATCATTTGTGAAGGGCCCTAATTGTTGTTAGGAAGTTTATTCTTTTCTTTTCTTTTTTTTTTTTCCCTGATATCGAGCCTAAATTTTCCTCTTTGTAATTTCCATTCACTGCTCTTGGTTCATTCTTCTGAGAGCAATTGGAATAAATATAATTCCTATTCCATATGACAGATTTTAAAATACTTGAAGATAGCCATCATGTTACCCCCCCAAGTCTTTGCTTCTCCAGACTAAACAGTCTCATGTTCTTCAAAGAACAATAACAAATAACAATAATAACAAAAATAATACTAACATTTATATTGTGCCTACGATATGCCAGGCACTTGAAAATTATTATCTCATTTGATCCTCACAACAACCCTTGAAGATAGGTAATATTATTATCCCCTTTTTACAATACAGGAAACTCAGGCAAATGGAGGTTAAGTGACTTGATCAGGTTTACACAGCTATTAAGTGCTAGATTTGAACCCAAGTTTTGCTTACTCCTAGTATGGAGCTCTATACACCACATCACCTAGATAGTTATATAACATAAAGTCAGGTCCCTTCATCAGACTGGTTGTCTTCCTCTGGACCCTTTCTAGAGTATCAATGTCTTAAACCACGGTTTAAAAATACAATATTTTAGATAAAGTTTGAGTAGGGCACAACATAATGTGACTATCACCTCCCTGTTCCTGGAAACCAGGCTACACCAGGTGACCCAGAGTCACAGTTGCTTTTTTGGCTTCCAAATTATGTTTCTGACCTCTGTTGAGTTTGAGGCCCACTAAAACATCCAGACCTTTTTCAGAGCAAGTGTTGATCTATGTGCCCCCATTTTGTAGTTATTACATTGCTTTGTTTTTGTACTGAAGTACAAGAATTTACATGTGTTGTTATTGAATTTCACATTATTAGCTTTAGCTCACTGTTCTAACCTGAAAAAAAGTATTTTAAAAACTGACTTATCATGCAGTATATTATTAGCTATCCTCTATGTCTTTGTGTCATCAGTAGATTTGATGGGCATATGTATATACTGTTATCCAAATCATAGTTAAAAATGATAACACAGGGTTGAGTACAGATCCTAGAGATTTTCTAGTGAAAAAAATCTTGCCATGGCAAAGCCAAGATGGCAGAGTAAAGACAGGGACTCCCCTGAGTTCTCCCAAGTTCCTCTCTAAACAACACTAAAATAATACCTCAACATGAATTCTGAAGTGGCAGAACTATATAAAAAAGAATGAGATGAAACAATTTTCTAGCCTAAGACAACTTAGAAGGTCAGCAGGAAAAGTCTGTCTCACTGGAATGAGAGTGAAGCATAGTAGCATGGGCTGCACCAGAGCTGGCCTCACTCTGGCAATCAGCAGAAAGCTTTGGCAGAGACTGAATCTGTGGAGGCTTCCAGAATTCTTAGACCACAGACAGTAAGAGGGTTAGACAACTTTGTCAGAAGGAGATTCCATGGAATTTTTTGCTGGCACTTATTGACTTGCCCATATGCCATTCTAGGTTGCAGTCCCAGGGCAAGGAGATCACTACCAGGATCAGGGACCTAGATACAGTTCTAGGGCAGAAAAGAATGCTTTTGGCCACTCACAGATCAGAACACAGTCCAGGAGAATACTGACCACACCTTTCCTTAGATTATACCACCCTAAAGAACTGAAAACTTGCAGACTCACAGAAGTAGCTATGAAAAGAGCAGCAGAAGAAAACCTAAAGCTTAGGATAGTGCCCCTTCTACTGAGGGAGAAGAACCAGACTTTAACATAAAATTAAAAGTCAAGAAATAGTTGGAAAAATTTAGCAAGCAAACAAACAAAGAAATCTGACCATAGAAAGTTACTATGGTGACAGAGAAGAACAAAATCCCAACTCAGAAGATAACAATGTCAAAACTGATACATACAAAGCCTCAAAAATAATGTAAATGGGCCAGTTTCCCCCAAAAAAGTATTCCAGAAGAACTTTAAAGGAATTGTAAATGTCAAATAAGAAAGTAACAGGAAAAATTGGAGAAAGAAATGAGAGTGATACAAGAAAATCATGATAAAAGATTCAACAGCTTGATTTAAAAAAGGACAAAAAATCCTGAAGAAAGTAATTTAAAAAAACAAAATAGGTCAAATGGTAAAAGAGCCACAAAAATCCATTGAGTAGAACTCCATAAAAAGCAGAATCAACCCACCAGGTACAAAAATTTACTAAAAAGTAGAGCTCATTAAAAAGCAGAGTTGGCCATATGGAATGAGAAGTACAAAAATTCACTGAAAAAAAGAACTTCTTAAAAAACAAGATTAGTGAAATGGAAAGGGAGGTACAAAAGCTCACTGAAGAAAATCACTTCTTAAAAATTAGAATTGGACAAGTAGAAGCTAATGACTCAATGAGTCATCAAGAAACAAGCAAACAAAATCAAAAAAATGAAAAAAAGAAGAAAATTAGAAATGTCAAATTGAAAAAAACAAGAACAAAAAACAAAACAAACAAACAAAAAAAAAAACTGACCTGGAAAATAGATCCTGGTGACATAATTTAAGAATTATTTTTGCACTGCCCAAAAGTTATGATCAGAAAATGGGCTCAAGAAGTTATCAAGGAAAACTACCATGATATACTAGATCAAGGAAAACTATCATGATATACTAGAACAAGAAGGTAAAATAAAAATTGAAAGAAACCACCAATCACCTCATGAAAGACGTCCCAAAATGAAAACTCACAAGGAATATAACAGCCAAATTCCAGAGCTCCCAGGTCAAGGAGAAAATAGAGCAAGCATCCATAAGGAATTTATTCAAATACAATGGAGCCTAGTCATAGGAACATAGTCAGGCTAACACAAGATTTAGAGGTTTCTACATTGAAGGAACAGAGGGCTTAGATTATGATATTCTGGAGGGCAAAAGAGCTAGGATTACAATGAAGAATCACCTATCCGGGAAAACTGAGTATAATCCTTCTGGGAAAATGCACATTTAATTAAATTGAGGACTTCTAAGCAGTCCTGATAAAAAAAGACCATATCTGAATAGAAAATTTGACTTTCAAATACAAAGCTCATGAGAAGCATAATAAAGTAAACAGGAAAGAGAATCATAAGGATCTCAATAAGTCTAAATAGTTTACATTCTTACATGGAAGGATGATACTTGTAATCCCTATTAATTTGTCATTATGAGGACAGTTAGAAGTTATATACATAGAGGGCACAGGTGTGAGTTGACTATGATGTGATGATATGCAAAAAAAATGAAATAAAATAAAATTAAGTGATGAGAAAGAGGGATGCACTGGGAGAAGGGGGAAGGGAGAGGCAGAATGGGGTAAATTATCTCTTAAAAGAGACCAAAAAGAGCTTTTACAGTGGAAGGGAATATTTGTATGTAAGGTGAATTCATAGGCATAGATATTGAATTCCTAAAATAATCTCTCCTTGAAGACAAAATGGAAAACTATTGACTGAATGATAGAACAATTAGGTAAATTACTAACTGGTTCATCAAAAAATTATTTAATGGATTGTGTAAAATTAGAGGGAGATCTTTAACAACTTGTCCCCAGGTTTTCTCCTTGATTCTGCCCTAGTTAATGACCAAGATGAATTTTAGCTATGTCTTAAATGAAAGAGAAAGTAGCATCTAGACCATATTCATAGGTGGCATAAACCTGGTTTAGATGGTGATTGTGTTAGACAGCAGAATCAGAACAGAATCCATCTAGATAACAAAAATAGATGATCCAAAATGAGAATCTGAGGCTAATGAGACAATCGATATAAATTCTTTGCCTTAGGGAAGGAAAATTGTTTGTCCAAATGCAGTGTGTTTAGAAATTAATTTGTCAAATGTTTGTTTAAGTAAACTTGGGGGTTTTAGTGGACAACAAGCTCATTTTGGGTCAGTTATGTGATGTAGATCCAGATAGGTATACATATATACACATGGATAGCTATGAATTTATCTATATGTATCTTTCTAAGTATATGTTCATATATATGCTTATATATATAGATTATACTATATGTGAAATTAAATATACATATAGTATACATTACATATATGTACATATGTGTTTGTGTATATGAATTCTCAGATGATGAAACCATATGTAACAATGGAAGTTGCAGCTTTCTCTTCACCTGATAGTCATAGAGAGTTGCATAGAATTCTGACTAACAGTTAAATGATTTGTTCAATCAGACAGCCAGTATGTGTCAGAGGCAGGGCTTGGTCCCAGGTCTTCCTGGCTTTAAAGATAGTCCTATATCCACCACATTTCTCTGTCTTTCTGTCTCATTTCTCTTCTTCCCTTTATTGTGGAAGAATGAGTAGGTATAGTACAGCTTGCTAAGAAAGGCTTTGCTAGAATCAATGGTTAGGAGTTATATGATGGCAGGTTTCATCCACGTTTAATAATGGCTCTAATAGTGAGAATTCAACAATTGAAAGGGACATTTCAGTGTGTAATATTCTTGGTCACTGGAAGTGTCAAAGTTCTGTGGATTAAAATTGGAAGGGACATTGGAAATCATGAAGTTCAATTCAATTATTTTATAGAGCTGAGGCCCAAAGAGGTTAAATGACTTATACAATGTCATACATTTAATCTTCAATGACTTAAAACTCTACTAAAACATTTGGAACATTGTGTATATGTGTAACTGTGTGTATGAGTATATGTGTATATGTGAATATACACATGCACACACATAGACACCTGACCTCTAAGGGCTTATACTCTAATATTCTAATAAGGGAAGACAATATACACGAAAGAGTAGAGGTTAGAAAAGATGTTATGTCTTCCACAGGCAGTTATGGTGAATGGAGCTATACAATAATGGATTGATACACTCTTCACATGAATCAAGGAAATTTTGATTTGAATATTATTTGTAGTATAAGAGGTGAAAAGGAATGGGAGGGAAGGTTAAACACATAACAGAATGGAAGGAAGATGGTTGGAGGGAAGCATGGTTGGTAGTCATAAGATGACTAGACATAGTTGGATATCACAAAAAGATTGTATTGCTTTGGGGCAGAGGTCATCCTCCAGGATATGATAAACTTCAATAACACCATAAGAAAAAGTAAACTTTGCGTGAATGTCTATTTTGGAATTAGAATTTGAATCACACTCACCCTTCAGGTTCTACATTCTCCAAACTAGATCTGCTACTTATTTTTTTTTCCAATCTCTCTAGCTTGCCACTGTGCAGGAGTTGTCTCTATCATTTTCTAACGCTTCTTTTTAAATGGAATATATTTGAGACCTAGCTTGACTGAGACCTCTCATGGCAGAGATAGAAGACTCTGGCCTCAGCATTTGTGCCACAGTATCACAACAGAGAGTGACATTATCCTAAGAGATTTATAGATCTCAACATGTGCATCTACTGGATTCTGGTTTGGAAAGAGGCTGTCTGTGTACCAGTTTTGCTGTCTCTATCACTGTTGCCATATCACCTGGTTTTCCTACTCCTCTGAGCCAATTGAAAGTGAGAGAAAACATAACAACAGTTGTCCACACTCAACAACACCTGTTCTCAGTGTTGCAGGTGTGTCCCACCTTCAGACTTCTGCTTTCGTTGGCTCAAATGTGAAATTAGTAATGTGTTGATTGTAGTATCCAGAACATATCAGTGTAACACCTGTGTGGTATGTATGTTGCATATGTGGAATACCTGGCTTGGACCCACCACACTCTGTCCATACTTCCTTTGTCCTCAGAAGACAGTGATGGTGGATGGAGTCATAAAATAGTGAATTGATACACTTTTTACAAGAAACAAGGGGAATATTGTTTTCAGTATTATTCCTAGAACAAGAGGTAGAAAGGGGATAGGAAGGAATGATAAGCACATGGTAGGATGGAAGGAAGATGCTTAGAGTGAAGCATAGTTGGTGTTCATAGGCTAGCTAAACATAGTTGGATCTCACCAACTAGGACTGCATTGCCTTGGGGCAGGAGTTGCCATCCAGGACATGATTAATCTCCTCTTGCATAAGGCATGGATCCACCCTCTGGTCTGGCTCACTCATCTCAACCTGCTTTTTTTTTTTTTTTGCTTTTTGGTGAGAAAATAAGGGGTAAGTGACTTGCCCAGGGTCACACAGCTAGTAAGTGTCAAGTGTCTGATGCCAGATTTGAACTCAGGTCCTCCTGACTCCAAGGCTAAAGTTCTATCCACTGTGCCACCTAGCTGTTCCAGCAACTTGCTTTCTTACTAGCAGGTCTGAATTTCCAGAGAAGGACCACACCCATACCATTACATTCAAATTCTCTGAAGATCCTAGGCATAATCTTATTGTGGAAGAATAGACTCCTTATATTCAGTACTATAGCTCTCAAGCCCCCAAAAGTGTCCTCCCGTTTATACAAAACCAGCCACTTACAAAGAAATAAAAGTTAGATTTTTTTTAAAAATTAATTTATTTTTAGTTGTCAACATTCACTTCTATAAGCTTTTTAGTTTTAATTTTCTCCCCCTTCCTCCTTCCCCTCTCCCCTCCCTGTGATAGTGTGCAATATGATATAGGCTTAACATATACATTCATATTAAACATATTTTTACTTTACTTGTGTTGTTGAGAAGAATTAGAACCAAAGGGAGGAACCGCAACAAAGAAGAAACGAGAGATAGAGAGAGAGAGCAAATATTATACTCTGATCTACATTCATACTCTATAGTCCTTTCTCTGGATGTGGACAGCATTTTCCATCATGAGTCTTCTGTTGTTGTCTTAGATCCTTGCATTGCTGAAAAGGAACACACATATGAAGGTTAGTCATTGTACAGTGTGGCTGTTACTGTGCACAATGTCTTCCTGGTTCTGCTCAAGAAAGGGGGACACACTTCATAAAATCATTTTAGTGTTTCAATTTCTGTCAAAGTCCATTATCTGCTCCCTTTTTTGTAACCACACTGTTCACATAGCATCTGGAAACTCTATCTCTTTCAACATGGATTTTAGTAGTTTTTGTTGAAGAAAAGTTTTCTACCTCCTTGACATTAAACTATTTGTCTATAAAAGGACCATTATATTAAAGGGCAAAATCTGTTGATTTATTTATTTTTCTTTATACAAAATTGCTTCTTCTGTCCCTTTAATCAGCCAAGCTATTTAAACTTCATTTCCCCTTTCTACGGATTTTTTTTTCTTAACTGTCTCCCATGCCAGTAATGCTATCCTCACTTCCATATCTTAGAATACTGGATGTACTTTATGATTTAGCTCAACTACCACCTATTATGGCAGGCTTTTCCTGGTCCTCCTAGCTGCTAAAACTTTACATATGTACACACGTATGAATATTTACAGATGTGAGCATATACAAATATATGCATATTATATATATATATATATTCATAGGTATGTGTATGAATTCATAGCACATATACACATACCTACATGTACATATGTTTAAGTATTTACCAATACAAATAAGCATACATGTGTGCATGGATCTATGTATGCCTATGTAAACATATATCCATATATATCCATTTGTATGTTTTTATATATATATAATATATACATATATAATATATATATAATATATACATATATAATGTATATATATATTTATCCAGAGAGAGAGAGAGAAAGAGAGACAGACAGAGAGAGAGAGAGAGAGATCCTCCAGAATCATGGCCATTAATTGTATTTCAAAGTTCTTAAGTCTTTCAAAATTGATAATTTTTATAATGTTGGTACTACGTAAATGATCTCCTTTTTCTGCATAATCTACCCAGCATCATTTGATAACATTCTTCTTATGTTTATCTGACAGTATTTTTCATTAATTCTTACTGCAAAATAGCATTCCATTACCTTCATATACCATATTTTTCTAGTCATTTCCAAAACTGATTGGCACCTCTTTAGATTCTTGTTCTTTGCCTCTGCAAAAGTGCTGTAATGGTTTTCTGATACATAAGGGTCCTCTTACTGTGTCTTTTTTATCTCTGGTGTATCAAGTGAGTAAAGTGGTATAGCTAGGTCAAGAGCTGTGCACAGTTTAATAACTGAGGGAAAAATCACTTCAAATTTCATTCCAGAAAGGGTGGACCAATTCACAGCTACATCAGTAGTGAATTAGGGTGCCTATTTTCCCACAGTCTTTCCAACATTTCTTTTTATGTTTTCCTTTTTCTAAATCAATTTTTGGCAATCTGATTGGTAGGGGGTAGAAATTTAGAATTGTCTTCTTTGCATTTAGCTAATTATTTGTGAATTGGAACATTTTTCATATGACTATTGATAGCTTGGATTTCTTCCCTCTAGGATTGCCTGTTCATATCCTTTGTCTATCAATTGGGAAATGGCTCTTGTTCTTCTAATTTTGAATCAGATCATTATAAATCCTGAAAATGAAACCTTTATTAGAGAAACTTGCTAACGAAGATCCTCCTTAATCCCCCCACCCCATGTTAACTGTTACACTTCTAATCTTAGCTGAATTGGTTTTGTTTCTGCAAAAACTTTTTTTTTCAATTCTATGCAATCCAAATTTTCCATTTCCATCAGCAAGCTTCTCTATTCTTTGATAATGAACACATCCTCTCCAGATATCTGAAGGTTAATTTCTTCCTTGTTCCTTGAATTTGTTTATGACGTCACCTTTTATACTAAGGTCATACAACTCTTCTGTAGTTATCTTGGAAAATGGTGTTAAGTATTGACCTACATCTAATTTATGCTAGAAGGATATCTAGTTTTCCAAGCAGGATTTGTCATAAAGTGAGTGCTTATACCAGTAAATGATATCTTTGGACTTATTGATCATTATTAGAGTTTTATATGTGCTTTTGCTTCAGTATGTCATGTACCCAATTCATCCCACTGATCATCTTCTTTACTGTTTAATAGATTCCAGATTAGCTACCTGATTGCTATTTTGTGGTATAGACTGCGGTCAAGAACTATTAAGAGCCCACCTTCCCACTTTTCTCAGCATTTCCTTTGAGATTCTTGATTTTTTTCTTTCAAATGAATTTCATTTTTCTACCTATTTAAAGCAATATTTTTGGTAATTTGATTGACATGGTGCTGAATACACAAATTACCTATTTAAGCAAAATCATTTCCAATAACTTCTTTTCTTGTTCTTTATTTGTTACCATTTACTTTTTTATTATTTTTGCTTAAGATTTTGTTTTCCTCTTCTCTAAATCAAAATAGCTAAGATTTTATCTATTTTTTTCAAAAGGAAAGTTCTAGTTTTATTTTTTGCTTACTTTTTAAAATTTCTGCTAACATTTTTGATTTTCAGAATTGCTCTTTTTGCATGTTTAATTGTGATTTTTTAAATTTGTTGCCTTTCTAGTTTGTTTGTTTTTTTAGTTGTATATCCAAAATATGATTATGTTATTTCTCTCTTTTTTTTTTTCTGGAAAGTGTTTGGAGATATAAATGTGTCTCTGATTCATTGGTTCTCAACCACTTTTTTTTGTAGCCTAAGGTACTCTTCTCAGAATTTTTATATTTTTATGTGCATAAATTAAAATGCATAGGTTTATCAAGGAAAGGAATTACATATTTAAACAATAAGCAAAATAAAACTAATAAATTGAGACACAAATGGAACATTTTCTCATCTTTTTCTTTAATGAAATTGTACATTTTTTCTAAAATTTATTTTTTTATATACTAATTCTTTAGGAACAGGTTATTTAGTCTTCAATTAATTTTATTAATTTTCAGTGGTCCCTTTTTGACATATAATTTTTATTTAATTTTGGCCAGTAAAAAGCTTTTATGCTTTTCTGTATTTGTCTGTGTCATTGTACTCCCTAATACATTGTCACTTTTGGTAAAGGTACCATGTATAACTTAAAAATAGTTATATTCTTTTCTATTGGTATTGAATAATCATCAAAGATATACCATATCTAATTTTCTAATATTCTACCAAGCTTCTTTTGTTTATTTTTATTTATTTTTTTCTAGCTCTGAAAAGGGGTACATTGAAATCTCTTCTATTATAGTTTTACTGTATTGTTATTTTTTTTAACTCATTTAGAATTCCTTTTATTATTTAGATAGGTGCTATGTCATTAAGTTTATATGATTAATATTGATACTAAGTTATTATATGTCATACATAATAATATATAATATGCAGAATATCTATAATAATGTACATAATATAATTTCCCTGTTTATCAAGTTTAATCAAGTCTATTTATGCTGCTATTGGAAATCATAATTGCTACTCTTGCTTTTTTTTTTCTTTATGCTAAGTATAAAACATTTTACTCTAGCACCTTAATTTAGCTCTGTGTGAGTCTTTATATTTAAATTGTATTCCTAGTAAATAGTTCATTGTTAGAATCTACTTTTGAATCCATTCTACTCTCCTCTTTTGTTTTTGGAGTGAGTTCATCAAATTCACCCATTCATTTATAGTTACTGTCATTAATTGTGTATTTCCCTCCAAACTTCCTATTCTCATATATTTTTTCTCTCTTTGCCCTCTGCTCCCACATTACCAAGAAGTAGGTTGTAGGAAAGAAGTGTGCTTAACCACTCGTACTCTATGCTTGAGAATAATGAGATTCCATTTTTTCCCTCACCTAGTGACAGGTTTTTAATCATTATTATTTCCATTTATTTTGTTTCTTTCCTCCTTATAGCTTAGAGGTTGTCTTGCTTATGACTAATTCCTCCATTTACCTACTGTTTTTCTTATTTTCCTCATCTCTTTCCTTTTTCCCTTCCCATTACTCTGTTGAGAGAACAATAACAACTAGCAGCTAGCACTTGTATGGTACTTGCTATGTGCCAGACACTATGCTAAGTACTTACAAATATTATATCATTTAACCTCATAACAATCCTGCAAGGTAGGTATTATTTTCATTTTATAATTGAAGAAACTGAGGGGTGTGTGTGTGTGTGTGTGTGTGTGTGTGTGTGAATGGAGACGTTTATATTTTATTTTAGAGAAAATTCAGAATGACTCTTGCCTTTGGGTAACAGAAAACATCTCCTTTTCAATCAAAAGGGATGATGAAGTAGGTCCCCAAATATCCTGTATATGAATCGTTGAATGTTATTACTGGAAAAGACTTTATAAAAATGAGTCCAAACCATCTCATTTTACAAATGAGGAAACTTATGCTCACAAATTCTGATCTTCATTAGAATTAGCTCACCGAAGGTGGCATGGTGAACCAATGGCAGCGCTAAAACTGGAAACCAGGTTTACTGGCTCCTTTCTTGATCATTTTCTATCACAACAGTAGAATGAGAAACAGCATGTTCTAGTAAGTGGACACTCCTTTTTTTTCTTTACAGATTAGGAGAATGAGACACAAATATATTAAAGGATTTATCCAATGAAAGGAGTAATGGATTTGAAGACTGAGAATGTCGTATTTGATACTTGTGACCTTGCACAGGCATTTTTCACTTCTCTGAAACTCAATTTTCTTATCTATAAAATGGAGGGACCTAAATTCGCAGATTAGTTGCGAATGAGGATTTATAACTTTTTAATGCAATTCACACCACATATAGTAATACATGTTAGTGATTGAACAAAGAACAATACAGGCCAGACCCATCAAAGGGGTAGGAAATGAGGGCATTTGTAGGGGTCTTTTCTCCTCAGATCTCTACCCTAGAGGAAAGAGGAGAATGTGCTCCAGGTGTAAGTTGAGCCAGCTGGTAAATTTCGATGTGGGGAGATTTACAAAAGATGATTTGAAATGCTGTCCCTTCGTATTTTTCTTTTAATCTATCTTCAACTCTGAACTCTTTGTTCCAAGGACTTTGAGTAGATTCAGAGAATCTAAATACACAAAGTGAAATTACAAGCCACTTCTCTTTTCCTTTTGTCAATAACACAGGGTACATAGGTGGGGTAATGTGGGGGCAAGGAAGTTGTTGTTGGTGATTAAATATATATGTGTGTATATATACATATATGTGAATATATATGTATATGAATATGTATATATGTATATTGTGTGATATGTCTAGTTTTATATATCTTATCTTTATTTGATAGAATATCATCAAATATCAAGTGAGACATAGTGTGTCTCTGAACTATTGATGGAATACAATATGTGTATCATATAGTATATAGAGTATTTTATGTGCATATTGTGTGTGTATATATATATACACATATTCATATACCTATACATACATACATATACATACACACACTGTATACATACATATGCACATAAAATAAATCAGACAATGTATAATGATTGTTATGAGATCAACCAGAATCATAACTAGAGTAAGGTTATTAGGGATTTTCTCTGGGGTGCTGTGGATTAGATACCACTTATGGTGAGGTATGGTATGAGAAGCCTGGATGGACCCAGGTAGGGCTATCCTTCTTACTTGTTCCTTTTCATTGGCAAATGCAAAAGGGGGTCAATACAATGAAGCAAGGCAAAATAATAGCATTATCCTCACCTCTTCAAAGAGCACAAAGGAGGAAACAAGCTGTCATTCATTGTTTACAGACATGAAAGGGACCTCAAAGGTCATATCATATATATAACCTGTACCTGAGCATGGATACCCTATGCTAGATATATTTGACAAGTGGTCATCGAGCCTTGTGTTCTTTCCACTATCATGTTATCTATCTAATTCTAAACTGACATCACCCACCCCACTTTTTCCTATGTTATCACTGCTTACTCTTCTCTTCACTGGGGACTCCTTGGCCCTTTGGATTTGTTGATATTGGTGAATTCTCTGACTTTACTTTTGCAAGCTCTTCTAGGTATTTCTAAAAAAATTTTTTAGAAGATAATCTTATAGCTGGAAGTAACTTTGAATAAATCATTTAAGAAGAAAAACAAAAGTAAAAATCTTTAGAGATTAAGGGAAATTCATTCATCTCTCAAAAACATTTATCAGGGGGCAGAGCCAAGATGGAGGAGTAAAAGCAGTGACTTGGTTGAGCTCTGCCCCAAACCCCTCCAAATACCTATAAAAATGGCTGTAAACAAATTCTAAAGCATCAGAACCCACAAAAAGACAAAGTGAAACAAATTTCCAGACCAAGACAACCTGGATGCTTGATAGAAAAGGCATATCACACCAGGTTGGGAGAGCAACACAGTTTGGCGTGGGCACGCAGGCCACAGTGAACCTGGAGCAGGCCTCAGAGGACTGAATTGTGGGCAGCTGTGGTGGTTTCTAGACTTCTCAACCCACGAATGCCAAAGACAACTTAGAAGGTCAGTGGGAAAAGTCTGTGTCTACAGTGAGAGAGAGAAGTGCTGTGGAGGTCCAGCCCCATTCCGCAAGCATGGCCCCAGGACAGCAGCTGCCTCCTGAGCTTCTGGCCCACAGAATGAGGGGGAATTGAGTGGCTTATCAGAGGGGGATTGCAGAGATCTCTCTGCCGATGCAGGATTCTCTTGCTTTGCTGGTGCTTCAATCTGGGTCACAGTTCTGGGTGGCAGTCCTGGGGTGAGGAGAAGCACTAGCGTGGTGGAGCTTGTAGTGGCAGTGGAGAGAAAATCCTCCTCCCAGTTCCAAGACAGAAAAGAGTGCTTGTGGTCACTCATAGACCAGAGCACAGGCCAGGAAAGGAGTGGACACCTTGCCCTTGATCATAGCACTTTGGAAGAACTGAAAATTTACAGGTCCCTAGAAGTATCTCTTAAAACAGCTGTACAAACCCCCGAAGCTTGGGACAGTACATGCTCCACACTGGAAGTAGACCCCTACCTTAACAAAGAATTTAAAAGTCAAGTAATTGGCTGGGATCATGAGCAAGCAGTGTAAAAAGAGTCAGGCTATATTATCTTAACTTTAGTGACAAAAAAGATCAAAACATACAACCAGAAGAAGACAACAAAACCAAAGCTCCTACATCCAAAGCCTCCATGAAAAATATAAATTGGTCCCAGGCCATAGAAGAGCTCAAAAAGGATTTTGAGAAGCAAGTAAGAGAAGTAGAGGAAAAACTGAGAGTGATGCAAGAAATTCATGAAAAAGAAGTCAACAGCTTGCTAAAGGAGACCCAAAAAAATACTGAAGAAAATAACACCTTAAAAATAGCCTAACCCAAATGGCAGAAGAGGTCCAAAAAGCCAATGAGGAGAAGAATTTTCTAAAAAGCAAATGGAAAAGGAAGTCCAAAAGCTTACTGAAGAAAATACTTCCTTAAAAATTGGAATGGAGCAATTGGAAGCTAGTGACTTTATGAGAAATTGAGGCACTGTAAAACTAATTCAAAAGAATGAAAAAAATAGAAGAGAATGTGACATATTTCATTGGAAAAACAATAGACAAGGAAAATAGATCCAGGAGAGAGAATTTAAAAATTATTGGACTATGTGAAAGCCATGATCAAAAAAAGAGTCTAGACATCATCTTTCAAGAAATTATCAAGGAAAACTGCCCTGACATTTTAGAACCAGAAGGCAAAATAGAAATTGAAAAAATCCACTGATCTCCTCCTAAAAGAGATCCCCACAGGAAAACTCCTAGGAATATCATAGCCAAATGCCAGAATTCCCAGGTCAATGAAAAAATATTGCAAGCAGCCAGAAAAAAATAATTCAAGTATTGTGGGAACACAATCAGGATAACACAAGATTTAGCAGCTTCTACATTAAGGGATCGCAGGGCATGGAATATAATATTCTGGAGAGCAAAGGAGATAGCATTACAACCAAAAATCACCTACCCAGCAAAACTGAGTATAATTCTACAGGGGAAAAAATGTTCGTTCAGTGAAGTAGAGGACTTTCAAGCATTCTTGATGAAAAGACCAAAGCTGAATAGACAATTTGACTTTCAAATACAAAACTCAAGTGAAACATGAAGAGGTAAACAGGAAAGAGAAATCATAAGAAGCTTAGTAATGTTGGACTGTTTACTTTTCTGCATGGAAAGATGATATTTGTATCTCATGAGTCCTTTGTCAATATTAAGGTAGTGGGAGGGAAAAAATTATATGTATGTATGTATGTATATAGATAGATAGATAGATAGATAGATAGATAGACAGATAGAGGGCACAGGGTGAGTTGAAGGTGAAGGGGTGATATCTGGAAAATAAAATTAAGGAGTGAGAAAGGATTATACTGGGAGAAGGAGAGGTAGAATGGGGTAAATTATCTCACATGAAACAGACAAGAAAAGGCTCTTACAGTGGAGGGGAAATGGAGGAAGGTGAGAGGGAATGAGTGAATCTTATTCTCATAGGATTTGGTTTAGGGAAGGAATATCATACACAATTGGGTATGGAAATCTATCTTACCCTACAGGAAAATAAGGGGGGAAGGGGATAAGAGAGCAGGGGGATGATAGAGGGGAGGGCAGAATGGGGGAGGGGATAATCAGAAGCAATCACTTCTGAGGAGAGACAGGGTCAAAAGAGATATTAAAATAAATGGGGGGTAGGATAAGATGAAGGGAAATATACTTAGTTTTTCACAACATGACTACTATGGAAATGTTTTGCGTGACTACATGTCTATAACATGTATCGAGTTGCTTACCTTTTCAATGAGGGTAGGTGGGAGGGAGGAAGGGAGAAAATTTGTGACCCAAAGTTTTAAAAAACACATGTTAACAATAAATAAATAAAATAGAATTCTCCAAGGAAACTAGGTAGTGCTATATAAATGATGATGATAATGATGGTGACAATGGTTATGATGATATTGTTGTGCTTTCCTGAACGTTATGGCATGATCTTGAGCATTATTGAAACAGGGTACAGAAGACAACCTATCTCCTTTTTCTATTATTGTAATGTAATTTTCTATGAACTACCCAGTATTTCAAAACATTTAAATGAAATCCCCTTATCACAGAGAAGAAATGGTTGAATTGCAGTACAATACATTAAGCATTCATTTTTTCTGGGTGTACTATGTGTTGAGGACAAAGAAGTTGGGATTTCAAAAAGCCAGAGAGAGTCTATTTACCTTTAAAAATCAGAACCAGGAAATGATGAAATCAGGGTTGAATTTTCATTGCGACAATTTTTAAAAGATGTTTTGTTTTATATCACATTTATAGATTACTCCCATTTCATAAAAGGTTTCTTGTAATAAAGTAAGACAGTTAAATAAAGTAATAATTCAGTGAAAAAAACATTTATCATGTGTCTAGTGTGTACAGCATTTTTTTATGTTAGGTGTAGAGGAAGTGAGTGTTGAGGGGCTTACAAAGTTTCGGTACACATGGACCCTTCTTTCAGGGAGCTTATAATTTAATAGTGATGTAAAACAAAAATGAGTATCAGGTAGTTAGCAATCTAGAAGAGGAAGGGGAGGGAATAAGTGAGTAAGCATTTATATAGCACCTACTATGTGCCAGACACTGTGCTAAGTGCTTTACAAATATTATCTCAGTTGGCCCTCACATCAAACTTGTGAGGTAGGGTCATTTTTATCCCCATTTCACAGTTGAGGAAACTAAGGCAGAGGGTAAGTAACCTATCCAGGGCTAAATATCTGAGGCTACATTTGAATTCTGTACTTCCTGACTTAAGAACCAGTGCTCTATCGCCACCTAGCTGCTTCAACGAAAGGCAAAGAGATCTCTACCTATATCATAACATCCTATATGATGATAGTTATGAGGCAGCTTGTAGGGTCAGATCTATATTTTATTCTATTTTTTATTACCACAGTAAGCACAGGGCGTACACATGGAATCAAATCTATAGAAGTGAAGGAATCCAAATGTTTATTCCAGAAATTCCCAAACTTATTTGGCCTACTGCTTCCTTTTAAAAAATAATACTCAGTGCCCCCCAAGAAATCTACTTTTTTTAAAACTTTTAATTTTTTTTTGAAATTTGCATAATTTAAAAATATAAAGCATTTTTAAATGATACATTTTAAATTTAATAATTCATTGTAAATTTATGGTTTATTTTTCCTGCATTGCAATTTTTGTGATGCAATGTTGCATCGTGTAACTATGTAGTATCATCTTGTAAACAAATCATTACACGCATATATTCCTGCTGATGCATGTTGGACTTCCCCACAATGTGCAACATGCTTGCCTGACAACATTTGCTTGTTAAGACTTGTTGGTGGACTTGACTACTGATTGTTTATAACTTTCATTTCGTATGTTTATTTGGAAAATAATGTGATCACTTTGATTTTAACTCTGTTACACGAAAGATAAAACATGCATGAATGGTTTTTCGAAATTCTCTTATCTTCTTTCCTTATGCTTCCACTGCGCCCTTATTTTTATTCAATGCCCCCTATTGAACCCTAAGGTACTACTGCCCCCCTGGATCATTCCAGCACCTCCGAGGGGATGGTATTGCCCACTTTGGGAACCTATAACACAATTCTTTCACATTTACAATTTAGGATGCTGAGGCCTGGAGGTACTAAGGGATTTGTCCAAGCTTATGCAGGATTTTTTGCTCATTATCTTAAAAAAAAATGTTCACATCCCCCATCCTTAAAAAAATAAAATAAATATAAAAAATAAAAACCTTTACTTAGTCCTACTATCTCCTTAAACTATTTTCTTTTATTCCTCTGTCCTTTCACAGTCAAACTTTCAAGAAAAAAAAAAGATATGCATTAATTGCCTATACTTTTTCACCTCCTTCTTATTCCTCAGCCACTTAAAATTTGGTCTCCATCATCACCACTGACCTAATATTGCTTTCTCCAAAATCATCAATGATCTCTTTATTATTAAGGTCAGGTTTGCCTTTACTCTATTGTATCCTCTTTGACCATTCTACAATATTGATATTGTTAGTTACTATCTCCTTTCCAGTGTTGTCTTCTCCCTAGGTCATCGTGACATTGATGTGTTTTGGTTCTCTTTGTAGCTGAAATCTAACACTTCTTATTCTCCTTTCAAGATTGTCATACATATGTCATACCTTATGTGTGGGTATACTCAAAGGTTTTGTCTTAGAACTTCCTCTATTTGTTCTCTTTAAGGGCAAAACCCCTGGACTCAATCAAAATATCTATGCAGTTGACCCCCAAATCTGTAAATCCAGGAGTCATCTCTCTCTTGAGGCATACAGCGGGCGATTAAGAAATATTTTTGATTGATTAAATAGCACATTCAGGATTCCAATCAAGGTTTTATGCATCTAAATCCAGTTCTTTTTCCATGATACATACAATGTGTATTTTTAATGAATAAATTACATCAAGGTACTTGCATGTTTGTCTTTTAAAATGTATAGATGTCTTCTGCATTCATATTACCTTCATTTCCAAATCTATTACTTCCCATCTATTCCCCAGAGGACCATCCCTTGTAGCAAAGAATAGTAACCAAAAGAAAAGAGTTAAAAAAGCAAAACTAATTGATCAACCAAGTCTGACAGATGAAATGTTCTAAATGCATAGTATCACACTCTATAAAGAAGGCAAAGTGGTTTGTTTTCTCTTCTCTTCCTCAGGGCCACACTTAATCATTTATATTACACAGCATTACTGATGTTCATAGAGCATGAGTCATACATTCTGGAACCAGTCTCATTGACCATTGCCATGAGTAAAAGAAAGATCAATGGGAATGCTTCCCTAGGATTTTTCCTCTGATATAACTTCATTTTGCATCATTGAAAATGGTTGAAGTCCCAGATGTTATATAAAAGCCATTACACAATTGGAGATAAGGCACAAAAAAATGTAGCTGTTTAGGTAAGGTTGAATTAGCATATTAACAAGATATAGAAATAGATCTATATCTATGGATACATGTACATAGTATGTATTGCTTTAAATGGAGAGCATTTACTTTGGTCTCAATAAAGGGAGAAAGAGAAGCAGTGTTTTACCAGAAGTACATTAAAGATTACTTGGGAATTAAGGAGGAATTAAACTAGAAGTCCATGAAACATCATAAACTTGGCACAGAGCCATGATGCAGCTAGGTGGCACAGTGGATAGAATGCTGGACCTGCGATCAGGAAGAATCATCTTTGTTACTTCAAATCTGGTCTCAGACACCTACTAAATGCAAGACCCAAGGCAAGTCACTTAAATAGAGTTTTACCTCAGGTCTTCATCTGTAAAATGAGCTGGAGAAAGAAATGACAAAGTACTCCAGTGTCTTTGCCAAGAAAACTCCAAACGGATACAAAGAATCAGACACAACTGAAATGACTAAACAACAGCTTGATGTTATAGTGATAGAGGGTTCTATTTATCAAGCTATTAGCTGGATGGGCCTATCTGCTAAATGGAGAACACAATGATTCTTGTCTTGATAGCAATTTAATTCTTCATAAGGCAAATGAATTAACAAGGATAACAGATCTTTTGGACTTAGGTTTTACCAATAAGGAAATATTGGTTAATGGCAGAATGGCATGAATTTTGAAGACAGATGAGGAGATGAAAACCAGGAATCTTTTTCTCATGTACACTGTAGGTTTGGGAAAGCACAAAAGTCACAGGTTTCAGGTAAGAGACAGGTAGGATAAAATGACCTAATATTTCATAGGGGAAGTCAGCATAAGCATGATGGAAAAATGTCAGCAATAAAATTCTGAATACAAAAACAGAAATAATTCAAATGAGGAGGAAAAAGCGGTTAGGGGGAACATCGGAAGGCATCAATCCATTTACAATATTATTTTTTTTTTAAAGTAACAGGACCTTGACCACACTATTATACCTCTCATAATTCCTGGGCTCAGGAGAAATTATTTGTTGGATAAACTTTCAGCACCTCATTTTTTTTTTCTTTCAGGAGATAGTGTTACTAGCCTGCTTGCTCAGCCATCCTTGAAAATATTCTAGTTATCGGGGCAGCTAGGTGGTACAGTGGATAGAGTACCAGCCCTGGGGTCAGGAAGACCTGAGTTCAAATCTGGCCTCAGACACATGATACTCACTAGCTGTGTGATCCGGCGGCAAGTCACTTAACCCCAATTGCCTAACCAAAAGAGAGAGAGAGAGAGACAGAGAGAGACAGAGAGAGAGAGAGAGAGAGAGAGAGAGACTGAGAGAGAGAGAATATCCTAGTTATCAACTGGCACCAAGTTACCTTTCATATACTTAGAATGAATAGAAAAAAAGTAGGAATTAACTCCTCCCTCATGAAGCTCCACCTATGACAGGAGGCCCCAGGAAATAATGGGTGTGGCTTTTTGTTAATTACTATGGGAGAAACACTTTGATTCAAAACTCTCAGATTCAATGTAACAGGAAGACTGCATTGAGGAAGCAATTTTCCATTTGTTAAAAGAGCTAGACACCCTTAATCCACAATTTTGTCCTTTCTTCTAAAAGAGAAACTACCTTTAGTGAACTTCAGAGCTGACAGGACTTGTAATACAGAAGATAAGACAATTCTTAACCTTTAATAAAGGAACCACTGCAAGGGTTCTTAAGCTTTCCCCCTCCCCCCATGAATCCTCTTTGTAGTATGATGAAGCTTATGGATTCCTTCTAAGAATGTTTTAAATGTATAAAACAAACTACATAGGATTATATTTATTTACATATGTGTAGTGTGTGTGTAACTTAAAACTGCCCTAAGACTCTTAGAACATCCTTTGAGTTAAACAGGAGAAAAGAGTAGATTCTGTCGTGCTCCTCTCTACTCAACCTTATGGCCATGGCCGCAAGACGGCTTGTATGAAACAGCTTGGTGTAGACTAGAAATAGCTAGCTTTTATCATTGAGAAAAGGACAGTGCCAGGAATAGATTTCCAGCAGCAATAGTCTCAGGTCTACTCTTTGATATTTGTTACCAATATGTAATATTTCAGCTTCCTTTTCTGTGTTGTCTTCTCCCCCGTAGTTTGCAATCTCCTTGAGGGGATGGGCTATCTTTCTCCCCCCTCCCCCAATGTTTATATCCCCAGATCTTAGCACAGTGCTTGGCACATAGCAGGTGGTTAATAATAAATGTTTATTGACTGACTGACTGATCTATGTCCATTATTGAGCTAATCACATTGACTAGCTGTTTCTCTTCAGAAAAAAAAATGTCTTTGGTTAAAGACATTTAACTTCCAAATGCTATACTGGTCATTCTATAAATAATCTAAGAGTAGTGGTCCTCAATAGATTTGAGATATGCCAGACTCCATATGCTATGAAGTATACAGGGTTAGAGGTTCTTAAATAGCTTTCCTTTTCCTCTTTTTATAACCTTTGCTGGCCGATGTGTGTTCTGTCTTTCCAAAAGACACCCTCTTCTAGGCTTGATAACTTTGATCATGGGCATAAGAGATTATATCTGGAGATATGAATTCTGATTGTAGAGTGAGGGATTTAAGAGGTCACATGGGAGAAGCATTCATGGCATTGATGCAGATCAGGACTGGGCAAACAGATATCACCAAAGTCTACCAGTGAACTACTGAAAATAAACATATTTGCCAGATGCTCTCTGACTTTGGCTTGGGGCAATTGATTGCTGGTGGTCTAAGTAAAGATGAGTGAAGGTATATTGAGTTTATATGAGTGAAACAAATATTCCCTGCTCCTACCAGGCCACTAGGAGAGTTCCTCAATTCAAAGCATGAGTCTTCCTCGGAATTCTATCCCTGAGTCTTCTCCAAAAATGCACTTGGGGAGATCTCAATCTTTTTATTTCAGGTGTAGAACATTTATACTTTTGCTAATTGTATTAATCCAGATTATATGTTATTTTTTAAAATGTTTTCTCTGCCTATTATCTGTTAGATTGGGACAGAGAGTTTTAATAATTTTAGACATGTACAATTGATTTTGAACTTGGGGCTCAAGTTGATCAAAATAAATACTCTGCTTTAAATGTACAGCTCCATGTGGATTCTAAAGTTGAGTAAAAGACAATATGAGATACATACATATGTATGTATGTATACTGGAATCAAATACAAGCAAAACCAAGATATATTGAGTGCATATTATGCTCCAAACAAGGTGCTAAGCCATGAGGATACAAAAAAAAAATAAATACAGTCCCTGTCTTCAAAGAGGTCCCAGGAGTAACTGAGATTGAAGACAAAAGAGGAGTACAATCCTCTAAGAAATGTGTCAGAAATGCTAAAACCTACATTGAAATGAAGCAGACAGTGGATGTTAAAAGGGCAAGAAAAAAATTGAATGTTTTATACCTTTTTACATTGGGAAAGATTAGTATCAAATAAGGAATGTGGCTACATATCAGGTATAGATGTGAAGATATAACAAACACAAGTAAACAGTTTAATTTTGCTTTTCTGTCTTCTTGTCTAAAGATAATGGGAAGAATAAAACAAAAATAGCTAACATGGAATGGAAAGACAAGATAAGGAAGAAAATTATGACATCTAGTTTTCTTCTTGATTTCAAGTCACTGATGGGTTATGTCCCTGGGTACTAAAGAAATGGAAATTGTGATTGCTGAGTGACTGTCAATGATCTTTGAAAGTTTTTGAGGAATGGGAGGAGTACTGCTAGACTGGAAAAATTTAAATTTTCCATTTTTTAAAGGGAAGAGAGGGGAACCTTTACACTACAGAAAAGTGAACTTAACGTCAAGTCCTGGCAAAAGTTTAAGAAAAGATATTAAAGAATTTTATTTTGAACATTTAGAAAGTAATCAGTCATCAGCCAGCAGGACTTCTTTAAGAGCAGCTAACTTTATTATTTTTAAGACATATTCTTTCATTTTTCTTCATGAAGTGCCACTTTTATTACACTGGATATTAAACTTATCTTTGATGAACATTCCATTTTCCCAAGTATAGTGTTGATTAGTGTCTATAGATTTTCTTTTCATTTTTAAAAACCATATATCCTTCCCATTGGTTCTTGTTAACCTCCCTACTCCCATAAAGCAACATAAATGACCAAAAAATAAAAAAATACCTCCTCAGTATAATTATATATAATCCAACAGAACAAATTCTCATTCTGGCCTTTTAAAAATAAAAATAATAATAATAATAATAATGTCTCTTTGCTGGCACAGTTTATAGAGCACTTGGCCTGAAGTTAGGAATCATATACAACCTCAGATATTTATCCAGGTGTGTGTATGTGGCCCTGGGTAAGTCATTTAATTTCTCTTTGCCTCAGTTTCCTCAACTGTAAAATAGGGATAAAAATAGTACTTACCTCTAAGGGTTGCGAAGATCAAATTAAATATTTGTTTTAAAAAAAAGGCTTTTTTTCCTTAAGTCCATTCTTCCCTCTCAGAATGAAGGTAATGTAATTCATCTTTAGTACTTTGAACTCATTGGTTTATCATTGTATTTATCAGAGTTCTAAAGCCTTTCCATTTTCCCCTATAATTATATTGTCATATAAATTGTTCTAGTTCTGTTCAATTCAGACTGTATCATATTATAGAGATCTTCCTTGTTTCCTCTGAAACTTTTCGTTTCATTGTTTGTTATGGCACAATAATATTCCATTACATTCATAAACTAACATTTGTTTAGCTATTCCCAAATCAGTGGTCACTCCATTAATTTCCAGTATTGGTCTATGATGAAAAGAGCTACTAGAAATATTTCTGTACATATGGGCCTTTTCCCTCTTTCTTTTATCTTTTTGGGTTATAGGCCCAGTAGTGGTATTGTTGGATCAAATGGTATACATAATTCGGTAACTTTTTGGTGATGGTTCCAAATTGCTTTCTAGAATTTGCCTAATTGTCATTATCATTATTATTATTAAGTACTGAGTTTGCTTATATATTCTAGGCCAGAAGTGCAGATACTACTCATGATATCACTCTGATCAGTAAAAGAGCTTTAACTTGCTCTGTTTCCAACTAGGGCTGATTTGCCCCTCCTTAGGCAACCTGGGGGCCTTCTGAATCTGAGGACTCACCATGTTAAATGATCAACTTAATCTTGATGAACATGTAATTCTCTTACCAGACTTAGCTCATCTGGTAACAGATTATAGACATATACCACTATGCCTAGCCTTATTATATTTTGACACATTGACTAGATTTGGTAGATCAGGTTAATGATGTAGGCAGTCTACTTAAATTTTAGCAAAACACTTTATAAAATTTCTCATGTTGTTATGCACAAGATAGATAAATTGTGGCTTGGTTATACATTGATCAAATAAAATAAAAGTCTTCTGAGAAATCATCAATAAACTGAAGTCAATTTGTAGGGCAATTTGATGTAATGAAATATTTCCTAACAATTAGAGCTTCCTTAGAATGGAATAGGTTATCTTGGAAGGTCATAAATTTGCTTCCACATGAAGTTATAAAGCAAGGAAAAGAAATACTGTTAACTTTATTGTAGAGGGGATCCTTGTATCAGTACGGGTTTGTAAATACGATCTGTTGAATTGTTACTCAAATTTTGTGATTTATATCAGATCCTTTCTTGAGATGTGATTTGGATAAAGGTTTTGACAAAATAGCATTACCACATTAAGCATGAGGCAGGATGGGAATATGTGCCACCTTAGGGTGAAAAGTCAAAGAAAATGGCCTGGGTGATCACACCCAATTTACAATTTTATCTAAACTAGTCTCATTCATAGAGGATATCTAAGCCATTACTCCTGTCTTACATAGGACTTTACCTAAAACATCTCAGATCCCATTGATCATATAACTTAATTATCATATTTTTATAGAATTCATGACAAATGTTTTATGACAGGATTTGCTTTTCTGATAAGAGGGCTACTTTGATACCTCATTGTGTGATGAATATGGCCAGACATTCACAAAGGTTATTACATGAGAATCCAAGGTCCTAAAGCTCTTATCAAGCTGCAAAGGTTTCAAAGGCAGGCCCAGAAACAGACTGTACATCTGTTGTCTAGGGATCATCCTAGCCCAGCATGGAAAGGCTCATCATCTGCTGTTTTGCATGGTCTTTAAATTATTGTGGCTTTTGTAAAACAAAGATCATTTCCTCAGGTAGAGAGGCTCTTGTAGCCTGCACCAAGGTGAAAATTACCTCCACTTAGAAAATCATAGATATTCATCTTTAACTAATATTTGCTTCAATTTCCCATTTGGTATTTTATCTTTAAAAAGGGCAGGGGGATGTCATGGAAATAAACCTGTATTTGGTTTTAAAGGACTATGGTTCAAATCACAACTCTATTATTTATTACTGGTTTTATCTTAAATAATTGTTTTACCTTTCTGGAGCTCTTTTTCTTTATGTCACGTGAGAACTAGGTTATCAACAATGTCTCTTCCAGATCAGAAACCTGATCTTATTTTCCTACCACTAAAAATGTCCAATTGGGAAATGATCCAACTAGTGGTAAAATAATGGACATTTTATCCTCATGATGCTCCATTCACTATTTGGGCAATGGCACCAAGAGCTGTGCCCCTTGGGTTGATAGGTAATTGACTGAATCCTTGGCCTCCTGACAGAAATCAGCTCTCCCACCATGAGAAACCAGTCCATGTCATGGGCAAATGCAATTGAGGCTGGCAAGAAGACTAGAATACTGGCCAAGGTCTGCTTGCTCAGGTGTCACAAAATTGTAAGGACATTTGCATTTAGAAAGGGGATGGTGTATAATGCAGATGTCTCATTGCATGGGTATACACCCCAGAGACCCAGACACAGTCAGAAAGATCAAAACTCTGTGTAACTATCCTCATTTAATCATGTCCAAATCTGGTCACCCGCTTCTTGGTCTTTGCCAGTTACCCAGGGTGTCAAGGCCTCTCCAATGACTAGGAGAAAACTGCCCTTCTGGCTTCCCAGATGGGATTGAGGAAGTTAGATGTTGTCATGGTAATGATTAGTACTGGAAGGAGAAGAGCAGAAGAGATTACAAAGTGATAATCTAGAACGGCAGGAAGTATGGAAGTGACAATAGATTTGGACTAGAATGTGAGGGTAAAGGAAAACCTAGATTTTAAGAAGCAAAATAAGTGTTATTTAATAAGGAAAATAAAGTGGTCCACTGATTTTTTTCTTGTATTAATTGTGAACTCATATTACATTAATATTAATATTACATATTCCCTAGAATCTAAAGTATTGTGTTCATTTCTGGGTATCACATTTCAAGAAAGACATTGACTTTGGAATGTATCCAGAAGAGGATGAACAGAATAATTAGCATTTAGGACACCATTCTGTGAGAAATGGGGATATTTAGCATGAAAAATGAAGACTTTCAAGAGATTTGATGGCTGTCTAAAGGTATTTGAAGGACTACCACAAGGAAGACAGTTTAAACTTTTGTTGAGTTCTGTTGGGTACAGAGGGCAGAACTAGAAAGGTAAGCAATGCATGGAAGTTGTGGAAAGGAAGATTTTGAATACAATTTGGAGTGGCAGGGTGATGAGAAGGAAACATCTTAATAGTAAGAACTTTTCCAAAGTAGAATGGGTTATCTTGGTAAGTTGGAAGTTCATAATATCTTGAGTTCTTTAAGTAGAGACTAGATGATGTCTTGAAGGGGATGTTGTAGAGATTATTTCTCTTGTAGTTTGAGTTGGATAAGATGACCTATGGTATTCCTTCCAGGCCTTCAATGCTGGGATTCTTTACCAAATATCTTATATTTTAATGCTTATTAATAAATTATTGAAATGAAGCAATTGTTTACATAAATAATATCTATTCATTGTACTCCTTATTGAAGCTGAAACTCACTGTCCTGACTCATACTTGTTCATTCACCTCATGTCTTCTACAAGGACAATCCTATTTGATCTTGATGGTTGGAACATAACGAAAGTGTGTGTTTGCATATTGCCTTTGTGAAAAAGAAATAGCCCTCCCTCTACCACCCTGAACTCCCCAAGTTTAAGGTCATAGATTATTTAAAAGAAATGAAATGGGGAATACTTTATGTCTAAGAGCTAAAAAACAACTCTACCATTTTCAGCTGAACCAAGTATATTTCCAGAACAAATATCCTGGAAATCTGATGAGTTCATTAAGTGGCAACATCAGGAAAGTATATCTTCTAGTAGATAGCCACCTCAACTAATTATAAAAAAAGGCTCATTACCAATAAGTTGACCAGTTGGTGGCTAATTCTTTGGTAATAACAATCAATTAAACAGATTTCAAAAACAAATAATTTTGTTTTTTTATAATCTCCTTCTGCTTCCATAGCAATGATATAAGAGTAGAGAAAAAGTACAGGGGATGCTGAAAAATCATTCTGGGTTGTCATAAACATTAATTGAAGTGCTGATACTCTAAATGTGAAAGCTATCTAACCAAAGAGTTAATACAATACTGGAAGAACTGAGTTATAGTCTTATTGACATTCTTACTATAAATGAAAACAGAAGAAATAAGTTGAAGCCAAATATAAAATAGGTTCACAAGATTTCCTTAGTCAGTAAAATAAAGCAGCTTGTAAGATTAGCTTCACTATATGCTTAAGGCAAGATAAGATGTCATTTTTCATGGGATAGTTAGTCATATCGTCCTTCAAGGCTCATAAGTGTAGGAAAAGGAACTATCACATACATAAATGCAAATTATTTATAAGCATTTGTTGTAAAGGGTGAATAATTATAAAATAAAAACTATGTAGGCCTTGATTTAAATCTCATAAACCAGTACTAGGTCTATATCCCAAAGAGATTTTAAAAAAAGAAAGAAAAAGGACCTATATATAATATATCTATATCTATATCTATATATATGAATGAATGTATAGTAGCTCTTTTTGTAGTAGCAAAAAATGGGAAATTGAAGGGATGCCCATCACTTGGGAACAGTTAAAGAAATCATGATATTTAATTGTGATAGAATACTACTATGCTATCAGAAATGATGAGCAGTATGCTTTCTGAAAAACCTATAAAGATTTACATGAACTGATACAAATTGAAATGAGCAGAATCAAGAGAACATTGTACACATTAACAGCAATATTGTATGACAATGAATTGTGAATGAATTTACTATTCCCAGCAACAAAATGATCTAATACAATTCCAAAGGATTTATGATAAAAAATGCTACCCACCACCAGAGGAAAGAAAACTCATGGAGTTTGAATGCAAATCAAAGCACACTTTTGAAAAAAATCTTTATTTTTTTGTTTGCTTGGTTTTTTTTTTGGTCTGTATTTTCCTTCACAGCATGTCTAATATGGATATGTTTTGTATGACTGTACGTGTATAATCTATATCAACTTGCTCCCCTTCTCAAGGTTCAAGGAGGAAGGAAGGGAAAGAATTTGGAACTCAAAAATTTTAAAACCAAATGCTTTGAAAAACATACAAATAATTTAAAAACCTCTTATAAAACAAGTCCATATACAACTTAATAATTTGTGAATACAATAATAAGGTAGGCACTGGAGACTGTGTTGAAAAATAGAATGGAAATTATAATGCAGGATAAAAAATTGAAATGTCATTCATGTAGTCTACTCAGAAATATCATGCCTGTACAACATGAATATTTTCCTTAAGAAATAAGTGAGCTGGTTTTAGAAATGGTAAGCATTGATCAATTACACAAATTCAACTTTAGTATAAGATTTAGAGTCAAGAAACGTACTGGGTTACAGGCATGTGAGTCATCTGTAACTTCACTGTCTGTATAGACACATAATTAACTAGCTAAAATAAGAGGTGAAAATTAACCCCCAATTAGAAGGAAGGAAACAAAAAACATAAGAAGACAATGTGAGAAAATGTAAAACTTTCATAGAAATTGCTTACCCTGAAAAAAAGAGAAACAGATATAAGTAAATGCCAATATTAACTCTCAATTATTGTCATTTTCATAGAAGGGTGATCAATATAAAAAAATTGCAACAAGGAGGAGACTGAAAGTTTCTTATAACCTATCTCAACTGGCAAGTTGGTATTTTTGCAAAGAGAAAGATATGACAATCAAAGGCAACACTAACTTAAAATGTAAATTCATTTGCAAGATATTATACAGGATAATGAAGAAGAAAATGACTAGTATTACTTCAGAAAAGAGAAGAAAGTAGCAAATAGGAAAAAATGGTTCTTGAAAAAATTTGGTAGCAGACTCAACTCAGAGTAAACAAGAGTATGTAGATGGATAGATAGATAGATAGGTAGATGGATAGATTGATAGATAAATAGATACACATGCAGGTGAAAGCAACAAGCATTTAAGTGCTTGTATGTCATATGTTGTATGATGTCTTGGGAATAAAGGTGAAAATAAATATACAGTACTTGCCCTCAAAGAGCTTGCATTCTAATGGGAGAAGATAACACATAGAAGAGAACCGAAATGTGTCTGCATGTGTGTGTGTGTTTGTTATCTGTGTATTTGTGGCAGGGGGAAGACTGTGTAGTGGTAAAGTCCAAAGAATGAAGGATGACTGATTTGGAAGCTTCCTCATGTTAGAGGTTCTGGGAAGAACTCAACAATGGGAGAAAGGTACCTCAGGCCTGAAGTTTGAGAATTTCTTCTAGCAGTTGTAAGGGTCTTGCTGAAGTTACATGCTGTATATATGCAATGGATCAAATCAACTTGATTTTGTGATTTTCTCTAGCAACAGTTCTGAAATAGATGTCCAGAAATCCAATTGTGTGATTTACACAAGGTGAAATATTCTGATATCAGGAATAGCAGTAGGACTAGGGGACTAGAGTGACATTGAGACATCAAAGTAAAAATCATGGAGTCAAATCTGTGAGTGGGAGCAAGAAAAGTCAGAACTGGGAACTTGATTGGGGCAATAGGAATCTATCAAGGGACAAAGAAAAACTATAAAAGGGAAAGGTAAATTAAGTAAGCACATAGGTGGTATAAGATTATAATGTTACAAGACTAAAATGTCAAGATCTCATATCTTAGAAGTGGGTCAATTCCCAACAGCAAGAGATAGAAAGAGAAATTCCATTTAAAGTAATTGTAGACAATATAAAATATTTGGGAGTCTACCTACAGAGACAAACTCAGGAACTATATGAACACAAATATAAAACATTTTTCACACAAATAAAGTCAGATTTAAATAACTGGAAATATATCAATTGCTCATGGGTAGGCTGAGCTAATATAATAAAAATGAAAATTCTATCTAAATTAATTTACTTATTCAGTGCCATACCAAACAAACAAAAATATTTTATATAACTAGAAAAAATAATAATAAAATTCATCTGGAAGAACAAAAGGGCAAGAATATCAAAGGAATTAATGAAAAAACTGCCAAGGAAGGTGGCCTGGCTGAGAAATAGAGTGATGGATCAGTGGAATAGGTTAGGTACACAAGACACAGTATTCAGTGACTGTGGTAATCTACTGTCTGATAAACCCAAAGACTCCAGCTTCTGGGATAAGAACTCACTATATGACAAAAACTAATGGGAAAACTGGAAAATGGCATGGCAGAAACTAGGCATAGACTCATATACCAAGATAAGGTCAAAATGGATATATGATTTAGACACAAGGGATGATACCATAAGTACATTAGGACAACAAGGAATCATTTGCTTGTCAGATTTATAGAGAAGGGAAAAATTTATGACCAAACAAGGGATAGAGAACATTATGAAATGCAAAATGGATAGTTCTGATTGCATTAAATTAAAAGGTTCTTGCACACACACACACACACACACACACACACTCACACACACAAAAAACCTATGTAACTGAGATTAGAAGGGAAACAGAAGGCTGGGAAATAATTTTTAAAGCCAGTGTTTCTGATAAAGGTCTCATTTTTAAAATAGAGAACCAAGTCAAATTTGTAAGAAAACAAGTTATTCCCCAACTGATAAATGGTCAAAGGATATGAACAGGCCATTTTCCTATGAAGAATATGACAGAAAAAGAAAATAAAAAATACTGGAAGGGATGTGGGAAAATTGGGACACTAATGCATTGTTGGTGAAGTTGTGAAATGATCTAACCATTCTGGAGAGCAATTTGGAACTACTATAAAACTGGGCATATGCTTTGATCTAGCAATATCAGGACTAGGTCTGTGTCATAAAGAGATCACAAAAAAGGGAAAAGGACCCACATGTACAAAAAAAATTTATAAGCAGCTCTTTTTATGGTGGCAAAGAATTGGAAATTATGGGGATGCCCATAAATGGGAGAATGCCTGAACAAGTTGTAGCATATGAATGTAAAGGAATACTGTTGTTCTATAGGAAATTATGAGCAGGCAGATATCAGAAAAACCTTGAAAGACTTACGTGAACTGATGTTGAGTGAAATGAGCAGGACCAAAAGAACATTGTACACAGCAACAAAAACATTGTCCAATGATTAACTATGACACTTAGCCCTTCTCTGAAATCCAATGCACTAAGACAACTTCAAATGATTCATGATGGAAAATGCCAACCACATCCAGAGAAAGAACTACGGACTCTGAATGCAAATTAAAGCAGACTATTTTCACTTTTTTGTTTTTTCTTTCTCATGTTTTTCCCTTTTGTTCTGATTCTTTTTTTCACAGTATTACTAATGTGGAAATATGTTTAACATGATTTATGTCCATAACTTATATCAGATTGTTTGTTGTCTTGGGGAGAGGAGAGGGAGAAAAATTTGGTACTCAAACTTTTACAAAACTGAATGTTGAAAACTTTCTTTACATGTAATTTAAAAAAGTAAAATACTGTGAAGAAGAAGAAGAAGAAGAAGAAGTGGGTTGATCCCAAGAATCCACATTAGTATATGACTCAAGTGGAGTGAAACTAAAAAATGTTTAGAAATTACAAGGGCAGTGCTAGATAGTTTGTTGGAGAAGATGTAGGAAAATTGGAACACTAATGCATTGTTGGTGGAGTTGTGAAATAATCCAACCATTTTGGAGAGCAATTTGGAACTATACCCAAAGGGCTATAAAAATGTGCAAACCCTTTGACTCAGCAATACCACTTCTAGGTCTGTATCCCAAAGAGATCATAAAAATGGGAAAAAGACTACATGTACAAAAGTATTTATAGCAGCTGTTTTTGTGGTGGCAAAGAATTGGAAGTTGAGCAGTTACCCATCAATTAGGGAATGGCTGAACAAGTTGTGGTATATTAATGTAATGGAATACTATTGTGCTATTAAAAATGATGAGCAGGTGAACTTCAGAAAAACCTGGAAAGACTTGTATGGACTGATGCTGAGTGAAATGAGCAGAACCAGGAGAACATTGTACATAATAACAGCCACGTTGTTGACTGTCTTTGATAGACTTGGCTCTTTACAGCAATGCAAGAATCTAAGACAACTCCAAAAGGCTCATGATGAAAAATGGTATCCACATCCAGAGAAAGAATTACGGAGTCTGAATGCAGATGGAAGCATATTATTTGCTTTCCTTTTCCTTTGTTGTTTTGTTTTATTGTTTCATGTATGTGGTTCCTCCCATTAGTTCTAATTGTTCTTTACATCATGACTAATGGGAAAATATGCTTAATATGAATATATAAGTAGAGCCTATATCAGACTGCACATCATCTTGGGTGGGAAGAGGAGTGGGAGGGGGAGAAAATTTAAAACTCAAAATGTTAGGGAAGTGAATGTTGAAAACTAAAAATAAATAAGTTAATTATCAAAAAAATGGATAGTTTGTGAACATAAATAAAGTCTACATGGATGAAGAAGATAGGATGGAGATAAAGACTGAGAGCTATGTACTAACTCTGAAAAAGTAGGGAGAATAACTTAGAAAATAATGTTTGACATAACAACTATGGGAAGAGGGAAGTAAATTGAAGGTATCTCAAAAGAGAATAGGACATTGTGGGGTCGTGGGTAAACAATTAGTGAGGGACAAGACATGTATCTATCCCTCCTTTTGTTTATGTCAGTTGAGAGGAGAAGTAAAAAAATGATTGTACAACAGTGGGAAATGTAAGGTATGTGGTATCCTCAGAGGAGAATTGGGTGAAAGAACACTGTTGAAAAGTTCAAAGATATAGGGAGTTTTCTGACAATACAACAAAAGTCTCAAAAACCATGGTAGACTATGCTTGATGTTGAATAAACCAAGTTGGGTTGGGATAAGGCATGAGCAACATTTATTATTATATGAGTTTTCAAGGAGGTCACATGGGTGTGTTGTTTACAACATAAATTGCAAAACATGAAAAATGTTTTGGAAAGTCAGAATATCAGCAGATATATTGCTATGGTATGGTCTTTCTTGATTTAAAAAAATACTTAGAGGATTTTCAGAGTTAATACACTTGGTGTTTGAAGTAGAATTTAGAATGGAATTGGGGCACCAGAACAGGCCTCTATGGATAGAGGACTGGGGGTAAGAATAGAGAAGGACATTGAATGGGAACAGGGAAATGGATAACCAAAGACAATCTCTTCTGCATCACAGTTTTGTCTAAGATTATCTTCCTTAAAATGACATCCACCTGTTTGCTATATATTCTCTCTCATCATTTAAATAGCACCTAACGTCCCAGTTTTTCCCCTAAATTCTTCCTGGATTAAATCTGCATCAAAAAAGGTACTGAGCTTTATGAGCAAAGCAAAATTGCAGTAACTCAAAAGAAATGTGAGATGTGAAAATTTAGATCTGTCTCTATTCCAAATGTTCATATGGAATATTTGTGACTGACCTGTGGTAGAGCATTCTGATTTTGTATTGATCTGATCAGCCACAGTTGGATACACTGTACCTTGACCACACCACAGTAATGTCATTTTGGTCCTCTTCAAGAATGAAGGACAACAACCACCTCCTGGATAAAATAGAAAAGAACTGATTATCTCTTCTCACCAAAACTTGAAATCCATTTGCCTCCCCTCCAAAAGGAATCTTGCTATAGTGAGTGGAATGAGTATTAGACTTGGAGACAGAAGACCTGGGGCTGACACTGTGCAACATGACTGAATAATTTATTCTACTTTTCTTGACCTGTGACTTCATCTGTAATATGAATGGATTAGACTATCCTTTCAAATGCATGTAATATGGGGAATTTTCAGGCAGAATGAAACAATATTTGAACAATCTTAAAATATCAGAGGTTCATGGTATTTTTGTAGAAGAGTGTCTCTGCTACTCTTCTATCCTGCCACACACATCTTAATGCCCCTCTCCCCCAGTATCATTCAGGGAATCTGAAGGCAGGGGAAAGTAAAGAGTTGGATAAGAGTACAAAAAGTTATAAAAAGCAATAGTTGTGCACGACATTTAAAGGGGATTATAGCTATCAATATTTATTAAATATTCCTTCTGACTCCATGCTGGATAATCATGGTCAGGATGATCCCCTATAGCTGGAAGTCAATGAAATACACAGAAATATCAAATCAGTTCTTAGATTTTTTGTGACAATGTATGGGAATATAATATTATTGTGAAAACAAATGATAGTATCAAGATTGTATCAAGTATCAAGAATTGGAAGAAAACTTAAAGGTTATCTAGCTCATTTTTAATTTTTTTTTATTGTGGGGGCAGCTAGGTGGCACAGTGGATAGAGCACCGGCCCTGAAGTCAGGAGGATCTGAGTTCAAATCCAGCCTCAGACCAAACACTTGACACATGCTAGCTGTGTGACCTTGGGCAAGTCACTTAACCCTGATTGCCTCACCAAAAAACAAAAACAAAACAAAACAAAAAAATTTTTTTTTATTGTGGCTCAGAAAAGTTAAGTGTCTTGGCCAAAGTCACAGTGGTAATAATTGGAAGAGAAAAAAATCTGAACAGAGTTTCTCTAACTCCAAATGTTTGTTGTGTCCCATGGAAATTAAGAGAGTTTGAGTCAGTATATGAGGTGGGTGAGTGAGGGGGCAGTATTCATTTGGCCATCTTGAAAGGTATAGAAGTGGTTAGCATGTATATCTGTTAAAAACTGTTTAATGTTCACAGAGCATACTAAGAAAATGTCAAAATGGGTATGTGATTTAGACATAAAGGGATATAATAAGCAAATTAAGAGATAATGGAATAGTTAATCTGTGAAATTTGTGGACAAGGTAAGAATTTAGGACCAAAGAAAATATAAAGAACATTACAAAATGTAAAATAGATAATTTTGATTACATAAAATTCAAAAGTTTTGCACAAATGAAACCAATGCAACCAAAAATAGAAAGAAAGAAGAAAATGGGGGAAAAATTGCAACCAGTATCTCTAATAAAGGCCTCATTTCTCAAATATATAGAGAACCGAGTTAAATTAAAAAAATACAAATCATTCCCCAATTAATAAATGATCAAAGGATATGAACAGGTAGTTTTCAAGTGAAGAAATAAAGCCATCTATAGTCATATGAAAAAACGCTCTAAATCACTATTGATCACAAAAGTACAAATTAAAACAACTCTGAGGTACCACTTTATACCTATAGATTGGCTAACATGACAGAAAATGAAAATGTTTGATGTTGGAGAGGATGTGGGAAAAACTGGGACACTAATACACTATTGGTGGAGTTGCAAACTGATCCAACTATTCTGAAGAGCAATTTGGAACTGTGCCCAAAGGGATATAAAATTGTGCATACCCATTGATTCAGCAATACCACTACTGTGTCAATATCCCAAAGACATAAAAAAAGGGAAAATAACCTATTTGTACAAAAATATTTATAGCAGCTCTTTTTGTGGAGGCTAAGAATTGGAAATTGAAGGGATGCCCATCAAATGGGGAATGGCTAAAGAAACTGTAGTATGTGATTGTAATGGAATATTATTGTGCTATAAGGAATGACAAGTCAGATGATTTCAGAAAAAACCTGGAAAGACTTACATGAACTGATATATAGTGAAATGCACAGAACCAGGAAAACATTGAACATAATAACAGCAATATTGTTCAATGAGGAGTTGTGAATGGCTTAGCTATTCTCAGCAATGCAATGATCCAAGACAATCCCAAAAGACTAATGATGGAGCATACTATCTGTCTCCAGAGAAAGAACTGATATTGCTTAAATACACATGGAAACATGCTATTTTTCACTTTCTTTCTTTCTTTTTTTTATTCAAGTCTATTCAACCCTAATATGGAAATGCTTTACAAAAAAAAAGAAAGATAAGGTCAAAATAGGTACATGATTTAGATATAAAGGGTGATATTGTAAGTAAATTAGGGAAGAATAGAAAAATGTACCTATCAGATCTATGAATAAGGAAAAGTTCATTACCAAAAAAAAAATAGAGAATCACAAGAAATAGAATAGATATTTTGATTACATGAAATCAAAAAGAATTTGCACAAATAAAACCGATGTAGCCAGAATTAGAAGGAAAGTAGGAAGCTGAGTGAGGCAGGGAAAACTTCCAGAAAGTTTCTCTGATAAAGGCCTCATTTCTAAAATATATAGGTAACTGAGCCAAACTTATATAAAAATATCAATTTCACAGTATAAATGATCAAGAGACATGAAGTCAGTTTTCAGAAGAAGAAATCAAAGCTATTTCAAATCACATGAAAAAAATTATCTAAATCACTATTGATTACAGAAATACAAATTAAAACAACTCTGAGGTAGCACTTCATACCTATCAGATTGGCTAACAGGACAGAAAAGTAAAATGACAGATACTGGAGAAGATGTGGAAATATAGGTACACTGATGCACACTTGGTAGAGTTGTGAACTATAATGTAAATATTCTGGAGAATAATTTGAAACAATACTCAAACAGCAATAAAACTATGCATACCCTTTGACCAGCAAAACCACTGCTAGGTCTATATCCCAAAGAGATCAAAGAAAAAGGGGAAAAAAAAGACTTACCTATATGTCCAAAAATATTTATAGCAGCTCCTTCTTGGTTTTTTTGTTTGTTTTATTTTTTGTGGTGGCAAGGAATTGGACATAGAGAAAATATTCATCAATTAGGGAAAGACTGAACAAGCTATCATATATGATTATGATGGAATACTATTGTGCTCCAAGAAATGATGAGCAGGACAGTTTCAAAAAAACCTGGGAAGACTTATATGAACTGGTACAAAGTGAAGTGAGCAGAACCAGGAGAACTTTTTACATAGTAACAGCAATAGTGTAATGATAATCAACTCTGAAAGACATAGCTACTCTAATCAATACAATGATCCAAGACTATTTCCAAGCTCCCATGATGAAAAATGCTATCCACCTTCAGGGACAGAACTAATGAATCTAGAATGCTGATTGAAGCATACTTTTTCCACTTTATTTTTCTTGATTTTATTTATTATTTTTTGCAACATGGCTAAAATGGAAATATGTTTTGTGCATTTCACACATATACCACCAAAGAAAGTTTTCTCCATATTCCCAACCTGACTGAAGTAACAGACACCATTCATCCCATGGGAAAGTTTGTTCTTGGACTTTTCCAGTTCATTCTAGCTGAGTCACAGGTTTTAAAATAGGTGAGATAAGTTTTGGGAAAGGAGCCAATATTTTTTGTTCATCCCTTGAACTTTTAAAATTTATCCATCACTGGTTGACAGATCACATCCTTAACTGCTGATTTTTTTTTTTTTTTGCAGCCCTGGAGGGACTTTGCCCATCATAATTTGATCATGGGAAGATATACCTCCTTCATTTCAAATCTAAAATTAAAAGTCAACTTTTCTTCCTCATAAATAGCAGATTTTTTTTTTTTGCAGATTCTTACCTAATTAAGATGATTAAGCTAAGGAGAAAAGAAGCCTCCCTAATACTTGTATTATTGAAATTTGTGCCCTTAATGACCCCATTGTTTCCAGTCTGGCTTGTCTTCAAGTAAGTAACTACTAGTCAGCACATAGGGTTAATCAGTCTATAGGGAAAGATGTCAGTCATTCTGCAGGCACAAGTTTTCATCCCATCCCCCTTACCTCTCATTTTGGTCCCCTAAAATGGGACAATGGAGGAGGATCTGAGACCCAATGGACCATCCCCTTTTAGAAATCTATATCTATCTGGATTAACTCATCTCTGAGATAACATTAGCCCATCCCCTTCTTTTAAACTTGTACCTATCAGGGTTGTCTTGCTCTTAAAAGGAAAAGTTGTCTTTAAAAGCAGCTGGAGATTTAAGGGCTGCATTGGTCCCCTATGGCCATCCCACCAATGGGTGTCAGCCTTGGTGTTTTTTTTTAATAAACTCCTTTTAATTTTATCTACCTGAGTTTTGCCTCTTTAATCAGGGCAAAGGCTTAAACAAATATTTTCTTTCAACAGAATGACCTCTGACAAGTCATTTACACTCTTTGATCCAGTTTCCTTGCCTGCGAAATGAGGGAGGTCAGATTAGGTTGGGCTTTTCTAAGCTGACTTTCAGGTTTAACATTTTATGATTCTAGGAGAGAAATAAAGAAGAGGGAGAGTAAGAAGATAAAAAGCAAAACAAAAACTAAAAATGAAGTAGAAGGGAGAATAACAAAAAAAGAAAGAAAGGAAGGAAGGAAGGAAGGAAGAAAGAAAGAAAGAAAGAAAAAAGAAAGAAAAAGAAAGAAAGGAAGGAAGAAAGGAGGAGAAAAAGGAAGAAGAGACAAAAGGAATTTATCTGAAGTGGGTGGGGGGATAAAAGCAGAGATGACAAAAGGGAATATTCAGCTGGTGAACAGGAAAAACAAAACAAACAAACAAACAAAAAAGAAAAGCAAGGCAAAATAATTGAAGATAAAGGAAAGGAAAGGTAGAGAAAGGATAAAATAGCAATTCCTTAATGAATTAAATACCAGTCTCCCCTATCTATCCAAATACTCATCTTTCAAGGCCCAATTTGAGTATCATTTTCTCATGAAGTCCTCACTGTTAGCATAATTCTATAGCAGAAGGGTAGTGTGTGTGTGTGTGTGTGTGTGTGTGTGTGAGTATGTGTGTGCATGATAGACTCTTTTGTCAGACTGGTGAAGTCTATAGATCCCTACTCAGAAAAATGTTTTTAAGTACATAAAATAAAGTACATGGTATTACAAAGGAAACCAATTATATTGAAATATATTTAATAAATATTAAATTCATGGACCCAATGTTAAGAACCATCTTTTAAAGTAATCTTTTAATCTTTCCATCTACTGAATTCTTTAGCTCTTTCGTATTAATAGAGAATATTTACACAGAGCTTTAAATTTTACAAATCTGTTTACAAACATTATCTCACTGGAAACAATAACCAAAGAAGGCAAGTAGTATAAGTATTGTTACATCATTTTTTAGATAAAGAAACTGAGTCAGATAGGGGCAGCTAGGTGGTGCAGTGGATAGAGCTCTGGCCTTGGAGTCAGGAGGACCTGAGTTCAAATGTGGCCTCAGACCCTTGACAGTTACTAGCTGTGTGACCCCGGGCAAGTCACTTAACCCCAATTTCCTCACCAAAAAAAAAAAAAGTAAAAAAAAAAGAAACTGAGTTAGAGTAAATCTCAACACTAGCATCTGAATTGAGCTCTTATGGCTTTAAATAGACAGCTCCTTCTGCTTTACCAGTGTCACTCTATAAAATCCATTTGGTCCTTAAACATACACAGTATTATATGTTTATTTAACTTTGGATATGTGAAAATTTTATTGCCCTAACTTGAATTTTAGTATCTACCTGATTCTTTCTTTTGCTTTCCACAATATCTATCATGGAACCTCATACTTAGACATTCAGTAAATATTTGTTGAATAGTGAGTGAATGAATTCAGCATTGGAGCCAGCCAGGGAATTGTCTGCACTATGCACCCTTCAGTTTCCATGATATGCCTGGGGCCACAGAATCTCTAAACATTTTGTAATATACTTACAATACAGATTCCCTCTAGGATAAAGGGGTGCTGTCATATAACAGCGGTGACCCCATAGAGAAAGTAGCCTTGGCTCCATCTTTGACATTCAGAGGCATGAGAATGGTGGGAGTACTCATGCCTGCCTTTCAAGAGCTTTAGAATACTTAAATTTATGGAGAAAATAGAATTAAATAGCAGGTAAAACCTTTCTGGAAAGGGAAAGAGGGTTGGAGCAAGAAATCTAATTTACTTCAATTCAATAAGTTCTCATTAATGCCTACTACAGGAAAGTTAAATGGGTACCATCAGTATGGGGCCTGAAGGCAGGAAGGGAACAGTTGTATCTTGCCCATTATAGATAAGTGGACTCTGTCTTCCAAAGTCTTTGCTAGTATTTGATGTAACTTTTGTCTTATCCCTTGGAAATCACAGAGTATTGGAACTCAAAACCGTTAAGGAAAATATGAAGTGTTCTTAGTAAGAAAACTATATTCACATTTTAGCAGATTTATATAGAAAAGAAAAGAAATGCTTCAAAATCACATGTTTCATTTCTATACACATGAAGGTAACTATTTTTACACACACACACCCATACACACACACATACACACACACACAACATCGTTCACTTTAGGAGTCACTGGATGGGTCATTGTTGGTGTTCAATGAAATTTAAAGTTTCACATTTCCATTAACTAAGTAAGCTATACGTGTGTTGAGCCCTTTCAGTTGGCCACCCTGTACTGGGCCCTTACTCTCAGCCCTTAGGAATATTTCAGGGCAAGGACATGACTGAGCTGTAGTACTGTGTTAATCACCCCTTACTTTTAAACTGCAGGCTCCCTAAGAAAATGAACAATTAAGAAAGTCTAATTTAAATTACCTTCCATAAAATGTCTTGTTAAAGTTCTTTCTCCTTGACTCCCTCCCCCTTCCACCTTCCCTCATCCTCGAGTTCAAATTTTCTCCCTTAAATTTAAAAAGAAAGGCATTTTTGATTACTAAATGGTTTTCCACATGCAGTGAAATAATTTGACTTAATGAATACAAAATGACTGTGCTGAAATTCATTTATCTGGATTTAGTGTGTTTAAATACCAGGAAGGATCAAGGAATTCGTATTGGTTACTTATGAGCTAATGAGATAATCAGGGTTTAATGAAAATCAACAGTTATTAGCTAATCAGTTCAGCTTGGTGACTATTGGTCTGCTATAGCAGGACAAAAATAATTAAGCAGCACTTAAGGTATGGGAAGAACGTTAGTCAGAAATTGATGTGCCTATGGAAGCCTCCAAATGGCGGTCGTTTAATGGTCCTTTATACGTCTCCATGGCAACCCACTTTGGTAATTCACAGAGCCTTGGTATAGGAAAACAAGGGGCAGAGTGTTCTTAGGAAGGTGCAATCCCCTTTAAGCAGATCTATAAGCATCGCAGATGAACAGAACTCTAAACATTCCTCCATGAATATTCATGAAGTAAGTTGTTTTTTGTAGCCTGCCTAGTCAGCAGTCACAAAACACATGGTGTGTGTTGGCAGCATCTTGCCTAGGTAGAGGGCTATGGACTGAGGCAATGGCAGGAACTAGGACCTGCGAGGCTGACTGACATTTCCATCTGTAGCTAAGGCTGGTAATTAACAGGAAGGAGTGTGCCTGAAGCATTGCACCATCTGCTAGGGAAACGGCTCAGTAAGAAAGGAGCTGGGTAGCATCTCAGTGGTGGCTCGATCTGGTTCCGACATGAGGCCGGGCATCTGTTAGCTGAGGAGATAGGCTATTAGGAAATTCAACTGGGAATGAACAACAGGGAAAGAGCACTCTGACCTAGCCCATAAAAGCCACTCTTCAGAAATGGTGTCTTTTTATCTTACTTACACAAGTCTTCTGAAAATGGTTTGCTGAGGGACCATTATGGATCTGTTTGAAGTAACACAATGGTTTCCAAAACACTGTTTTATTCCAACATGAAATTCTTGAAATCAGGATACAGCTGTCATCTTTTGACAATAGAGCTAATTTCAGAGCAAGGATATGAGGTTAAATTCCTTCTTTTGTTGTTTGGATTGGGGAGAAGGGGGAAAAAACAAAATTAACATTTAAATATCATACAATTCAACTCTAAGAACACAGAAAAATCTTGGGACTACCCTGATGGAAAGTAAATGGGGCAGAAATCACCTCAAAATTTTACAGGCTCAAAATGCTTACATGTCTTGTCTTTGGTTTGGGGATACCATTGTAATTTTCCAACATAAACCTCTCTTTTTCTGTTGCACCATTATTACAGTTGTTAGCCTCCAATCAAGCCAAGCTTCTGGACTTGGGTTTCAGCACAGTTTAATAATTACTTGGCTTAATGAATGAATTCTTTCCAAAGAAAGAATTTCTTTCTAAAGAAAGACTCATTCTTTCTAACTAAAGTACATTTGAACATTTGAGTGCTATGAGGATTTGCCCAACGATGGAGTTTGCAGAGAGGTTCGTGATCTATGAAGTAACATAATAGAAAAGAAAAGAAAAGAAAAGAAAAAAGTCTTTTCTCTGTTAATCTACCATATTCTTTTAAAGTTGCTCCATTCTTCAGCCCATTTAGCGGCCTGATCTCTTGAAACAATAAACATGTCATCTGTCCACTGCGATTTGCAAGTGATCTCCTGAACTAAAGAATCTAATAAAGGTTGTGCTTATAAGAACGAAGCCACTGCATTGTTGGGGAACAAGATAAATTTGGTATGTTTATAATTATTGGTGTATCAACTTAATTATTTGATATTACAGAAAGTTGACCGTAGGCATTACTCTTTACAGAGCTGTTGGTTGATATAATGAGATTCAGTCTTTATACTTGTAAAATGGGGATAATGTTTTACATATATATATATATATATATACACATATATATGCATATATTACCTACTTTGTGGGCCAATTGTAAAGAAGGTGGTTTGTAAATCTTAAAACACCATAACAATAATTTATTATTATTATGCAAATATATAAAATTCTTATAGGATGCCTCATTGATAAGCAGGGGAATCTCAGGTTTTTGCAGCACATGCCAATGGAGTGCAGGCTCTGGCAGGTCCTACCAAATGATGATGATTTTGAATAAAAGTTGAGTGATGGCCACATATCTGTCATCACAGGGCCAGCTCTTGAAGTTCAGAGAGGCTCCTCACCAGAATTTGTTTTTTTCTGTGGGGTGATAGAATTTCTGGGCACACCCTGCAGCGTGTCTGCATCGGTGCAGGGTGTGCCCACACTGACGGAATCATGAATCACTGAAATATTGAAACAATATGAAACTGAAAAACAGGCAAACTTTTTGATCCCCTGAGAAGATGTGGTAGACACGTGATTTAAATAAATTGGAGATGTTTTGTCTCTTTTTGCTTTCTCCTCCTGCTGGTTTTCCTAATCCACTATTATAATATCACAGAATCACATATGAACAGCTGGGAAGGATCTCAAGGCCGTCGACACCAATATTCTCATTTTACAGAGGAGGAAACTGAGGCTGATGGAGGTTAAGTGACTTGCTCAAGTCACACAAATAAATACAGGGACAAGATTTGAACCCAAGTCTTCTGACTCCATGGACATGGAGGCTATGAGCCAGAGTGGATGAAAAGACCATTGATTCTATAGAAGCCTTTCCAATACATTGTGTACACCTGACAGTTGTCCTTGCTAAGCAGCCCCATCTTGCAGGGCTGGTTCACTAACTCCAGCCCTAACCTCTTGTCCCTGCACTCTGCTGAGCTCCTCTTTTTCTGAGGATTCTGTCTCTTGCTGATACTTTGATGTCTCCAAGCCTTGGACTTCTACTTCAAGTTTGTTCTTGTGCTTCAATATGTCCTCATAGCATGCTTTCCAGTTTCTGCACAGTTATGCTCACCAGAGAGTGAGTGCTTAGATATGCTGCTATATTCTGCCCTTTACTGTGTCTAGACTACTCATCCTGGGCTGCATTCAATATCACTTCAAGGTCAAGAAATTGGCTGCAATCCAGATCAGCTTTAATGTTAAGTTTAGCTCATGGATTCCATAGATAAGACCACTAAGGGAATAGAATAAGGTACATGATGTGTATTTGCCATAGGGGAAGTTTCAATACACCATCAGTTTTAAATGTAAACATGAAACCATGCAATGCAAAACAAACAAACAAACACAAACACACACATACACACACACACAAAATGCATTAAATATCCACTCTTTGCAGAGTTCCCTGCTAGCTGTTACCTAATACACAAAATTTAGATGAGACATAGCCCCTGGCCTCATGGAGATCGTGCTCTAGTAGAATAAGACAGGAACACAAATCACTTGAATACAAAACACTGCATCATAAGTGCCTCAGAGAGGCACAAAGCAAAGTTTGAGGAAAGATCATAGGGAGAATGGGGAAACATTAAGGTTTGCGTAGTTACCTACAAAAAAGTGATTCTCTGCAAAGTCATGTCCTATGTACAGGGTAGTGAAATAAGTCAATAATACAAAAATATTTTAATAAAATCAGCGTTGTTGGAGGATCTGTTTTCAGGAAAATTGCTAATATATCTTCAACTCTTGCAAAAGTCTTATGACAAATGTAAAAGTGGTATTAATCAAGGTGTGAGCCATAAGATGCAGACAAGTTTAAGAAGTTCTTTTCTTAATATGTGAATACTCAATAGTGGTTGGCTAGTCATTGTGATTTATATTTCCATTATTAGAGTAGGTTTGTACTGAATTATCTAAAGTATTTCTCCTTTTGCCCTTTTGACCAGTGGCTCCTATTTGTGGAACTGTGGATAGCAGTGTACCTATGAAATGAGAGAGGATTTCTCTTCAAGGCCATTGGTATGTAGGAACACAGAACATATGGCATCAGGCCTCACTGATACCATGCTCTGACCAAGTGAACATAGATGTTAATAGGGCATAGTCACAAAGGATTTTCCAAGTAATCGTTCTATTGTAAAAGCATCCTGGGTGGTATTATAATTGCATCATCATCACAGACTCATCCTCTGTCAGGAACTACCCCTTGTGGTACTCTCCTGTAAGGAGACTCAGGGAAGAGATAGACATTGAACATTGCTTTCCTGACCGCCTTCCTGCCAATCAGGACACAGAGAGAAATATTTAGCCTTCCTTACCCAACTCCTCCTATCAGGAAAACTTCTTGGGAAACCCACATTTTCTAAGTTGCTGAAGCTTAGGGAGTTCTGATCTTCACTCTATGCTTTATCAAATCTGAGTAAGGCATCAAGTTCAGTCAATAAGTAAATAAACATTTATTAAGTACCTACTATCTGTCACATACTATGCTAAGTGCTAGGAATACAAATACAAATACAAAGACAGATTCTCCCCTCAAAGAGAATATTGTCTAATGGGAGAAGTAAACTTCCAAAGGAAAATGAAACACAAGGGCTGGGAGAAGATATGGATGGTTTTTCTTCATTCTCAAAGAGGACCAAAATGACATCACTCTGTTAGAGTAAAGTTACAATGCAGTGATCTGTGGTTGATCAGACCAATACGAGCTCGGAATGCTGTACCCCAGGTTGGGCACAGATAGTCCATGTGAACATTTGAGGTGAATTCTCTAAATTTGTGTATCTCATGGTTCTTCGGAGCTACTTCAATTCTACTTTGCTCATAGAACACAGCACCTTCTCTGATGAGGGTACAACATTTTGGGCAGTCCTGTGCTAATATCTCCTATGTCACACAATCAATTCCAAAGTTTTTAAGAAAGACCTTGAAAGTGTCCTTATATCGCTTCTTCTGACCACCATGTGAACACTTGCCCTGTGTGAGTTGTCTTTTGGATAAGTGTACATTTAGCATTTGAACAATGTGGCCAGCCCGTCATAGTTATGCTCTCTGCAGTAGAGTTTGAATGCTTGGCAGTGTAGTTTGAGAAAGGACCTCAGTGTCTGGTATCTTATCCTGCCAGGTGATCTTCAGAATCTTCCTAAGATAATTCAAATGGAAGAGATTCAGTTTTCTGCCATGGCACTAGCATGCAGTCCAAGTTTCACAGGTATGCAACAACGAAGTCAGCACAGTAACTGGAAATCCAAAAGCAGTGTAACTTATGGTAAATGGTGAGAAGACTGTGCTGAGACCTCTCTTAAATAGAGACCCTGGAGCCCATTGCCCTGCATTCTAGGCAGAGGGTCCAATAAGAGGAGTACATGTGATATGAGAGTACCTTGGCAGATTCAGTATTCCAGGATTAATGAGATTTCCCAATGTTAAGTTTCCTGAGGAAGAAACACATAATGAATATGGCCAAACAAGTCTAAAAGCAGTGTAGCTGGTGGGAAATGAAGAAAAGACCATGCTGATCTCTGTACTTAATGTTAGAATTCTCCTTAAGGTAAGGTCACAGCTAGTCCATTTGCACATTGACAAATGGCATCTGTTTTTCCTGCTTAAATATTAAAACTACAGCCACATCTGTAGGGCTCCAAAACAACAGCCAAAACAAAATAGACAAGGATAAGACTTTAAAGAACTAGGTTGGAATCTATCCTCAGACATTGATTAGATGTATGACACTGGGCAGCTAGCTTATCCCTGCTCAGATTCACCATCCTTATCTGTAAAATGGAGATAAAAATACCAGCTATCTCACTGATTTGTTGTCAGGATTAAAGGGGATAATGACAGACACACACATATATCTGTCTATTTTGTATGTACATATTTATGCACATGCCTATTTTACTCAGTAGAACGTAAACTCCTTGGAGTTAGGAACCATTTTTGATTTTTCCTTTGTATCTCTAAAACCTAGCAGAGCAACTCACATATAGAAAGTACTTAGCGAATTATTTTTGTTTAATTAATTGAGCAATTTCTCTGAGACTCAAATTCTTCATCTGTAAGACAATGATTATACTGTACTTATTTCATAGGGCTAATTTGAATATAATGCTTTATAAGTATGAACCATTACTTCGATAGAGGTGGCCAAGATATAGTGGATAAGATAGTCTTGGAGACAGTAATATAAAGTTTCAAATTCTATCTTTAACATGTACTGATTGAGACACCCTGGGCAAGTCACTTAGAACAAATCTCAGTGTTCTAAATAACTATGGAAGACTGCAAATTGCTAAGGAGGTATTGAACCACATTAATTGAGGGGATTCCCTATACCAATGAAATCACAAGTCCATCAAAATCTCTTTCCCACGAAAATTGAAATGTCCTGTATTTGAATTACTGTCTTATGGAAGAAAGATTCAAAGATGCTATAGAAGGAATTCCAAAATGAACTAGAAGGATAGAAACCTCTGATGTTTGTTCTGATTTTGACTGTCCCAGGACTTTTTAGCTACTTTTTTGGGGGGGAGAGGGACTTGAAAGATTTTCAAAGAAGCAAAACAGGACCTGTGGAAGGACTTGATTGTAATTTTTCAATTCTACTAGGATCTTGAGTATTCCTCCAATTCTTTTGTGTAGGTCTTCAGAGTTGTCCCACACCAGAGAATCTTTGCATCGTGTGAAAGAGAGCCAGATATTTTGCAGAGAAAGAAAGTGTCTTGTTTTAAATGTAAGAATTATTTTTTCTATCTCTGGTGTCAGGGTTATGGGTTATCAATTAATGAGCCTTCCTGGGAGGTGGACTTCTCTAACAAAGGAAATTCTAGATACTGGGTTTGCCAAGAAGGGGTGGGACAGTGGTACCAAGGAGGAAAAGGTGATGCTGTGAAATTCTATGATTCTTACTTTACAATACATAGTATTGGGTCTGGTTAATTTCTCCTTTATCAAAAATTCCAAAAGAAGAATGTTTCATGAGTTCATCTATAATTATCTTTTTCCTATACATACTTTCAAATAATCAAAAATACAGCTAAAAGCTGATGTTAATCCACAAAGCCATGCTTCTTTGAATATCTTTCCACTTAGGCTATGGACATTATCTAGTATTTAAGGATATTATTTTGATTGACTAAATTGTATTTTTCTATTGATGACCTCATGCACACCCTTATATTCAGTTCACACAAGAGGACATCTTCCAGATTCTATAGTTAGTACTGTTGGCCAAAACATTAAGAAGTGCAAGGACTTGAATTATGTTCACCAAGGAAAATATAAAACATTCTTGCCATAGTCAATGAAATCTGAATTATTGATTCTACTTTGTCATAATTATAGCCTTTGTGAACACAGCACTTAATGGTTTAAGAACTTTAAATAAATTGCACATCTTTGTTCTCACCATAACCTCATGCGGTAAACAGTGAAAGTTTTCTTTAATCCTAATTTTTGAAGTGGCAAAGGTGAAACTCGAACCCAAGTTTTCTAATTCTAAAATCTAGTAATATTTTTAAATAAAAATAGATATATATTTTAAAAGGACAAAATAATGATTGTTCATATTTCTATGTCATTTTACTATTTACAAAGTACTTGATTCCCTCTCCAACACAATCTTAGGATAGAAGAAAGATGAGCATTATAAGTGTCATTTTACAAACAAGAAAATAAAATTTCAGAGGAGTTAAATGACTTGGTCAAACTAATAATTAGAAAAGTTGGGGACTTGAACCCAGCTTTTCTGAAAATATGTTTGGTGCTCTTTCAAAGGTAAAACATTGTCTCTCAGCAGTAGAAGCAGTAGATTTTGGTAAAAGAGATAATGAATCATTTTAATGCAACAGGTTTTACTATTAATGAGAATAATATTGAGTTTGGAGCCAGTGGACTGGCCTTTGAGGCCTGGCCTAACATCACCTATGTGATCTCAGACAACTTACTTTCAATTTTGGGTCCCTCCCTTCCACAAATGCCAGTCCTATCATCTGTAAAACAAAGAGACAAAACAGATGGTCTCCAAAGTTATTTCAAGCTCAAAATGTTATAATCCTAAGAAATATGGAAAAAAAAGAGTAGAGTTAGATAAGACTATATATTCATTAGCATTATCCTGAGTCAGCTCACATATGTAATGAAATACTAGAACCTCTCAAAATAATCCAGAAAAAAAAAAGGATAAAAAATTGAGGGAGAGAGATGGGTAGAAACACACATTTACTTAATTGAAGAGCACCAAAGTTTGACTCAGAATGCTAAACAACAACAACACTGAACTCCACCTTCCAGCTCAGCCTCTTTAAGAACTTTAGGCTAAAAGAAAGCTAGTGTAGCTTGCCCAGGCTTTTGAAATCAATTATGCAAGCATTTTTCTGAAAGGTGTGGACAGTACACATACTTCTTCCCCTATATCAGCATCTGATTGACTAGGGGCACAGTGTGGCTACATTCTTCCATAACCACAGAATTTTACTTCTAGGAGACCATGCCTAATCTCATTCAAAAAAGTCTTGGCTGGGGACTTGTACAGGGGACAAGCCTCCCTGTACAGCTCGTAAAATGGGCTAGCCTATTCTCCCCCTGCCTATTTTACTTCCTTTCTCTCTCAGATATCAATTTCCAGGCCAGCAGGTTTCCTTCAGCATTCAATCAAAGGCAATATGTCCTCAATCAACATTTTTCATTTTTTTTTAAATGCAACACTGTCCTCTAAAGCTTTCTGCAGCTGGTTGGCAACTGAAATGCTGCCAATAGCCTCAGAGAGCCCTACTCTATTGTGTTCACATCAGTAACTTTCCCCAAGCTCACCAAATGCATGGGAGGAAACCTGACATGACTGGGAACTATATACAGGTACAAGAGCAAAATAGCTCTCCTATCCTCAGAGGTAGAGAAAGGTCAGGATGAGTAAGAAGAACAGCTAGGATTGGAGGACAGAATAGGTCTAAATGTGTGAGAGGTAATTTTCATACAAAGGCATGAGGAATCTATGAACTCAGTGTGTGGGTTGGAAGGAAAAACCCAACTAGATACAGTAGTCAAATCACCTGATGTATCAAGAGTGTCCGACTAAGTGTCATGAAACCCCACTTCTAGATCAAGCTGAGTCATTAACAAGTAGTGTTAGGCAAGTGACTCCATCTCTAGGATTCTGTTCTCTCATCTATAAAATGAGGACAATTGGGCTACTTGATCTCTAAAGTCCTTTCAGATCTGACATTGGACAATTTTGTGGTTCCTTTAATATTGACTGTGGACATTGAGGAGATTCCATATATTCAATGGTACAGGTATTCTTGGAGGTTCTGCTCCTTGAATCTGTGAACATGATGTTTTCAAGAAATATAGATCTAAATAATAGGTTGTTTGACACTGCTGCCACAGAGACTCATGTGCATACAATGTCCACTAAAAATCTGGGCAAAGGTATATTTGATTGGTTGGTGTAAATTTCCCTAGTTTTTGAATATTACAGCTATTATTATTAATGGATCCTTATAAAGGGAGGATTTAGGAATAGACAGTCTCTAAGCTTCTCCTTCAATATTCTATGACTCCTTCCATTTCTATTAAACTATGCTCTAAAGTGACTTCTGGCCCTGCCATTTTATATTCTATGTTCTGGCTCTAACATTTTATGCCCTGGGTTTTAAGGTCCTTTTCCATCTTTGCTGTCCTATGATTCTAAGATATTATCTTTCTAGGAGTCAAATGACACTGTCAGTGAAATTTTCTGTGTGCAAATGTAATTGAATTATATTGACAAAAAATGTTTTTATATATTGAGTGACTGAAAACTCATGATTGCACATCATCAATAAGGTCCATCCATAGAACCTCTTGTAAGTTTGGTCCAAACTTGTGTCTATTCTAGAATGGGGTGGAGGGGGAGAGAGAGAAAAAAAAGAGAGAGACAGAGAGAGAGACAGAGAGAGAGAGAGAGAATCTTATAACCGAAGAAACTAATAAACTTATTACTGAAGACAGCTGCTTCTCTTATTGGGGTGGGACCTTCTGATGCTTTGTCTCTTTCCCAGAATTCTTCAGCAGCAGCCCATGGCTTGAAGTCTCTCCCCAGCATTTCCTGACTGTGTGTTTTTCTTGCCAGGCCTTCATGTAACAGCTGCTGAAGCATCCGATTACCGCATGTGTGTGCACAGATGGGGCTGTGCTGCAATGACCCTGCTTCTCTGTTAAGCCTGACTGTGCTTGGCCATCTTCCTTGGCATTCAATGTGGCTCAGAGAAGATGTTGATGAAATTGGGCAAGAAGTCTAGTGCAATAAATTTGGAAGGTTCAAGATACAATTTGTAGATTTAAGAAAGATAGAGAAAAACCAGTGTTCTATAAACTTGCATCTTGATTTGGAATTTGAAGCCTGGCTGAGATATGTTAGTGAAGCTTTGCTTTCATTGGAATCAGCATGCCTTTCCCTAGGTAAAGGACAGACCTTTCAAGACTCATTGTATTGAGTAATTCTTGCCCATGTCTTTCCTTAAATCCTTCATAGAGGATACACCCATTGTGTACCCTTCCTGTGTTTATTTTGCTATCTTGGAGTTAACAACATACTGTTTGGATTGTCCGTGGTTTGTTCTTTATCCTCAATAAACATAGTCCACATACCATTCTGTCATACTCACCTGAGAATTTGTGCAATTCTTGAATGAAAGTATTATCTTCTAACCAGCAATCTGCTTATGACCGTCATGTGTTAGGATTATAAATCTAGAGCTGGAAGGGCCCATAAAGGCCATCCCCCTCCTAGGCCTCTACTTTAGGAAAGACCCCAAACATGTCTCCTCTCACTTATGCTTCTTTTGTTAGAATCCTCTTGTTTCCTGATACCCTGAGAAACCTCTTCTCTGGGGCCCTTTTCTCCTGGTTGGTGACTTTCTCCTCACAGGCCAACATTTTTTGAAAGATCTCAGCCATTCTTCACCATTCTTACACCTGGAATCTCTCTCTTCTTTCTCCTTTGCAATTGTATTGAACATGCCACATATACCCTTTATGTGCTATCTTCCTTCATGAGAATAAAGACTCAGTAGTGGTATGTCTATCTCTCTCTCTCTCTCTCTCTCTCTCTCTCTCTCTATCTCTATCTATCTATCTATCTATCTATCCTTTCTAGTCCAACTCATTTTATAGATGAGGAAACTGAGGTCCAAGGAAGTTAAATGACTTGACCAAGATTATTTGTATTTAATGCTGTATTAATTTGTGTTATTTTGTATATATTTGATATTTATTTGTCTATGTTGTATGTCTTGTTCCACAAATAGAATGTTAGTTCCTGATGGGTAGGCATTTTGTTTTGTTTTGTTTTTTTCTTTTTTACATTTTTGTCTTTGTATCTTCACTGTCTCGCACAGTGCCTGGCACATAATAGCTGCCTTATAAATGCTTCCTGAATTTAATTGAATTTAATTATAGCTTACAAAATCATTTTGTACTGTTTGGATAGTGAGGACAGTATGCTTCCTAGATTGTAGGATTTGGTGAAATCCTCTGCTTCAAAATGAACGATCGAACTCTTTGAAATGATAGAGGACTTCTCCAATACATGGAGGTAAGTAGCATTATCTTTCTTCAGGTGCATATTAGATCCTTGGCACAGTGATAATGCCTCAAAATGAACTGAATGTTGACTATCATGTTAAGTTGTGGGTACTACTGTTCTGGGCATGGGTAAGCTGAAGGGCATCAAAAGAAGGGTAACCAAGGTGGTTAAGAGTGTTGAGTTCATGCTATGAGAACTGATGGAACGAGCTAGGGATGACTTAGGGAGAACATGATAGCAGGCCTCAAGAACTTGAAGGGCATGTGCACTTGTTGGACTTGGCCCCATAGAAGTAGCAAAAATGACTAGAAGGTACAAGAGATAGATTTTGTTTAAATTGGAGGAAAAACTTTCTAACATTTAGAACTGTCCAAAAATACTATTGGCTACCTTCAAATGTAGTGGATTTCCTCTCCCAGAAGATCCTAAAGACAAAGCTGACTTAGTACTTGCTAAGGACACTGAGAGTATTCCTTCATGGGACTGGATTAGATACAACAAGCTCTGAATTTCTTTGCAACCCTGAAATTCTCAATCTGCAATATAGTTTAAAGTCACAGTTTTCACTCCTATAATAAAAATAACCTTATAATAATAGCTTGCAAAGAGGTTCCCTGTATATACTTACACACATACACATGCATATATATGTATATACTCATGTGTGTGAGTATATACACATATATAACATACATAAATACATTTATAGATATATGATAGAAGGATAGGTAGATTGATCAGAGGTAGAAAAAGAGTTAGATATAGGAAAGAAGAAAGAAAGAAAGAAAGAAAGAAAGAAAAAAAGAAAGAAAGAAAGAAAGAAAGAAAGAGAAAGAAAGAAAAAAAGAAAAAGAAGAAAGTTCTTGAGGACAGAGACTGTTTGCTATTTTATCCCCAATGCCTAGCATAGTGCCTGGCACGAGATACAGTAACTATTTTTTGACTGGTTGATATTAAGGTGACAGTTTAAAGGTACTACAAATCGTCTACCCAGATCTAAACTATAAGATGTGTACTAAAACATTAAAGGTCTAGCAACTTCTAAACATATTTTGATATATTCTGAAGCAGATGTCAAATCAGAACACAGTCACGAAGTTTCCATTCTCAAATTCATCTAATCAACAAACATTTAGGGAGACTCTATTCTGTGCAAGGCACTAGGGAGATAAAAACACTGAATAAGATATGGTCTATGCCTTCATGGAACTTATTGTCTATTTGGGATATAACAAAAATATAATAAAAAATAAAATGCCTGAAAGTGAAAAGTATATAATAAAAGTATGAATAATATGCAATGGGAGTTCAGAGGAGAGCTGTGGGCTTGAAAAGAGTATAGTTAGCTAGATTGGAACTGATTGAATGTCTGGACGCAATGAAGAGTAAATTAATGATTTGTTGTCAACTTGGAAGGAATTTACCTTGGGTTATGCCCAGAAATCCATGCTTACTTCAACTATTTAACATTTTTATTAATGATACTGATAAAAATATATAAAGCATGCTTTTCAAATTTTCAGAAAACAACAAGCTGCCCTTGCCTCAATTTTTAAAGTCTTCTACATCTAGGCTTTGCAGTCTTATTTCACATCACTCCCTTTCACCCACCTACTATCCCCAAAACACTTAGTTGCTTGTCCCTCTTACATGCCATTCTAACTTCTGTCTCTTTGCCCTGTGAGATCAAAGGTGGTCTCACATGTCCAGGAAGCACTTCCCCCTCACCTCTGACCCTTACAATATCTAGCTTATTTTGAAGGCTCACATGCCTTTTTCCAGCTGTGAGGGTTCTTGCCCTCTGGAAATTTCATTGTATGATTCTGTGTGTACACCACTTGTTTTTATGTGAATGTTTTGATTCTCCTTCCTAGAATTTAAATTCCTTTAAGCAGGAGATATTTACTTTTCATATCTTCATTATTTACAATAGTGCTTTGCACATAATAGGCCTTTACTATTTATTGAATCAGATTCGGAGAGTGACCTAAACTGCCTGACAGTCAGGATTCAAAGAGATCTTTACAGGAGATCAGGAAAAATATTGGAGAGAAGGGAAGCATTATGGCCAAGCTCTCTCTCATACTATTATTCTAGCAGAGATAGAAGAAGAGCATCAGTCTGAGTGATGATTGGGTGATTGGGACATCCAAGGAGAAACTACAATGGATGCCCTTTTGTCAAGCTCATGGAGACAACTAGAGACCTGTGGAGAATGGGGAAGTTGTCCAGTCAGAAAGATAAGCATGGATACCTTCAAATATGATGATAGGAATGGAGAGAACAGACCACAGGCAAGCCTCTAGCTGTGTCTCTCAGATCCTAGGTTGAGTGGAGAACAATTCAGCACCTGAAGTCAAAGTCTGCCCCCATGTACTAGAACTGGCAACAGGTTTGCCTATGGTTGTGTCAATCTGACTGGGGTTCAAGAACCTTCCAGCTAAGAGACCTGGGCTGGAGTCTTAAGCTGTATGCTTGATGAATGAAGGGAATGCTTCCCAGGGACAGGCCTGCAGCTCTGTAACTCTGAACCCACAGAGCCTGCAGATTTTCTGACAGGGCCTGGGGCAAGCATCAATCTTCTGGAAATTCAGCAGGGAAGAGTGTGCAGCTGTACTGTCCAGACTCCCAAACAAATATTGGAAACCTGAAAAGCTCAGAATGAAGGCAGTAATCATACTCTGCCCTACATCAGATTGCTTACAGGGCTAGAAGTTTGAAATTAGTTGGCCCAAGCTGTCTCTGAGATCTTTGAAGAATACAATTCTCAATAACTAGAGGAAACAGCTTAAGTATAATATGTGTGTGTACATATATGTATATGTATGTGTTATATACATACATACATATACATATGTATGTTTTATATATATGTATGACAATAATCCTTCTAGTGTTTAGAAATTATGAATAAAATTGGCTTGATATGTGAGAAAAAGGAGGTGGAGTAAAAATAAAAATAATTACTAGTCGCCTGTCAAAAGATACTTCAAAATAAAAAAAAAATCCAGTGAATACCACAACAAAATTAATGATCTTCCAGTTTGAAAAATATATATTGTAGGCAGGCAGAAAGAAAAAAAAATCCAAATACTGAAGCACCATAGTCATAGTATCACAAGATTTGATACCTAAAACACAAAAGTAGAGCAGAGGTTGGAACATTCTAATCTGAAAAGAAAAACAAAGCCTTATAACCAATAATAACTAACCCAACAAAATCAACTCTAAACCTATGGTGTAAGGTTGGAGGAGAGAATGAACATTTAATGAAATAGAACACTTCCAAATATTTTAATGAGTCAAAGACAAAATTTGAAATGCAAACTTGGGTCATGAGAAAAATAAAAAGGTAAACATTTGTTTAAATAGAAGATATTCTATATAGATATGACATTTACAATCTAATATGGCAAGATAAAACAAATGGTCCTTAAGACCTCTAGTATTATAAAGGGCTATAAAAGGAATTAAATAAGACAAAAAGCCTGGAAGTGATTTTGCTATGTTTTGATGATCTTAAGAGAAGAAAGAAAGGGGAGTGAAAAGTAATACATTAGGAGGAAAGCAAGGATGGAATTTATCTTCTCTTACCACATAATCTAAGTGCCCAAGAAGAAATATACAAACAGAAAGGAAAGCTTAGGGAATAAGTATCCTTACAGCCTCACTTTCATCTGAAACAGAAAAATGAGAATAGAACACATCCTCTTGTCTGAAATACATTAACAAAGAGTTTGGAAAACAAATACAGGGCACTGCAAAAGTTTTCATGGAGTTTTAAGCTATATGCCCTTTTCATTCAAATTAGTTTGTGCCTTTTAAACTAGCTTTTTCATTCAAATTAGTTAAGGACGGGGAAAAGGGAAATGAAGAATGAGAGAGACTAGTTTTTGGAGATATCAATTCACAATCAAAGTATGCTCCATCCTTGGAAAATAGGTTATAAAGGATAAAGGGTAAGAAGGATGACCACTGTGCAGGCAACATGATTTGCAAATAGTCAGGAATATTTTGGAGTTTCCCTATGAAGACATATACAGAAATGATATGAATACAACTACAGAATACTTTTTTACAAAAATAAAGAAATAAATAATTAGAGAAATATTGTCTATGAATGGATTGAACCAATATTATAAAAATGGCAAAATTCAACTGTATGAACAAAAGGTCAAGAATCTCAAGGGAAATAATGAAAAAAAGTGAAAATGAAGGGGGCCTAGCAGCCCAAAATCACAAATTGTATTACAAAGAAACAGTCATCCAAACTATTTGATATTGATTAAGCAATAGAAAATCCAATCACTAGAACTGATTAGGTATACAACATATTAAATTAACTATAATCACAGCATCACGAGACTTGGTAGCTAAAACACAAAAGTGGAGCAGAGGTTGGAACACTCTAATCTGAAAAGCAAAAACAAAGTCTTATAACCAATAATAGCTTACCCACAAAATAAACATAGCAAATTAAAATAGTATTTACTATTATTTTGTTGTTCAGTCATTTTTTTTGCTTTTTGGTGAGGCAATGGGGGTTAAGTGACTTGTCCAGGGTCACACAACTAGTGTTAAGTGTCTGAGGCCAGATTTGAACTCAGGTCCTCCTGACTCCAAGGCTGGAGCTTTATCTACTGCACCACTGAGCTGCTCCCTGTTCAGTCATTTTTTAGTTGTGTCCTGCTCTTTGTGACCCCATTTGGAGTTTTCTTGGCAGAAATACCAGAGTGGTTGACCATTTCTTCACCAGCTCATTTTAAAATGAGGAACTGAGGCAAACAGAATTAAGTGACTTGCCCAGGGTCATACAGTTAGTGTCTGAGTTTGGATTTTAATTCAGGAAGATGAATCCCAGCACTCTATCTACATTGCCAACTTAGTCACCCATTTTAATAATTGCATCATGATGTTATTCACTTATATATTCAGTCATTTACTTATTTATTTATTTTTTTGCATTTAAAACCATTGTTCTGAGAAGGGGTCCATAATCTTCACCAGACACACACACACACACACACACACACACACACACACACACAGATATTAAGAACTGAATTGCAGCTATTTATTAGGAAATTTTTTTTTCACAACTGTAGATGGGTAAAGAGTTTATTACCAAAAAAATGAATACAGAAAAAAAAGAAGAAAAAGAAAAGAAATGGACAGTTTAAATTTCATAAAATGAAAAGTTTTTGTCAAATAAAATCTAGTTGTAATTACCTAGCTAGGAGGTAAAGTGGAACCTAGGAAATAAGAAACCTGAAATCAGGAAGATCTGAGTTAAAATTCAGCCTCAGACTAATTACTATGTAACTGTGGGCAAGTCATTTAATTGAAGAAAATAATAGTACCTACATCCCAGGGGTTTTGTGAGGATCAAATGAAATAATATTTGCAAGGTATTTCACAAGCCTTAAAATGTTAATATTTTGTTGTTGTTGTTATAAGAAAAGTAAACAGAGAAAGTCTTCGTGGCAATTTTTTTTTGTTAAAAGTTTAATATATACATATATACACATGTATATACACACATATGTGTGTGTGTGTGTGTGTGTGCAAGAACCATTCCCCAATAGTTAAATGGTCAAAGGCTATTTATAGGCTTATCTCAAAGGAAGAAACATAAGCTACCAAAATACATGAGGAGAAAAAAAAAAGAAGATCCAATCAGTTATAATTAAGGAAAAGTAACACAACAACTCTGAAGTTTTATTTCATACCAACAGATTGGTAAAAATAATAACATTGAAAACATAATTTTGTAAAGGAGGTATGAAATGATAGGCACAATAACGTACTCTCATTGGAACAATGAATTGGTCTAGAGACTCTAGACATTCTAGAAAATAATTTTTGACTATTTACCAAAAATTAATAACTGTACATACCTTTTGACCAACTTACTAGGCTTATAACACTATTAGAGTTAAACCCTAAAGAGATCAAAGAATAAAGAAAAAGACTCTACAAATCTCTTTATAGTAACTATTGCATTAAAGCAAAGGAGTGGAATCTAAAGGAAGATCCATCAACTAGGGAATGGTTGAGCAAATTATGGCAAAAAAACATATATAAAAAATAATAATGGGACATAAAAATGATGAAAAAAACTTTTTCAGAGAAACCTGAGAAGACTTGTATAAATTGATGCCAAGTGATGTGGCCGGAATCTAAAGTTTTTTTATTTGTTTTTGCAATAACAACATTGTAAAGAAAAACAACTAAGAGAACTTAAGAACTCTGACCACCCATGACAGAAGACCTGAAACGAACAATGCTCTTCATTTCCCTGCAGAGAGGTAATGAACTCAAGGTACATTCCTGCTTTTTTTTTTCTTTTTCTTTTTCATTTAGGTAATTCTACTACCATTCCCACTCCTCCTTCTAACTATTCCTCATAAAAGAAAATCAAAAATCTTTTATGAAGTATGACTAAGCAAAATAACCCTTCATATTTGTCACATCAAAAACGCCTCATTCTGTACCTTGATTATATATAAATCAATACAAAATACATACAAATCAAAACAAGATAATTTGGGCAAGGGTAGTAGTTATAGGGAGTGGGCTCCATGCCTAGTATAACACCTCACAATAGTAAGGACAAAAGACTGTGCTGAATAAATAAATGATTTGAACCCTTCATGTCTTCTGTACTAGTTGACTATCTTATCTATACATGTTTATTGAGTAATAATAATAATTCGATGGATGAGTGGATGAATGATTATGGATATTTGCAGGTGGGTTCATGGTTCCTAGGAGGCTACAGTAATGTTATTAAAAGAAAAAAAAAACTTTTCATAGGGTCTGTTTTTTTTTGTTTTTCATTTTCATGCCAGCTAAGGCTTAGCTGGTCAATTTCTTTAGATAATACTCATAAGCATTTGGATGCACAGATTACATTGGTCACATCATTAAGGTAATTTTAGTCTATATTGTGGTGTTTCCAATTATTCAAATTTCCTGTAGAGCATACTGTAGAATAATAGCATTATTAAAGAGAATCCTGAAAAATCTAGGTAAAAAAATAAAAGAGAATGAGAAATAGCTAACTATAGTAAAGTAGAACCATCACCAACAAACTCGGGAGATTGTTTAATTTTTGAGCTGGAATGACCCTTAGGGACAATCTAATCTCATGAGTCTGCAGATAGATTTCACAGTGTCTGTAAAATGGATGGAAAGAAAGTGCATATTTATTTTCTTTAAATTTTCCTTAAATTGTCTTCAAATATCAATTGAAAAGAACATTTTGAGAAAGTCTCTAGTTTTCACTAGGTTGCCAAAGGTATGCAAGACACACAAAAACATTAAGAATTTCTGATCTAATTAAACCAACTCATTTTGTTCTTTTCTTTATGTTTTATTATTATTTTTATAATAAACAAAAATAGACATTTCAATATACAGAAAATAAAGGAAGAGATATACATGTGAAACCAGCAACTGCTATTGTGTGAGATTAGTTTTTTTAAGTGTACACTAAATTTAACAATATAGCCAATTTTTACAAAGCATTTATTAAGCACCTAATTATGTGCTAAGAACTGAGGATATAAAGAAAGAAAAAAAACAGTCAATTCTTTCAAGAAGCTAATATTCTAATGGGAGAAACAAAATACAAATAAAGATGTATGTACAAGATACACAGTATATAGAGTAAATAGAAGGTGGTCTTTGAAGGGCCTAGCAGGAAAGTATCAGGAAAGACCTCCTAAGGAGATTTGAGGTAGTATTTTGGACTCAATGATCTCTTAGGTCTCTCCCAGTTTAAATCTATGAAGGATATCCTCTACATCATTTTCAAATACTTTTGTTGAGTATGTCTCCTTGCTTCATACTTCGTTTGATATTGAAAGTCAGAGGATTGCTGAACAAAGTTATCTCTGAGATTATATCTAACAAGTAATCTATTTTGCTTTTATATTCAATCAGTAAGATATTTAGCCATTCAACACACATTTGCTAGCTAGTAATAGATTTGTCCTATTTATTTGTGGTGGTTTCTAAACTTGTTTTTGATTCTATGTATTTAATTTTAATGTCTCATTTCTGTCCTCTTCCTTTTTTATTTGTATCATAATTAACACCTATTAACTCAAATAGTCAAACAAATCTGAACTAGTCCTTGTAATAAATAAATGTAACCTAATTTGTTGCTAGAGAAGTGGTAACTCCACCTTCCATCAGCACCTCTACTTGGTTTAGACTCCACAGAATATTATTACCCACCTAAGAAAAGCTGATCATCTGAAATCTCATCATCATGCTGATTGATTCAGCTTTTGATACTCAACTCTTCTGTGACCTCTCCCCTAGGATGGAGGTTGGAGCATGGAGCACTAAACTTGCACAAAGCTTTACTTCATAGAGGGCTAGAAGCTAAAGTAACTCTACTTTCCATCAGCAGCTCTGCTTGACTAGAACTTCTTAACTCTGTCTCTTGAGGTTCCTTTTGTGTGTTATCTTCTTCCATAAGTTTGTAAGTTTCTTGAGGGCAGGAGTTCTCCCCCTCCTCCTCCTCCTCCTCCTCCTCCTTCTCTTCCTTCTTCTTCAGTACTTAGCACAGTACCTGGCACATAATAACTGTTTATTGAATTGAATTAAAACGTAGTCAAGAAAAATACATCAACCTATTTGCCATATCTGAAAGTGTCTCATCTTGCACTTTAAGCCCATCACCTCTGCCAAGAAGCAGGAGGTATCATTTATCCTCAGTCTTCTTGACTTCAGAGTTCTGAAGTCTTTCAAAGTTATTTTTTGTTACATTATTGCTGTGACTGTGTAAATTGTTCTCCTAAATGAAGCCTTTTTTTTTTCAGGACAGGAAACTGAGGTCTAGAGAGTGGAAATGGTTTGCCCAAACTCATACGGTTAGCAAGTATCTGAGTGGGCCCCTTATCCTATGTCTTTTGATTCCAAAGACAGGGTACTCTCTCTTCCACACCATTTTGTCTCACATGTCCTACTACATCAAGAATAGATACCACCTTTAAGAAATAGAGGGAAATCAGCACATGCCATATTGAAAGAAAACACAAGTTTGACATTTATCTATTTTTTAAAATGCTAAAAAGCAATTGTCTGAATGGTTTCCAGAAAGTTGCCTTGGTGAATGTCACACTTCACCCCTTTCTCTATATGTATCCTTATAAGACTGCCATTTTATGCCACATTTGCCAATGGATGGCATCCAACATTCCTGCCACCGAATTTCACACCTCTAACCTTTGAGCTAAATACAGCCCTGCACTTATTCAAGCTGTTGCCTCTGTTTAAAGAAGCAATCTGTTGAGAAATGATATAGCTTTCACTATCCACATAGCTCCAGGATGGGGTCCTATCCAATGTAGAATCTGTGCAGGCCTTATCAAAGATGTGTAGCAGTGCCTTGTAAGAAGCAGGAATCCATTCCTTGTTGGTTGAATAGAATGCATTTCATTTTTGTGTATGTTGCCACTAGGTATATGTTGCTTAAGTAATATTCTAAAGATGTGGTTTTATCTATTAAAAGTAGATTTTCCTGAAAATAATCTCAAGGAACTGAAATAGGCAGGGAAAGTATTTTGAATGGCTTAATTTTTGTTGTTGTTCAATTTTGTCTGATTCTTCCTGACTCTGTGGACCATACTATCCATGGGGTTTTCTGGCAAAGACACTGGAGTCATTCTCCATTTCTTTCTCTAATGGATTAAGGCAAATAGAGGTTAAGTCACTTGCTCAGGGTCACACAGCTAGTAAATTTCTAAGGACGGATTTGAACTCAGGTCTTCCTGACTCTAGGCCCAGTGCTCTATCCACTGAGCCATTGAGCTGCCCCCAATTTGATCTAACACTAGCTGCTTAATTTTATGTAACACAAATCGACTTAAAGGTCTAGCAATGTGGGATGAGGTTTATTTTCAGACAGGACATTGCTAGGATGAAAAGTGAAAACCAAAATTCATATGGGGCAATTTTTCTCCCATTGGTTTCTATTTTCTACATTAAAAAAAAAGTCATCATTGGCGTAGAACCTCTATTCAAATACCATGTTGACTTTTTCTGTTAGTCTATAAGTTTTTCCATTCTTGCCATCACCTTTCTCTATTTCTTTCCCTTTCCTCTCTCCCCACCCCCACACTTAACAGTGATCATAAGCACCTAACTTATGAATTTAAATTCAAAAGAGTCAGAGCTGGTGCTTCATCAACCTGTAAAGTGTACCACTTTAGGAAACAGGAAAATGTAGTGTTTGCATGACACATTTTTTACTCAAAAACAGTGAGGTATGGAAGAAAAAAAAAAGGGAAGAGACTGGTTAGCAGGAAAGGGTTTATTTTTGGATTTATTTTTAAGATCTTTTACTCTTAAATTAAAACCTCTTAGTTCCATGAAATTGGCAGCCATTTATGGCTGTTAAGAATGAAGTGTAATAAAACGAAATCATAGAATTTTTAGAGCTGGAAGGGACCTAAGAGATCATCTCAGGGAGTCCAACTCAGTCATTTGACAAATTAGGGGGAAAAAAGGCTCCAAGATGTGATCACTCATCCAAAGTTACATATGAGGTCAGTAGTAGCTAAGCAGTTCAGGTGTGGTGGAAAGCAAGATTGATTTGGCGGTCTGGAGACCAGGGTTCAGATCTTAACTTTACCACTCTGATCTTCATAATTCCCATCTGTAAAATGGGGATAATAATTCCTGTACTATCTCTCAACATGGCTATTGTAAAGGAAATATTTTTGAAATTAAAGAAGAAAAACTATATAAATGTGACCAATTAGGTCATTGCTAGTGACACAATGGATAGAGTGCCAGGCCTGGAGTCAATAAGACCTGAGTTCAAATCTAGCCTCAAACACTTACTAGTTGTTTGACTCTGAGCAAGTCACTTCACCCTGTTTGCCTCAGTCTGCTCATCTGTAAAATGGACTAAAAAAAAGAAATGGCAAACCACTCTAGTATCTTTGCCAAGAAATCACCAATGGGGTCATGAAAAGTCAGACACAACTAAAAGAACTAAACAATGACAAAATTAGAAACCAGATTTTTTCAATAATATCTTATACTACTGTCTAACAATAATAATAATAATAATACATGATTAGCACACATAAAAGGAAGTACAGTATCCTTACACCACTCTATCCATAAAGTGTCAAATTTTGAGTCAGTCAGGGAAATCAGGATTCAAATCCTGTCACTGGTCCTTTTTAGCTATGTGACCTTGGACAAGCAATTTGATTTTTCTAAGCCTCAATTTCTTCAGTTGTAAAATGGTCATAACCATACTTCACTGGGTAGTCTTAAGTATTATATAAAATATTTCATATAAAGTGCTTCAAAAAGTCTGAAGCAACATAAAAATATCTATTATTGTTCTTATTAGAACAATTAATATTCAACACAGTTTGACATTAGAGTCATCTTGAAACATAGAATACTAGATTCACAAGGGATCTCAATGGTCATACAGTCCACTTCCTTCTACACCATACTGTTACATGGTCACATCTCTGCTGATTGAATATCTATAGCAACATGTAACTCACTACTTTATAATACACATGATTGCATTTGGGACAGCAATTATCTCTAGAAAGTACTTCTATTAAGACAAAAACCACTCCACTTCTACACGGATATGTCATCAAAAATATTATCCTTCCCCCTAAATCCTCCCCGATCTCATCTTGCCTAATACTGTAGAGGGTTACACCATCTTCCTAGTTCCTCGGGTTCACAATCTAGGAGCAGTCCTGGATTCCTCACTCTCTCCCACTCCCCACCAAATCCAACCTGTTGCCAAACCTTGTTAATTTCACCTCTGCAACACCTCTCAAATATGTCCCCTTCCCTTCTCTGATACTGCCACCCCTCTGATGCAGAGCCTCATCACCTCACACCTGGACAAATTACAATAATCTGCTTGTGGGTCTGCCTGCCTCAAGTCTCTCCAAACTGTCCTCCATCTTCCATTCAGTCACTGAAGTAATTTTCCTAAAAGTCAAATCTTATCATGTCAGTGCCATCCCCCGCCAATAAACTCCAGTGGCTTCCTATTGCCTCTAAGTACAAATATAAAATTCTCTGTTTGCCATTCAAATTCCTTCATAACCTAACTCTCTCCTACTTTTCCAGACTTCTTATACCTTAATCAAGAGACACTGGCCTCCTGGTTGTCTCATGAACAAGACACTCCATCTCAGCCTTGGCCATTCTCTCTGGCTGTGCCCCAAGCCCAGAATTCTCTCCCTCCCCACTCTGAGTACTGACTTCCCTGGCTTCCTTTAAGTCCCAACTAAAATCCCACCTCCTACAGGAAGCTTTCCCAACCCCTCTTAATTCCAGTATTTTCCCTCTATTATTTCCTATTTATCCTATATATGGTTTGCTTTGTACATATGGGTCTGTATGGTATTTCCCCCATTAGATTGTGAACTCCTTGAGAGCTTACAGGGACTATTTTTTTGCCTCTTTTTGTATCTCCAATGCTTAACATAATGCCTGACACATAATAGATGCGTCAAGGCTTATTAAATTGAATTGAAAAAATACAAAGTAACTACAAAGGCCTGATTATTTTTTTAGCATTTCTCAGAAGTGTTAAATCCCTTCAACCTTCTGCCCTTAAATGGGCATGATGAATTTTCCTCACAACATTCTATCTTGATACCTGTTCACTTCTTCTCTATGCTCTCTGTGAAGATTCAAGGATTTTCACAATTTGAATCTAATTCATTTTTTTCCAAATTTGTTTCATATTACTCATCTTCACATATTCTGAGGTCTAGTGAAACTGCACTCTTTTTTTGATCCCCCATTTAATTTATCCTCATCTCATTTCCTTGTCTTTCTCATTCTATACTCCATACCTAGAATGGGTTATCCTTTTATCTTGACCTAAAGAAGATCCTCCTCTCTTTCAAGGGTGAGCTCAAGTGGTACCTTCTGCATGAAGCCATCCAGAACAACACAATGCAGCCAAAAATGATCTCTCCCACCTCAAATTTGTCATACTGGATTGATTTTCTCCATTGCATTTATCACACTTGGCACTGAACGATAGTTATTTTTGCCCTTGTATTTCCTTCCTTATTAAAGTATAGGTTCCTGAACACGAGGTCATAGTCACTTCAATCTTGGCATATCTTCAAGCTAAGTACAGTGCTTCACACATAGTAGATGCTTAATAAATGTTTGTTGAATAAATGAATTAAACATAATTTTATACTGCTGTGAACTGTTACCTAATTATTTTATTTATGGGAGACTTTCTCCCCAAAGATATTTAAAAATCCTTCAGGGAAAAACTCTATTTCATAATCCTGTCCCTACCAGCCCCTAGCACAGTGCTAGTGACATGGCGGGCAGTTAGTGAATACTTGCTGAATGAATTTTCCCCAGTGTATTTAGACAGACGAGCATCAGATCTAAACTTGTTTGAGCCTCCCCCTCTTCAGCTGCTGGCCCTTAGGAAGAAGCAGAAAAGATAAACCAGGTACTCAGACAGAATCAAAGAAACAGGAGAAAATAAATGACTGAGAATAGCTCAGGTCTCATCTCTTTCAAGATAGCAATCTGTTGTGCCAAGAATGTCCTATTTATTTTTTACCTTAAAATGTAACCCAGCAGTTCTCAAACTTTTTTTGATCTCATGACCCTTTTATTCTCTTAAACATTATTGAGGCCACCCTTCCCTAAACTATGTTAGTACAATATTACTATAAAAAATAGTTTTAACCTCACAGACCCCCGAGGGTTCCCAGTCAAAATTTCAGTCCCTTCAACTGTGTGACAATCAAATGAGATAACATTGATAAAGGTTTAGCACAGTGCCTAGTACATGGTAAGTACTACATAAATATTTATTCCCTTCCCCCTTCTTCAGACTCTGCTTTAAAAACCATGGCTCTCTCAATCAGTAGGGGAGGGACTGAAGAGAGAGAAAGAATTTGGAAATAAAATTAAAAAAAAAAGAATGTTAATTTTAAAAATGAATGAAAATTCGAAACAAAACAAAAAACACTGCTCTAAACCAAGTTAGGAAAATGAAGCAGGGAGAGCTGAAACATGGAAGTCAATGAGAGAGAATAAAATTCAGAACAATCTGGAGGTATTGGATCCAGACTGTGATTGTATTAAATCAGTTCCATAGATCTGGGGACAGTGAGGAAAGGTTTAAAACAAAGATAAAATTATTGTGGAGGCAAGAGATAATTAATGGTTATATCAGTTAAGAAGTCATCATTCTTTTAACTAATAATAATAACAATGTTGCTGCTATTGATGCAACTACTGCTGATAATGGTGATGATGGGTGGGAGATGTAAAGCACTTACACACAGGGTAGTGATTTATGTGGCATAAAACAGATTGACTGGAGTACTCACTTGAATTTGGGGCCAAATGATAGAGTTCGGAACCCTAGGATTCACAAGACAACTTTTAGGACTAAAAGATTTTCAAATATTGTAGGACAGAATAACAGCAGAGGGGTGGCCAGAATCTTTAAATGGCTGCCTAGCCAGGCATCCCACTATTAGACCTACAGTGGGAACTGAAGCTAATTAGCAAATTCTCCTGTGTTATGCATGCTTAACCTACACACCCCATTGTAGGAAAGGGGAAGGAAACAGAATCTGAAATAATGCCATTGATTTCTGTGCAAATTTCCAAGATGGGAATAGCTAGGCATAGCTAGATAGAACATGGTAGCATAGGTTGGTAGGTAGCTAGGAAAGAAGCATAGGACAATAAGACCACAAGGTAATAGATTTCAAGGTAAAAGAGTCCTTTGAGGTGTTAGAAGCCAAATCCTTCATGTTATTAATGAAGACACTGAGGCCCAGGGAAGTGAAATCTCTTGCCCAATGTCACCCAGCTAAGAATTATTAGTGAGAGGATTTGAATTCAAATAATTTGACTCTTGAACTATTATTTTTTTCTATTATGCCATGGACAAACATTCAGATGGACAAATAGATATTCAGATAAATAAAAGATGGCACTTGATTATCAGGAAATCTGAGTTTCTCCATTTTTGTTTTTTTTTTTAAACCTGGCTTCTCTATGGGCCAAGTATGCGGGAGATGAACCAGAAGATCCTTAAGCTCCCTTCCTTCCAAACCAAAATACCATATTTTCATTGTTTTTTTTATCTCTAAGATGCAATAGTGAGGAGATTGAAAGATCTTGAACAAAACCAGAAAAAAAAATGGTCAATGACAGATTAGTGATATAGGCAGCAAATTTTGAAGATTTTTGGAAAAAAGAGAAATAATTTTAGAATACAGTGGTATGGGAAACTTGTTATGGGGTGGGTGGGACTTGACCTAATTGTTGATATAATGATAAGAAAATAATAATAATGACAACAATAACATAATTATATCTCTTTTAACTATATTGAAGAATTACAAATAAATAATTTATCATCAAAAGCTAATACTTAATTATAAATTTTAATCACTATACATAGTACTTTACAACCTACCAACCACTACTCTTGAAACAATCACAATTTTATAGATAGAGAAAAATGATATATAGAAAGGATAAGCAATAAAGTAAAGGGAAAAATATATATTTCATATTCTATGCCCACATACTATTGCTATCATAAATTGCTATCACAGTATTTTATTTGAATATAGGCTTCCTTGTATAACATAGGCTGGTTACTTAGTGCATTGCCGCTTTTATGAATTCATATACACATACCTGACCACTTATAAACTCATTTCTTAATGTCTGATTCCACACATCATAATGTTCAGTGACCCTGATGGAGTATACTGCTTTTCTGAAGAAAAACATTAGAATTGAGAAGAGGAGGAATCTTTGAATTCATTTAAAATGAGTGTGTGTGTGTGTGTGTGTGTGTGTGTGTGTGTGTGTGTAACCTGAGAGTCTGAGATAGGAAGGAACTTACCTAAGGTTATATAGTTAGTTGATAGTGCAATTGAGATTAAACCAAAGCTTCCTGATGGGAAGTTTTGGGTATCTATTAATTGATATTCAATTTCTTAATTTCTAAAGAACCATCAACTGCCAGGAAGTTATCTCAAAGCACTAACATCTCTTTATTTAAGAAGCTATTCCACATGCCTGTACACAAAATGAAGATCCAGCCGTCTCTACCTTCCACAATCCTGACATTGGAACTGGAAAGAAGGGAGTTTTCTGGGCAAATTATTTCTTCATAGCTTGGAAATTGAAGTCAATGTATGGTCCCACATCCAATACTTATTGCGAAAATGACAGTGGATAAAGTCATTTTCTACAAGGTTTATAGGACAACAGTTCTCAGATCTAGAGCTGGAAGGGACCTTTTTGTTGTTGGGGTTGTTGTTGTTCGGTTGTTTCAGTTGTGTCCAACTCTCTGTGACCCCATTTAGGGTTTTCTTGGCAAAGATATTGGAGTGGTTCACGATTTCCTTCTCCAGGTCATTTTACAGTGAGGAAACTGAAGCAAACAGAATTAAGTGACCTGCCCAGAGTCACATAGCTAATAAATGTGTGAGGCCAGATTTGAAATCAGGAGGACCAGTCTTCCTGAATCCAGGCTGGCACTCTATACACTGTATCACCTAGCTGCCCTAGGGGACGTTACGGATAATTTATTCTAGCTTCCATATTTTACAAATAAATAAACTGAGTCCGAGAGAGAACAAGTGGTGGCTTGCCCAATGTCACCTGGGTAGTATCATAGCTGGGATTTGAACTAATATCCTCTGACACAACCTACTGTGATTTGTACTGTATTCTGCTGTCTTTCCAAATGATACCTATTCAGTCTATCTCGGTGTTGATACGACGATCAAATTAGAATGTCTATGACGTACTAAGCAAAAATTTTAAATGCTATATAAATGCCAGATGTTTTCTCATAATCATCATTTTAGAAAAATCATTCTTTTTTATTTGGTGGAAGTCAGATAAGAATGATCTTGGAACAAGTTGTTATCTTATAATTATTCTTTCATGTTTAATGTTCTGCAGGTTATTACATAGGTGGACAAAATCACTGTAGCTGAATGAAAGTTGTAAGCTTATTATCCTATTATTTTGATTGCTGTTAATTCATTCAATTCAAGGCATCTACTAAGTACCTGCTGTTAGAGCTACTTGGCTAGGTAGCTATTGGACACAGATAGGCAAATAACAACAACCACAAAAATGGTTTCTGACCTCAAGGAGCTAACATTCTATTGGTAGAAAATAATACATACATATGAAAGTAGACACAAAATATATAGAGAGATAGTGTAATATTTTTCAGTGATGAGGTGGCCCTCAAGATGAGTGTTGAAGGGAGCTAGGGATCCTAAGGGACAGATGTGAAAAGGGAGAGCATTTCAGGTGTGGGGAACAGACTTTGCAAAGACAAAGAGACATGAGATAGAATGTTATTATCAAGGAGGTTGGGTAGTACATCAGAAAGAGCCCTGGATTTGGAGCCAAAGGACCAGAATTTAAATCCCAGCTCTGTCACTTGCTACCTATGGAAATTGGGCAAGTTATTTAATCATGTTGGACCTCAGATTCCTCATCTATAAGTAGAGGGGGTTGGATTAGATGTTCTAGAAAGTAATAGTAATAATAGTAATGATAATGGTAATGATGATAATAACAATAAATAGCACTTATATAGTGTTTTAAGATTCACTAAGTGCTGGAAGGATCATTCACACCAGTAGACACTTTAAAAAAAATAGTTAAAATTTGTTAAGGCTTATATATTTCTACTTCAAACTTTGTAATTTTTTTCCATGTAGATGATGATGATGATAATGATGATGATAAGTCCATACTATGATGCCATTCCCATTTTTTTATATAAGTACCCCCCTTAAGATGGCACTTCAAATTTTGATAGTCATAAAAAGCATAAATGGTAATATTTCCAACTTGTCCTTTACAGCCTTATCTCCTTTTCATATTAACATGGTAATGGGTGGGACAGATGGAGAAGGTGTCAATGAAGATGAAGAAGAATTAAAGTATGTGTCACAAAATCATTCAGACATGTAGGCAATGTTGATATTATTATCCCCATTATAAAAAGGAGGAAATGAAATCTAGAATGCTTTGTAGCCTGAATATAAAGTAGATCCCTCCTTCACTATTTTGTCTACCCCATACCTTATTAAACTAGATGACTCATGATTTTCTCTATTTCTTTTTCTGTGCCTTTGCTCAAAATGTACCCAAGGTAAAGATATCCTCCCAATCACCTCCTTCTGCTGAATTCTTGCCCATTCTCTAACAAACAACCACCATCTCTGAAGAGAGTCGCCTATTCCTCCACTTGGAAGAAATTGGCACTTCATTTGAACTTACTTTCCTCTTTGTTTATATCTCCCTTACAAACTTATCATATTCTAATTTCTCTTATACCTGTTTGTGAACATGTCTTATCATTTACCCTTCACCACAATAGACTTTAAGTTCCTGGAGGACGTGTGGTAGGTCTTATCGTCCCTGGTCTCTCAGTCCTCAAACAAGGTATTGCATGTAATAGAAACATAATCAATGTATTGAAATCAGGTCAATGGTTTGTATGATACAGAGGCCACAGAATGGAGTTTCAATCTTTTTTTTTAGTGTGTTTTCAGGCACATACACAGGAAGCCAAAATGCATGTTGGAGAACACCTAATTAGCAGGGCAATTCATCTTCTATACAAATACAGCAAAAATGGGTTACATCAAGTTGGGGTCTTGCTCCTGGGATAGGAACCTGCCAACCAGCTATATAAACAGCAATTTCACCAGAGGAGCAGCTGTAAACCTACTGAAAAAGAAATCCCTAGTTCACAAACTATTGAGCAACCTGGGATCTGAGGCCAGGCATGTTGTCTTTGCAAAGCCTTCAAACTTGCTCTCTGACATTACTCTCAAATTTAAGCTGTATCCTAGCATATAAGATCCCACGAGTTGCATTCAGAGAGGAGAATTGTACTTGCTGCCTTAAAAACAAAAGTTTAAATCATATTTTCATATTGATCCCGTAAACTTTTCCCCCTATCCACCACAGCAATTTCTTTGGGCAAAGATCATAGAATTTGAGAGTTGGAAGGGACTAGGGATACTACTGAGTTCAGCCTTTTTATTTTACAGATGAGGAAACTGAGGCCCAAAGAGAGGGAATGATAATATAAAGTGACATAGATAAAACATGGCAAAATCAAGATTTGAAATCAATTGCTTTGGCTTAAAATCCTGTGTTTCTACTTTGAAATCTCAAGAATATAAAATATCCAGAGAAATCAGTCATTTATGGATAGAAAACAATAAGACTGTCACTGTGGGCATAAATACAGGCCAATGAAGCATAAAATGTAATTTCTGGAGGGTGGTAGTATGAATAGCTCGAGTATTTAAACCATCTCAGAGTCAGTGTGATTCCTAATAATTCTTCTTTAGCATGAAGAAAAGGGATTTTCTTTCTTTTCTTCATCATCATCATCCCCCCCCCCCTTTTTTTGCTTGTTTCAGTCATACTACTAATTATTTAGTGGTCTTTCAAACCTTTTGTAATCTCTACTGGAGAAAGCCCTGAAAGATATTAATTCTTAGCCATGTGTCGCATAAATGGAGGCCATTCTGCTATACTTAATGACAAGGCTGAGGCAGCAAGATGTCATTTGCTTTTCTCTCGGTTTTTAAATTGCTTTCTAAATGAACTACAGCTGTGAGGGCCAGGTGCTGTGATCCCTTTAGAAAGATCAGGAAATGATGAAATCCAAAATTTCAAAGTGTGATGGATGTCAGCTCCCGATTTGGTGTGTGTGAGGTCACCCCCATGCACCTGGTCCTATCTCCACAGCAGAATCACTTCTCTGTGGAAAAAAAAAAAGCGAGAAAGCGAGCGTGAGAGATGCACATGTCTAATGCGAGAGTAACAATAAGAGAAACAGTTTATAATTATCCCTTTGTTTTCCCCTCGGCTGAATGGGGATGGCGAAAATAGGCTGCTCCTTCCTCCTTTTTCCTTATAGGTAGCTACCCTGAATAAAAATCCAAGTTTTCAGGAATAGAAAAGTCGGCTTGTTGGCAATTTGGCCAGCTACTATAAAGGGAATGCTATGGGGGGAGAGGGGGAAGAGAGTTTATTGAGGTTGTCTTAATTAAAACACATACATAATTACCATAGCTACAAGGTCAAGGATTTTATTTGCTAAGATGGGCTATGGACCAACTCCAATGCTGAGTCAGGCTTGGACTTAGAAGGGGAGGTAATATTATATCACTGAGGGCAAAATCTTTCTTTGTAATAACTCAAACAAATCACGTGGCATTCGATGTCTGAGGGAACATGGAGATCATTCCATCTGCATCCACATTTTACACATGGGAAAACTGGAGCCCAGCAAGGTTTGATTACTTTTACAATCATAGCATTTTGATCTACAATAGAGGTTTTAGAGATTAACCATTAAGCTAAATTCTACATTTTACCCTTGAAGAAACTGAAGCTAATAATGATGATGATGACAATAGTAACAGCAATAATAACAATACCTAGCTTTTAAAAAGCACTTTAAGGTTTTCAAAGTACTCCACATGTTATCTCATTTGATTCCCAAAACCCTGTGTCATAGGTACTGTCATTTTGCAGCTAAGGAAACTGATGCTGAGAAAGGTCAAATGACTTTTCTAGGTTCACACAGCTAGTAAAGGAATGAGGCAGGATTTGAACTCAGGTCTTTCTGGCTCAAAGACCAGTGCTTTTCCTCACTGTGTCACCAAGTTGTTCCCAAGTGAAGTCAAGTCACTTGTTCAAGGACACACAGGCAGTAAGAGTACATTTTTAAGCCTTGTCTTTTGGACTCTAAATTCTGCACCTATGCATTTTATCACTTGACTTGATGTTACACAGCTTTTGTGGTAAAGCCAGGACTAGAAGTTAGGGTTTCCTAAGTCACAGTTCAGCACCCTACTCAGTATGCACATTAATCACCACTAGGAATATGGGAAACAATCTTGTTTTGTTCATTCTTTTTTTTGCCCTTATTAAATAGTTGTTTATTGGAAAAAGTGGGCAGAGGAGGGGCCACTAGATTCACCAGAGAACAACACCACCACACAAGTTAGGAGTGATGAGAGAGGTCAGTACAAAGCTGTAGGATCTCAGCCTCTTCCTGGACTGTTAGGGATAGACTGGAGTGTTAAGGCATACCCACGTGGTTGTTTTTTCATTCTTTACTAGACATTTCTTTTGTTTGTTTTTATTCTGTAGGTGACTGATTTTTGCCTCTATAGTTTGCATAATGGATAGGGAGCCAGTCTTGAAGATAATAAGACCCAGGTTTGAGTCATGCTTCTATCACATGCTACCTGTGTGGCTCTGGGCAAGTCACTTAACGTTTCAGTGGTATTGTTCAGTTGTTTTTTAATTGTGCCTGACTCTTCATGACTCCATTTGGGGTTTTCTCAGCAAAGATTCTGGGATGGTTTGCCATTTCCTTGTCCAATTCTTTTTACAGATGAGGAAACTGGAGCAAACAGGGTTAAGTGATTTTTCCCAGGATCACACGGCTAGTAAGTATCTGAGAATAGATTTGAACTCAGGAAGATGAGTCTTCCTGACTGCAGGCCTAGAGCTCTGTCTAGCATCACCTAGTTGCCCTTTCAGCAATATAGGAAACTGTAAAACTTATAGAGAAAGAGCTGACTTTAATTGGTAGAGGGGATTTCCTCATCTGGAAGTTTCCTACACTGATGAAATCATTGTCCAGTTTTTATTTTGTCCTAATCCAATTGATATTGCTTCAAATATTTGCTAAATGACCTGGAGGATTAATTCAGAAATGAACTGTATTGTCTTAGGGAAGTTACTGCTCACCAGGATCAATACAAGTCATTTCAAGACATTTATTCACCTATAAACCTGTTGTAGTTATTTTACCATCACAGACAGTAGCCCATTTATATTTCCTCATCTTTAGTGATTTGTATCATACTTTTAAACAAATAATTCACCAAGAAGTTACATAACATAGTGTAGACCTTCTTTTCATTTTTTTTTCAAAATTGCATGGATACTGGTGGAATACTCAGGCTGTTATCAGTCATCCATGCTTGCATTAGATGACAGGTATACTTCTTTTTCCAATCATAAATAGTCTTAATCATGTTTTTTCTGGCACTTCTAACATACAAATCATCAATGGCATCATGTTTCAGCTTGCCCCACCATGTTATTTATTTCTTACACTTTTATTTAAAGTTTTGAGTTCCAAATTCCATCCTTCTCTTCCTTCTTCCCTTTCCTCCTCCTCGAAATGATAAGCAATCAGATATAGGTTATACACATGCAATTATGTAAAACAATTCCACATTAGTCATTTTTGTAAAAGAAGACTTAAAAGAAAAAAAGTCGAAGAAAGAAGTGAAAAATAGCATGTTTCAGTCTATATTCAAACAATATCAGTTCTTTTTCTGAAGGAGGATGGTATACTTCATCAATAGTCCTGTAGGATTATCTTGGATTCATAGCTCCTCATGGAATAATATTGCTGTAATTATGTACAACATTCTCCTGGTTCTGTTCATTTCAATATATATCAGTTCATGTAAGTTTTTTTCCAGGTTTTTCTGAAATCACCCTGCTTGTCATTTCTAATAGCACAATAACATTCCATCACAATCAATCATATGCCACAGCTTGTTTAGCCATTCCCCAATTAATAGACATCCCTTTGATTTCCAGTTCTTACCTAGTACAAAAAGAGCTGCTATAATATTTTTGTACAAATGGGTCCTTTCCCTTTTTGGGAGATTTTGGATGTCTTTGGGATATAGACTTAGCAGTGGTATTGCTGTATGAAAGGGCATGCACAATTTTATAACCCTTTGGGCATTGTTACAAATTGTTCTCCAGAATAGTTGGATCAGTTCACAACTCCACCAACAATGCATTAGTGTCCCAGTTTTCCCACATCCTCTCCAACATCCAACATTTTTCTTTTTTTTGTCATATTAGCCAATCTGATAGGTGTAAGGTGGTAATTCAGAGTTGTTTTAATTTGCATTTCTCTAATCAATAGTGATTTAGAGCATTTTTTTCATATGATTATAAATAGCTTTAATTTCTTCCTCTGAAAACTGCCTGTTCATATCCTTTGACCATTTATCAATTGGGAAATGACTTGTATCCTTACAAATATGACAATGTATATATATATATAAAGCTTTAAATTATCTCTCCTGGATCTATTTTCTAGGTCAGTTGTTTTTCTAATGAGAAATTTCACATTTTATTTTATTTTTTTTACTTTTTTTGATTTTTTTTATTGGATCTTGATGTCTCATAGAGTCATTAGCTTTCACTTGCTCAATTCTAATTTTTAAGGAATTATTTTAGCCAGTGAGCTTTTGTACTTCATTTTCCATTTGGCCAATTCTATTTTTAGGGAGTTCTTTTCCTCAGTCATTTTTTGTATTTTTTTTCCATGCTATTGATTCTTTTTTCATGATTTTCATGATTCTTTTGCCTTACTCTCACTTCTTTCCTCAATTTTTCTTCTACTTCTCTAATTTGCTTTTTAACATCCTTTTTAAGCTCTTCCAGGAATTCTTTTCAGGCCTGAGACCAAATAACATATTTTCTTTGAGGCTTCATGTGTAGTCATTTTGATACTATTGTCCTCTTCTAAGTTTATGCCTTGATCCTCCCTGTCACCATAGTAACTTTCTATAGCCCAGTTCTTTTTTTGTTTGTTTTGTTTTGTTTTGTTTTTGCTCACTTTTTTCTGCCTTTTTTGTGACTTGGTGTTTTTACGCAAGAGTTGGTCTCTGGTCCTGCAGTGTCCCAAGCTTTTTGTGCTAGGGCTCAGGGTTTCACTGCTAGCTTTCACTTGGGCTTCAGGGCTTAGCTGTTAGCTTTCACTGGAGTATAGGTTACCCTTCTGGCTTATACTGGGAGGTGGGGGAGTTGGGGCTTCCCTGTTGGCCTCTCTTGGGTGTGGGGTTTAGCTGCTGCCCTGCCCCAAGGGTGGGGCCCTGCTGCTAGGTTGCTATGAAAATAAGGTCTCTGTGAGTAGGCCCCAGGGGCATAGTCTTTACTGTTGGCTAGCCCAGGGGCAGGGTATCATTACTGGTCAGCAATGAGGTCAAAGCCTTGCTGATGGATTGTGCTGGGGGTGGAATCACTGGGATGGGGCCTTGCAGTGCTGCATAGACTGCTCACTTGCCTAGGGGACTACTGGCTTACAGGAGGGTGCAGTCTGGCTGGTAGATTGCCCCAGGCTTGGAGCCTTGCTGCAGGCACCCTGCTGTGAGGCTAGCTGCTGCTACTGCTGCTACTGCTGCTTCTCTTGGCCCTTGCTCCCCTCCCACCTTAGTGAGACAGACCTTTCCTGTAGTGTTGGTAAGTCATTTCCATGATCTTAGATTAATTCTAAGGTGGATTTCTAGTTGTTTGGGAGGGGAATTTCAGAGGGCCTTCAGAGTTCCTTCATCACTCTGCCATCTTGGCACCAGAAGTGTGCCATGTTATTTTTCATTATTTTTTGGGGGTTGGCTACAAATGTGATTTTTCCAAAGCTATAGAGTTCCATAAGAATACACGGACATTTGTCATTAGCAACTAGGAGATAGACTTTTGCACCAGCAGGCAGATTTAGATCCACAAAAACACTGGACGATTAACTCACACCAAGGATACATTCTAACGCCATCATGAGTCTTTCTTCTGTGACCTCTGCAGTGACATGTCTATCTTTGAATTGCCTACAACAAGGAATGTCTGTAACACTCTTTTATCGTTTACCTTGTACTGACTTATATTCAGACAAGTTTAAAAACTTTAAATGTACAGTCCCTCCAATCAGGGATAAGCTTTGTGAGGGCTTACTATTAACAACTATGTGGTCATGGGTAAGTTGTTTTATCTCTCTGAGTGTCCTCTTAATCTGTAAAACTAAAAAAAAAAAAATACAACATATTTCATAAAATTGTTTTAAGGAAAGTACTTGAAAGATTGTAAAATATTTCAAAATATGACTTGTGATTATAATAATGGTGATTATGATAATGTTGCTTCTGGCAGGAAGTACCTTCTATTTAAAAAATAATTATATTGATTTATTTTGTTTTATATTATCTACATTTCCCAGTATATGAGTAATTTTTTATAACAAAAAATTAAAATATAGTTTAGCAAAACTAACTGAAAGATTAAAAAAAATTAATTTATGCAATGTTCTGCATGCCCATCCACCCTCCCCTGTAAGTATCTTCTATTGCTTTTTTGGAGCTAAGCCTGATCATAATAATTTTGAGTCCTTCAATTTTTATTGCTCTAATGCCATTCTTTTCATTTACATTGTGAGTTATTGTGTTTGTTGCTTTCCCTGTTTTGCTTAATTCAGTTTATATCAGTTCTTACAGGTCTTTCCATACTTCTTTGTATTATCACATTCAACATTATTTTTTCCACAAATAGGGTAATCTTTCATTGCATTCAAATAACCTTCAACTATTTAACCATTCCCCTTATTGTATAAATTTAAATTGTATAAATTGTTGGCTAGGTAGTACAGTGAATAGAGCACTGGACCTAGAGTAATAAAAACCTGAGTGCAAATCCTGCCTCAGATACTTTCTTGCTGTGTAACTCCAGATAAATTATTTAACCTCTATCTGCTTAAGTTTCTTCATCTGTAAAATGGAGTTATCTTTGCACCTACATTAAAGTGCTCCGTAAATGTTAGTTGTTTTTGTCATATGTGTGTATGTATAAAATCAAATTTGATCCTTACTAACAGCTTTCAAGGTAAGTATTAAAGGTATTATTATCACCATTAAGGAAATAGTGAAGAAACTGGCTGAAACATATTGATTTGTCTGTAGTTGTGCTGCTAGTAAATGTTGGAGGCAATATTTGAATACAGGTCTCTCCAGGCTCCAAATTCAGCACTCTAGTCACTATACCATGCTATCTCTCATATAGGATGGTCTAATAAGTATTCCAAGTATTTCATGCCTATTTGACTATAAAAATAAATTCTCAGCACCTGTGACTTATGGGGTGATGGTTGGATACTCATATTTTCATTAGCATTTCTCATTATAAATTACTCAGCTCTCACAGTGTCATATGTGGAACTACAGATTATCACCTGTCTTTGAGGATTTACCTGGCAAACAGATAAATATATATTTTCTAGAGTTACATTTTTTAGTACTTTAAAAATACATACATTTATATCTGAACTTCCAACTTTGTAGGAAGCAATCTTTCTTTTACTCTATCCAAGGACTATATTATTTTAAAAAATCTTACCTATAATGTAGCCTCATTGAGTAGACTTTTAAAATTCTCTTTATTGTGGTTTCAATAGATTTCTGTTTAGTCTTGTTTTGCTTTGATCAAATCTTTTTTTCTTGGATGAGTAACAGTAATATACATTGGAAACAAAACAAACTATGTAAAATAATCAAAATGAGACAGTCATGGTATGATCTTGGAACCAAATTCTGAGCTGTCAGTTAAGAAGCACTAAGAGATCCAGAGTTCATACCCTTGATATACTGCTACGGTAGTGCTAAGGGCCAAAAATAATGAATAACATCAGCAATGAAACTTCATTGTTCCCTTGGCTTAAAAGCAAAACAAAACAAAACAAAAAGTGATTCATCCCCACTTGAGATATTGTGAAGAACTCTGAGAATCATGTTCATGATCCAGTGAAGTGGAAAAAGGCAGGAGAATTACAAGAGGCCTAGTATTTAGGACTATCAAAGTCAGACACCTATTGTATTTGGTCATGGTCAGAACACATATGAAGGTTCCCTTTCACTTCTGGATATGGCATTTTAGGAAAGACATTGAGAAGATGTAGAGTATATCAGGACAATAAAAAGACCTAAAGATCATACCATGTAAAGATTGGGTGAAGCAATTGGAGACTTTTAGTCTGGAGTACAGGAGTAGAAACAACAATTGTAGCTGCCTTTAAGTATTTTTAGAGCTATAAAATGGAATAGGAATTGAAACCAATCTACTCAGCTACAAAGTGATGAACTAGGAACAGTATATAGAACTTAGAGAAAAGTGGGCTTGTTTCTCTATGCAAGTGAAAATAAGTAGAGTAATAAATACAAAATGTCTCCACTTTGCAGCTCAGTAGAATGGACTGCCACAGATGGTAATGAGTTCCCTCTAATTCAAGTCATTACTTGATGGATGATAACATTAGTGAGAGGTTTCTTATTTGGTTGTGGGTTATAGAGGTGGGGAACCTGGGGCCTCAAGACTACATGTGGCCCTCTAGGTCCTCAAGTGAAGCCCTTTGACTGAATCCAAACTTCACAGAACAAATACCTTTAATTAAATATTTGTTCTGTAAAACTTGGACTCAATCAAAAGGCTTTACCCGAGGACGTAAAAGGCCATATGTGGCCCCCACCACTGGGTTAGACTACATGGGCGGATAGGTACTTTCTCAGGATTAGAAAGTTGTAAGTTTGGACTGAAAGAGGTCATCAGGTCCTCTCCTTGATTTTATAGATGGCAAATGAAGACACAGAGAGTAAATGACTTTCCTATGGTCATAAGGTTATTGTTTAAGAATAGTTTTTGGACCTAGATCTTCCTGACTCCAAATGAAGTTCATAATCCCTAACAAAATATTGTCTTTCTATTCTGACATTCTTGGATTCTCTCATTCTACAATGAAAAACCAAAATGATCTACAAGGAAAAAAATATCATTTTATAAGAACAGACTAAAAGAAAACAACTACCTAAGAATTCTTTCTCCTCTTCCATAATAATCATTATCATTGTCTGTTTATGTGTCATATACTCCTCCTAGACTCTAAGCTCTGTGAAGACAAAGACTTGTAAAATATATGTACATATACATACACACACACATACACACACACACACATATATATTTTTCTCCTTCAGTAACCAGATAGTGCACTGTGCAGAGTGAAATAGTAATGATGAAGATGATATTGACAAAATAATGATAACCATAATTAGCATGTATGCAGCTTTTTAAGGTAAAGCACTTCACAAATATCTCATTTTATCTTCACTACAACCCTGGAAGATAAGTGCCAATATTATTTCAATTTCACAGATGAGAGATCTGAGGCAGGCAGCAATTAAATGACTTGCCCAGGATCACATATCTAGTAAGAGCCTGACCTGGGTTTGATATGAACTTAAGTCTTCCTATCTTCAAGTCCAGGATTTTATGTACTGAACCACCTTGCTGTTGACACATAAAAAATGTTGGATACGCTGTCATGATAGAAATGAATTAATCATAGAAATAGCTCACAACAACCAAACTTATTTTAAGTTTATAAAGTGTTTTATAAACCCTCATGCATTGTTTCTTCAGAAAGTCTTTGTTGGACTACTTTTTGTAAGTATTATCAACTAGCTGTTTTGCAAATAAAAAAAAACGAGGACCCAATGGGGAGGTTCCATCACATGGTCAGCATGCACTGAGGCTGAATGCCTAGGCTTCTAGTGATGGAGAGATAAGCAAATTGAAAGGCAGCTTCTTCTCTTTTCATTCAGCTTTAATCATTCAAGATCTCTCTCATATTGTGTCAATGCCTATCTCTCTGCAGGTTCCATTCTTTTGATCCAAGTTTTGTCTTCTGGAATTAGAGAGTATAAGTTGGATTCTTTTTCCATCACATTTTTACAGTCAAGAAAAATGTTCCCCATTGAAGTCTTTTATTCCCCAGGCTGATCTTCCCCAATTATTCAACCACCACTCACATGCCATGGTAGCCAGAATTGTCACCCTTCTTGAAGTGTTCTAGTTTGTCAATGTCCATTTTTTATTTTTTATGAGATGGTATTAAAAGTCACCACAATTCTCCTGAGCCAGTGCACAGTACACAATATCTAAACATCACATTATGTAGTCTGATAGAAAGAACAAGGGACTGTACTTCAGACAACCAGAACTTGAGTCCCAGATCTGACAAGTATTAGCAATATATTTGTAAGCAAGTCACTTCATGTGCTTCAGCTTCATCTTCTGGAAAATGACGATAATAATGCTTATACTATTTGACTTCAAGTATGGTTTTAAGGGAGAAAAAAAGAACTTTTAAAAACTTAAAATTCTGTAGAACTAGGATTTATCAATTTTGTTGATGTGAGTGCTATGGTTATTTCCTATAATTATATTGTTCAAGTTCCAGAACAGAACCAGGAATAATAAATGGACATTGCAAAGAGGATCAACATTGGAGAAAACAAAACCAAAAACAAAGTAAAACAAAATCCACCTCAGCAACAAAATTGCAGGTATTCGCAAGTGGAATGGGCTACTTTGAAAGGCAGTTGGCTTCTCTTTGGCTGTTCAAGCAGTAAATGGATGACAATTTGTTGGGTATGATTAGTGGGAATTCCCTTAATGAATGGTAGTTAGATGATTACCAAGGTTCCTTCCAGTTGCAAAATTCAGTGATTGTATTTTATGAAAGAAGATGCTTTTTTTTTCTTAATAAATCAGCCATTTTGCTTTGCTAAGTGACATTGAACTTGAAGTCCACTAAAACCCCTAGATCATTTTCATGGGAATGCTAGTAAGTGGCAAGCCATATGTTTCTGAATTTTTTAAATCAAATGTATATTTTCTCTGTTCAATATATTAATTTCAGTATATTATTCCAACTTCATGAAATCTCTGAAATTCTTGGTTATCTTATAAGCACATTTGATATCCCTCCAAGTCAAAGTTATCAGAGAATTTGATGAACATGCTTTTTTTGCATTTATCATGAGCTGTGATTAAAAGTGCTAAACTACACTCAAGAATTAATGATACTGAAAGGTAGCAAGTTGTAGCAGAAAAAAGAAGGCCTTGGAAACAAGAGAGACTTGGATTTGAATGCCGCCTCTAATATTTATTAGTTGTGTGGCTATGGATAAGTCCCCTTATCCTCTCTGTGCCTTTATTTTTTCAATTACAAAAATGAAGATAGTAATGTCTGTAGAAATCAAGCTGCAGGGTTTTTTTGTGAAAATAAAATGAGATTATGTATGTAGAATATAAAACTTAAAAACACTACATAAATGTCAGCATATTTTCCCTCTGCCTGACTACTAGTATCTAACATCTGGCATTTAAGTGAGAGATGATATTCATTCATTTACTCACTAATTTATTCCACAAACATTTATTCAGCATATACTATAAGTAATATACTGCACTAAGCATGTCAACAAATCCATCAACAATCATTTATTCAGTTAACAGATACTATTTTCAAGGAATTTACAACCTAAACTGGGATTTGGGCTGGATGGTGAGAGTCATGTACATAAATAACAATACAAAGGAATTTGAGATAAATACATGGGAGAGTCCAGACAAATGGATGTGAGATCACATTTAATGGGGAGAGGAGAGTGAAATCAAATTAGGTTTCATTGAAGAAGTGGCACTTGAGTTGATCTTTTTTGTATATAATATTTCCCCCCAATTATATGTAAAAACAATTTTTAACATTTAGGTTTTTTTTTTAAGTTTTGAGTTCCAAATTCTTTCCCTCCCTCCTTCTCCTTGCCCCTCCCTGAGAGAGTAAGCATATACTTATATAGGTTATAAGTGTGCAATAATATAAAACGTACATCCTTTTTAGTTATTTTGTGGAAGAAAATTCAAATAAAATAAGAAGGAAGGAAAGAAAGTGAAAAATAGTATGCTTCAGTCTATATTCAGACTCACACAGTTCTTCCTTTGGAAGTGGATAGCCTTTTTCATCATGAGATCTTTGGGATTGTCTTGGATCATTGTATTGCTGAGAATAGCTAGGTCTTTCACAATTCTTCATCAAACGATATTGTTGTTACTGTGTACAATATTCTCCTAGTTTGCTCACTTCACTCTGTATCAGTGCAGAGGTTTTTCTGAAATCATCCTGCTCACCATTTCTTATAGCATAATAATATCCCATTACAATCATATAGCACAACTTGTTTAGTCATTCCCCGGTTGATGGATACCCCCTTAATTTCCAATTCTTGACCACCACAAAAAGATGTGCAATAAATATTCTTGTAAAATAGGTCCTTTTTCCTTTTTTTTTTAATCTCTCTGGATACAGACCTAGTATTAGTATTGCTAGATCAAAAGATATGCGCAGCCTTTTAGATATAGTTCCAAATTGCTCTGCAGAATAGTTGGATCAGTTCACAACTCCACCAAGTGTGCATTAGTGCCTCAGTATTCTTACATTCCTTCCAACATTTATCATCTTCTTTTCTGTCATTTTAGCCAATCTGATAGATGTGAGGTGGCACTTCAGAGTTGTTTTAATTTGCCTTTCTCTAATCAACAGTAATTTAGAGCATTTTTTTCTATATGACTACAGATAGCTTTGATTTCTTTGTCTGAAAACCACGTGTTCATATCATTTGACTATTTGTCATTTGGGGAATGAATTATATTCTTATAAATTTGACTCATTTCTTTATATTTTTGAGAAATGAGATCTTTAACAGAGACTATTACTCTAAACTCCCCCCACAGCTTTCTGCTTTCCTTTTAATTTTGACTGCATTAGTTTTGATTGTGCAAAACCTTTTTAATTTAACATAATCAAAATTAGCCATTTTACATTTTGAAATGCTCTCTATTTCTTGTTTGATCCTAAATTTTTCCTTTCTCCATAAATCTGACAGGTAAACTATTCCATTCTCCCCTAATTTGCCAATGGTATTACCCTTTATGTCTAAAGCATGTACCCATTTTGACCTCATCTTGGAATATGGTGTGAGATATTTGTTCTCTACCTAGTTTCTGATAAACTACTTTCCACTTTTCTGAGTATTTTTTTTCCCAAATAGTGAGTTTTTGTCCCAATGGCTTAGATTTTGGGGTTTATCAAACACTAAATTACCGTGGTCATTTACTATTGTGTATCTGAGGTGATCCTTAAAGGGAAAGAGTGATTTCAAGAGATGGTTATAATGGAAGCAGTCCATTCTAGGAGTAGTCAATGTAACCAAAGAGAAGGGCAAGAATGGAACTCCAAGAGGATTTCAATTTGGGTTGGATGTAGAGTATATAAAATGACTGAAAATTTGAATGAAGCCAGAGTGTGATGGCTTTTAATGCCTCCATCAGGAGTTTAAACATTATGGGGAAAGGAATGGAGAGTCACTGAAGATTTCTGGGTAGAAGATTGAAACAAATACGTTCAAAAGATTGATCAAGCAGTAATACAAAGGAGAGATCAAAAAGAATGGATAGGCCAAGAGATTAAGTACTGGTTAAGATAAGATATATGTGTGGCATGGCATAGTACATGCAGTGGAAGGGTCTCCGGGCTTAGAATCAAGAAGTCTAGGTTTTAGTCACACAATCACAGAATCTTAGAGTTGTAAGGGACCTTAGCAGCTATCTAGTCTGACTTATGTTTGAATATGTGTTTACTTGTCTCTCTTGGTTCCAGTGATGGAGATTCTGCTACCTCTCAAAGAGATCTATTTCATTGTGGATAGCTCTAATTGTTAGAAAACATTTCCTTACATTGTGCCAGGATCTGCCTTTTTGATACGTCTACTCATTGCAACTGTATACACACTCTGGGAGCAATTAGAAAAGAAAATATGAAAAGAAAATATGAATTATTTCATATCTCTTCTCCATGAAAATTCTATTGGAACATTAACATCTACTCTCTATGTTAATCTTCTCTTCTTTCAAGGTTCATATCTCGAAGCAAAATGGCCCAGTTTTCAGGTCTCTCATCATGAAGTTGTCTTCCTCTTTTTTTTTTTTTTTGTCAATCCCATACCTGGTATGCGATGTTAATTATAAGCACAATATTCCATGTGAATCAGAATTCAAGCAGAATACAGTATGGTGACATTGCCTCCCCATTCTGGATTTCAGTGCCTTGCCATCCATGACCCTTCTATGGACAAAGCAGACTTAAAAATGGATAACTCTCAATAATCCTTAAACAAATAAGGGTAGGGTCCTTTATACTGATAAAGCAAATATGAATTGCCATTATTATGATACAGATTGGGGATTTGTGAATTTTCCTGGTTAGTAGTTAGAGAAAGCTATGTGCTTTTAAAGCAGCTTTTTATTGATCTCAAAAGCACTGATAGGGGCCCCAAATGTTGATAATTATAACGGAGTCATTTTAGGCAGGGTTGTAGGAATGATAGAGCTGGAAGTAACCTATATAAACTCCTACTCTCACAAGTTGTGAAGAAAGAACTTTGTAAACTTTAAAGCACTAGAGAAATGAACTAGGGGGCACAATGCATAAAGGGCTAGATCTCAATTCATCTTCTGACACTAGCTGTTTTTCTCAATTTCTTTGTCTGTAAAATGGGAATAATAAGAGCATCTGTCTGTCAGGGTTGTTGAGAGGGTAAAATGAGATTGTATTAATAAAGTACTTGCAAACATTCAGGTGTTGTAGGTATAAATGCTAGTTATTATTATGGAAATAGGAGTGGTTATTATTAGGACACATCTAGGCCAATAACCTGTCTTCCAGTGATATCATACCCACCCTGGTGTTCCATTACATATTTACCAGGAAAAAAAAAAAAAAAACTAGATGGGGTTCTATATTATTCCCAGGAGTTGGGCAGTCAACATTCCCCCAGGCTACTTGATGCTCAAATCTAGGTTCTTTTGTTTTCTAGTATACTGGAGTTAGGCTAGCCGTGAATCACAGAAGGATAGCCAAAAAGGCCTTTTAAATAGGTTTAATCTGTGTAAGAAGAAAAATGATCCTAATATTGAGCTGCAGAGCAGAACTGAAAATAAGTAGAGAAATATCTCTGCATGTAAGATCGAATATATGATTCCAGGACCCAGCTATTTGATTTTATTCATTCCTGTGTCTAGTTTTTCATCTCACAGTTTGGGCGCAACAGGAGGTGACACTGTTGACTGTTACTCCTTTCACTTACGTTTTTTCCCCTCGCTGAACATAAACATATCATTACACAGTTACACTGCACTATATTTAGAGCTGATTTTTAACTATCTATTAAATGCAAGACTGGAGCCGGCCTGCACTACCTGAAATGAAAGGGGACTTGCTGGGAAGAAATGGTCTGCTCACTGAATCAAAGATGAGGAGAACTAATTTCTAAACCGCAGTGTTTCCCAAGAAACCAACTTCTTTCTCTTTGAAAAATGCTAGGACATCAGTTTGGTTGGGGGAGGACTAGCTCGCTTCTTTAGTTGTATTTTGAAAACCTTTTATTAGCCAAAGATCTTGCCCTATCTTAATCTAAATCAAGTGCTGAGGCAGGTGCTTGGCACTTTGAGCTGGGGAGAGCTTACCTCCCTCAATTTTCCTGGTGTGCTTTGTGACTCTGAGTAAATGAGTTTCTTTGGCCTGTAAATTTCCTTCCCACTCTAATATGCCATACCTATGATGACTTACCCAGCACAATTACAGAATCATGGAACTTTTAGACCCAGAAGTGGCTTTAGTTGTCACTTTATTGAGCCTTATCATTTTAGATCTTATTATGATTGTTGGTTATATTATTTTTGTTATAATATTTACAAATGAGGACATTAAAGGACAGAGAAAAGGAATAACATGCTTGAAGTAATCCAGATAGTTTGCTTCAGATCTGATATGATAACCTGTTCCTCTCTACTCATAGTTTTGTGATGATTCCACTAGATCAGGGAAACATAGGAAACAAGAGGAAAAAAGAATAGAAGGGTTTGGGTAGCATTAGGCTTCAGGGGCAGGAGAATTAGACTGAATAGAGAGAGTGCTGGTTGTTGGGGAAATTCCTGAGAGTTGGAATGATTGCAGGGAATGAAGGGTAAGAAGCAGGAGAGATGAACCTATCAAATCAGTGGCCAAGACTGACTATACTTATGAGTCTTCATTTGATCATATGATCAAATCTAACTGCAATAATTAACTGTAATGGGACCATGTGGTCAAACTTAGTTTCCCACATTCCCTGTTAGTCAAAACAGGAATCGACTATCAGCTCATTTGCCAACAAGGTCATATAGCTGATTTTCGAGTTACATATTCCCTGTCTGAGAATAAAAGATTGGGTTCCATTTTTAGGGGGTAGGGCATAGCACTCCTGGTCCTTTCTGTGTCTTTCATGTGGACTCAGCCTTGTGCTATATTACAAATTCATTTGTCTATGCAGGTGGAGACTGCTTTAATCACACACTTCCTCTCCAATAGTATTGATTATCAGTGAACTTCTTATTACTTTCCTAATTCATATGAAGTTTTTTCTCTCACTAATTATAGATCTTTGGAAACAACTTAAATGCTGGTTTTTAATATCACTAGATAGAAGTATAGAGTACTAAAACTTCTTAGGGTATCTGGTCCTATCAATTATTTTATAAGTGAGGAAATTTAAGTATAGAGAAGAGAAATGACTTGCCAAAGATTACTCAGGTAGTCAGAGGTGAGACTAGAGCCCAGTTTTCCTGATGCCCACCAGTGCTCTTTTGTTAAACCATGCTATTGACATCTGAAAGCAAAGATAAAAGAAATTAAAAAAGTGAATCTTTCTGAGAAGGGAGCTTTGTTTATTAGAAAGGATGTGGAGAATTAGTCAAGAATTAAGTCAGTCCTGACAATCAGAGATTAAGTCAATCAATCAACAAGTATTTGTTAAACTCCTGCCAAGTGCCAACTACTTTGCTAAGGAACTAGGAAGATAAAAGTGAAATGGTCGTGTTCTCAAGAAGCTTACATTCTATAAAGCAAAACATGTACACAAACACATATACATGTATATGCAAATATAGTTACATAACAATACATGCATATATGTGTATGTATGTATATACACACATATACTACACATATGTATAAGTATGTCTCTGTGTGTGTGATTACATACACACATAAAATAATTTTGATATGGAGGGGAGAGGGAGCCACTAGCCATTGAGAGAATTATAAGTGGCATTTGATTTAAGGTTTGACATAAACTAGTGATTACAAGAGGCAAGGAAAAGGACCAGTCAGTGTAAAGGTCAGTGTGGTGAAAGATAATTGTTCCTTCACTTTTTATAGGAAAGCCTGAAGTCAAGCTTCTAGTTTCAGAGAAGAAGAATAATCTTGTGTTTTAATTTATTTAAGTCTTGGTTCTACAGATACTTTTTTGGAATATCAAGATGACCAGAGGAAACAGGTCAGTATGGTGAAGAGAAAGAACACTAGATTTAGGGTCAGAAGATGTGTTTGAATCCTTGTTCTATCACTTACTATGTCGTTGGCCTTGAGTCAGTAACAACCTCCTTCCTTCTAACTATGATATTAAGGACCTGGACCAGATAATCTCTGATATTTGTTTCCAGCTCTACAGTAAATCCCATGATCCTAGGTTGCTATTTAGACTGAATTGTTTAGCATTTTACATTTTTTTCAATGGGCTTATTTCAGAAGAATTAGTGACTTTTGCCACATATGAAATATTATGGAAAAGAATCATGATATATTGAAATCTACCCTTTAGGCTGCCGTCTTAAAACAAAATGATAATCACTAAATGTTTTTTACAAAAAATATTTTGAAAATTTAGCAGATTATTAATAAGCAGCTATTATATAGAGAGCACTCAGTAATTTTATGAGATATAAAGTAATAGAAAATATGACCCCAACCCTCAAGCAGTAGTAGTAGTAGTAGTGGTGGTCATGGTGGTTGTGGTGGTAATAACAATGGTAGTTAGTACTAGTAGCAGCAGCAGCAGTATTTATATAGCATGTAAAGTTTACAAAATGCTTTAAAAATACCATCTTATTTTATTCTCACAATAACCCTGGAAAGTTGGTGCTATTATTATCCCAATTTTACAGATGAGGAAAGTGAAGTAGACAAGAGATAATTGACTTGGTCGGGGTTATACAGCAACTCCTAAATGTCTGAGACTAGATTTGAATTCAGATCTTCCTAACTCTAGTTCCAGCATTCTATCCACTGTATAAATTAGCTGGCTATTTTTTTTTCTTAGTGAGACAAGATGTGAAAAATTAAATACTAGTATTAACTAGATGTCTTGGAGGAGGACACGTTTAGTTGCAAAATAAATGGGAAAATTGAGAAAGTGGTGAGAGATGAAGCTGGCCTAGATTGTGCAAGACTTGGAGAACTGAGGAATTTAACCATCATCTCACAGACAATTGGTCTACTAAGTATTTTTATTGTACATCTCTATTATGTAAAAAAAAAAATCTGAGCATGTACTGCCATTATATGTATTTATTTATACATTGTGCACATTTATTACTATATTAATAATTATGTAATTTACAAAGCTTCCATAAAATATTTTAATATGAGATTAAGATGAAACAATATTTGATTCTCCAGTCATTAGAGAGACACTAGAATTTAAGTAGGGCAATGACAGGGTCAGAATTATGCTTCAGGAAAAACCAAACACTTCAGCAGCTATGTAGAGGATACGTTGGAGTGATGAGAAACTCGAGGAAGAGGAGCTAATAATTAAAATAGCAGTTAATATTTAATATAGCACTTTAACATTTACAAAACATTATATGTGTTATTCCTTTTGATCCTCACAACAACTCTGTGAGGTGGGTGCTATTATCATCCCTCTTTACAGCTCCAAAAAATGAGGATGGGAAAAAGTTGAGTGACTTATCCAGAGTCATATAGTTAATTAGAAACTGAGGCTGAACAAGGTTAAGTGAACTTGCCTTGGGTCTCATAACTAGTAAGGATCTGAGGTGGGATATGACTTAAAGTAGCTCTAACTCCAAGTTCATTGTTCTTACTCAATGTGCCACCTAGTTGCCTTTTGATGTAGTGATAGCTCAGGTAAGAATTAATGTGATCAGAATCAGGGTAGTTCTGTGTGACCAGAAATAAGGAAACAAATGTATCAGATATTATTGAGGTAGAAATAATTATATTTGGCAAGTAGACATATGGAACGAGGGAAAAGGAAGATTCAAGGATGACCCTGAGATTGTGAACTTGGATGACTGGAAGGATGCTGGTGCCCTTAACCATAATAGCAAAGATAATGAAGTGAGCTATGTGGTGAAGATGACAGCTCATTCATATTGGCTCATAATATGTGACTTATTTTGTCCTACATAAAACCAAAAGTCAAGGGGCTCATATAATTATCATTGACCCAGAATACATAGTTCAATGGTGCCTGTGGGCCCTTGTGAGGCTATCCTGGGATTAGGGATATAGTGAGATTTCCTAATGGCACCAGCTCAGTTCTGTCTGTGGAGTCATGAATAGTGATTAGGTTGTAACTTCTCAGAAATGTTGATGCCTTTCTCAGAAGTACCAAAGTTGAGCACTTGTGGTGGAGTACTAGGGGATAAAGATGAGTAATAATAGCTAACATTTACATGGTGCTTTGAGGTTTGCGAAGTGCTTTACATATATTAACTCCTATGTGGCTATATTAGATATGAATTTCATGGTAGGCTATTTTGCAGAGATGATGGGATGTGAACTATCTCCCAATTCTTTGATTGTTTGATCAAATATCCCTTGTGGTCAGACAGCCCCTCCCCAGATGGCCACAGGGCCTGCTCTGGGGAACATTGCCATAATTGAGAGTCATTTATTTAAAAAAAATAAAATTTAATATTTAATTAAAAAATAGGGAAGCAAGGACGCGATGCTTTTCCAAGTTTGCAAAGTAGTATCTCTGGGCAATTAATCTGAACATTCTCCAAAAAAAAAAAGTTTAACTTTTGAATCTCATCATAGTGAGGCAGATAACCATGGGTTTTTGAAATCTAACCCAATAAAGCAAAAACTTTAGCAGATCCTACAAATTTGGAAAAGATTCAAGTAGGTAGTTGGTAACTAACTGTGCAACTTTCATTGAGAAATAGACTAAATTAAACCATAGATGTTTTTCCCTAGAAGACTGATTATCAGGTGCTGAATACACACACACATACTTTCACACACACATACATACATGTATATACAAAGAATATGCATATATAATCATTTATGTAAATGTCTATACATGCATGAAGTTATATGCATATTTCTATATACCAAAGCAGTTAATGATGATTGCCTGTTGAGATATGGAAGAGTTGTGATTTGTATCATTGTAAGGGGTGCCCATAGCATAAATCTCCAGAAATTTTTAAATACTATTTTGTATGTTCAGGATGATTGCAATAGGAATGACTGAAGGGAGGGGCACTAGGTAGCGGGTTACTGAAATAGTAGGAGGTTGAAATTACAAGATTTGAAAGGGTTATTAATGGTACTAGTAGACAAGGAAAAAGAGGCAAACATGAGAAATGTTGCCAAGAAACTCTAGGACTTGTTGCCTGGTTATTCTATACACAGCGAGTAACCAGAAGAGTCACTGGGATAAAGGCAATGCAAGGAAGAAAGAGCTACTCAACTCTATTTTACTTCTATTTTCTCTGCTAAGATGAATAACCTTTGGACTGAAAATTAGAAAAATGGTACAAAACTCCAAAAAGTAGATGATAGGGAACCAAAATCAAAGACAAGTAAGGAAATAGTGAGAGAGCATCTAGCTGTACTTGATGAATCTAAGTTACCAGGAGTCTACAAATTCTAATGTGCTGAGATTCACTTCAATTTCCAGCAAAAAAAAAAAAACCATCAAATCTAGAATATACTAATATGATAATTAGTGGATGCCTAGGAAAGAACACAGTGAACACAGAGACAGCATGGCTTCATCAAAGTCATGATAGACTTTTTCAAAAGTTATTAGATTGGTCAATCAACAGAATGTTGTCGATTATGTTTTCTGTTATGATTTCTGTAAAGTGTTTGGCCACATTTCTGGTGAATAAGATGAGGATATGTGGGCTAGACTACGGAGCATTTGAGTGGAAGTGCCACAGGCTGAATCATTGGACCCAAAGAGTAGTTATGAATAAGCTGATGCTAACTTAGAGGAGTTTCCCCATTGAATTCCCCAAAGGTTTAGCCTTTGCCGTGTGAGTTTCAATAATTTTATCAATTACTTAAAGGAATAGACCACATGTTTGTTATATTTGTGGATGAAATAAATTCTAGAGATATAGGTTAACTTTGTGTGGTAGACTATATCCCAAAGATCTCATCCGGCTGAAACAATGTGCCAAAGCTAAGTAGATATTCATTAAAGATAAATATAAAATCCTACAATGGAAGTCAAACAATTTCAAAAGCATAGGATTGGGGAAACACAGATTTGAAGGTTTTAGTGAATTACAAGCATGATCTGAATCAATTAAATTTAACAGTTGCCAATGCTAATGTGATCTTAGGTGGCATTGTGTAGTAAATTATCCAGAGCAAGGGTAATAGTTGGTTTCCTACAGCCTAGTCAGACCACATTTGAACTATTCTAATCACTTCTGACCACTTCATTTTAAGAATTGATAAGCTGAAGACAATCAAAAGGTGAGTAATTAGGATAGTGAAAGTTTATATTGGCACATCGTGCCATATAAATATTATTTGAAGGAATTGGAGATGGTTTGAATAGGAAAAAGATGCTTTGGGGAGGACATATTGTGACCAATATCCGAAGGGTTATAATGTGAAAAGGGGATTGAATTTCTTTTGCTTGATCTCAAAAAGATTTAAAAGGTGAGAAAATTAAATTGTCAATAATTTTATGATGGGGCAAAACTAGGAACAATAGTGAAGATTTGAGGACAACAGAAATATAAGGTTCTTAACAATCAAAGACAGGCAAAGGTGGAATGGGCTGCCTTGGGAGGTAGTGGGTAGTCATTTCACCTGAGGTCTTCAGATGAACACCAGTAGAATGTGAACTCCTTAATGTGCTAAATGTGAGCTCCTTAAGGGCAGAGAATTACTTCGTTTTCACTTCTGTCTTAGACCTTAGGCTCTTAAATGTTTATTGAACTAAAATGAAAGACTACTTGATAACAATGTTGTAGAATAAATTTCTGATCTGATACAAGTGGGACTAAAACGACGCTGACATCCTTTCCAAATCTGAAATTCTTTAATTCTGAAAGCTCAATTAATAATGGAAGTTCGTAGAGAGGTGGGAACAGTGTTGTGGTTTCAGTGTGCTTGAGCTACAGTCCCCCAAACTACTAAGCTATGTGGAAAAGCAATAAGGTTGGCAGAATGAAGGCAAGCACCAGAATATTAAGCAGTTAAAGAAAGAACAGATTGTTTGGCAAAGATGAACTTTAAAGTAGAGTAAGGTATTCAAAGATAGCCAAGCTACTTATTTTGTACCAATCAATCACCCAGATAAATATACTCCAGTTTGATATGATAACTTATATTCTATGGAGTCTTGTCCTCCAACAACCTTGGGAAGTGAGGCGCAGTAAAACAAATCCCTCACATCTCTAGAGTGCTTTGATTTTCCTCACAATAAGCTACCCAAAAGTGGAGTGGGTGCCTCTACCAGGCTTCTTTCTGACTGAGGCTGGATGGCAAGTTACTGAGTACTTCGTAACAGGGCTTCTTTTTTTTTCGAGAATAGTTTGGACTGGATAGCTTAAACTCACTCCTAATTCTGAAATAATGAACTACTGTGATACTGCAATGTTGTCCATTGTCTGATATAAATATGGCTACTTTGATCAATTAATAAAAAAAAATTAATCATTTACTACACATCAGGTACTATGTTAAATTCTGAGGATACAAAAAAAGGTAAAAACAATTCCTGACTTTAAAGAGTTCACATTTTAATGAAAGAGACAGCATGAATATAGCTGGGTATATCAGGTGTATGCAGAGTATGTAAAATGTTATGTCATAAGAGAAGGCACTAGCAGATGGGGCTGGGGATGTGAGGGAAGGCCTCCTGCACTAGGTAAGTTTTGAGCTAAGCCTTGAATGAAGCCAGGAAAACAGGAGGTAGAGGTGAGCAAAGAGAATATTTAGATATGTGGAATAGCCAGTGCAAAGGTAAGGTGAGTAAGAGATGGATTGCCATACACAAGGAACAAGAAGTAGGCCAGAGCAGCTCATTCACAGAGTACATGGAAGTGATGGAGAAAGTGAGGATCAGCTAAAGTGTTCATTGCTCATGGAAACAAAGCTCTTCATTGGCAGACATTTGGGACTGTAATCTCTGAGCAGCTAGATGGTGCAGTGGTTAGAGTGTAGGACTTGGAATCAGGAAGAACTAAATTCAAATCTTGCCTCAGAAACATAATGTGTAACCATAGGTAAGTCACTTAGTCTCAATTTCCTAATCTGTCAGATGAAAATAATAATAGCATCTTCCTAACAGCAAATGTGAGGATCAGATGAGAAAGTTATAAAGCACTTTGCAAAATGAAAAGTGCTGTATAAATGCTCTTTATTAATCCAGATCCTTTTAATTCTGATCTCAAGGCTCAATGACATCAATATTTTATCTCACAATAATTGGTCTTTATTTAAATCTTTAAGTCACAAATCACTTTCCTGGAATTTTCATTTGACCTTCACAAGTACTTTGTGTAGCAAAACAATGTTTTTTCAATATCTTTAAACAATGACAATGGTGCTTATTCCCAAATATGGACAAAAACATTCATTCCTCAGAGTTCCATATCAGCAGACACAATTGTCTCCTGGCCACTGTGTTGCATGAAACTCACCACCTTTATTAGAAGACAACTTCAGTCATTCTATAGAATGTCATCTGGTCATCTTAGGATGGTCTCACCACCCTACTAAAGTACCAATCTCTTGGGACTTGAATTATTTTCAATTCAATAATCTCGTCTTCAAAAAGTTTTTATATTTCACCATTCTGGAAAGGTCCCCTGGTTGCCTCAGAATGATCAGAACTCAGTAGATAAAAAAGTGACTCTGGAGACCTCTCCAGATCTAGCTCCAAGTTGGCAAGTGGTGATAAGCTTTCACTCTATGTAATTGTACTTAAAACACACAAGAGCTCCAGTCTCAGTGACAAAATTTGGAAAGGGAGCCTAGTCTCTCTTAATCAAGTCCCAGGCTTGACCCCTGACATACTGATTTTCATCCCTCAACTATGACATATCCCTCCATGATCTGGAAAAATTTGAAGAGCACAGTGACTACATTTTTCCCTTTTCCTATTACTGTGTAATAGCAATATACCCCTTAATAGCATCATTGGTGAGCTTTTTTTTTCCCCTTTCATGGTTTTATCTCTTCCAGAACAAATTATATCAGACAACAGGCAGAATGTGGGCATCCCATCATTTATAAGGGAGCCCACAGTGGCCAACACATGGTTGGAAGAGAAACAGCTTTTGATGATGCATAATTGATCACTTAGCAATTCAGCCATATTTGGGTTTTACTGTGGTACCAATGAAGAGAGAAAGAAAAAGAGAGACAAACAGACAGACATACACACATAGACACAGAGAGAGAGAAAGAGAGAGAGAGAGAGATGGAGAGAGAGAGAAAGATCCAAAGGGCATAAAATGCTGTCATCTGGTCATGCTGTGTAAACTGCTATAATTTCCTCACTGGTGATTCCTTGTGTGATAATGGAACTCTGAAATAATATTAGAGGGTATGTGAAAGATCTATGGCCAATTTAGTCACTCAAGCAAGGCTCAGAATCTCTGGGTTAAGGCTGCAGAGGGAGATGACTTGCTATAAGATGAGCTGACTGGAACTCTGCAAAATCTATGCTTCAGTGCCTCTCAGAAGAGCCAAGAGCTATGTGTACATTCATGAGGGAGAACGGAATCCACAAGGCAGATGCCAGTGGCTGCAGATTTTCAGTTTGGAATCTAATGACTGATTTGATGGCAGCTCTGTTAATTTTTCAAAAGCAATTCTGGGGAGTGTTCTTCAGCCATCCCTGTAAACCTAGGAATTCACAGAGAGGTCAGGGGCTAGATGGGGCATTGGACTTGGTTCTGAGAAAAAGATAATAGTTTTAAGTGGTTTTAATAGTTTTAAAGTTTCAAGAGACTTAAGAGATCATCTTCTCCAACTCCCTCATTTTATAAAGGAAATAAATAAAAAGTGATACTGAGACTTTAAGTTACTACCTCTGGTCTTAAGAATCCAGGTCCCCTGAGTAAATCCAGCACTGTTTGTGATGATGGACAAGTCACTTAATGTCTTTGAAAATCAATTCCCTCAACTATAGAATAGGGATGACAGTATCATAGAGTCATTGATTTTGAAGTCAAAGACATGTTAAAACAAGCCTTCCTCATTTTGTAAATGAGGGAACTGAGATAGATATTTGAAGTGATTCAATAAGGAGATGGAGTAGTGGATAGAGAGCTGAACCTGCATTCAAATCTGATCTCAGACACTAGCTGTGTGACCCTGGACAAGTCACTTGTCCTCATTCTCTCTGCTTCCCTTCATCTGTGAAATGGGGAAAATAATAGTACCTGCCCCCAGTGTTGTTGTGAGGATCAAGAGAAATAATATTTGGAAAACACTATTTAAATGAGAGATATTATTTGTCCAAGATCATGCTAGTAATAAGTGGTAGATTGAATATCTAACCAGGTCCTTTCATTCCAGATCTACTACTTTTCCTAGAGTACTAGCCTGCCTCTTATCATATATACAACAACATAAGGGCAATGCTTATGAAATATAGGCATTATTATTCCATGAGAGAAAAGAAACAGAGTGGATAGAGGGTCACAATTGAACTTAGGAAGATGCTAGATTCTCATCCTGTCTCTGACACATACTGAATACATGACCTTTAACTCTCAGTGCCCCCAGGCAATTCTCAATATCATATAGTAATCACCAGTTGACCATCTTCATTGGTGGAGGGATTTTTTTTTAACTAGGATTTTCTTATTCTGATTTCTTAATCTGATTAAATCATAGGCTCACTCCTATATATTCACATAGAAAGACACACATAGAGAGAATGTGAAATAAATAGCTCCTAAAGAAGATGAAAAATAGAATACTCAATTTCCAAACAAGGTTTGGAGTTGATTTTTTTAAGAGGCTTTTTCTATGGTGCTAAATGCAACTTTTCTCCTTTCCAAACATTCCTTGAACAAAAAAAAAATGCAATTATATTCTGATTTAGAGGCAGCTAGGTGGTAGAGTAGATGGAGTCCTAGGCTTGGAGTCAGAAAGACCCCTCTTCTTGCATTCAAATCTGGCCTCAGACACTTACTTTTTGTGTGACTCTGGGCAAGTCACTAAACCCTTTTTGCCTCAGTACCCCCAATTGTAAAATAAGCTAGAGAAAGAAATGCCAAACTGATCCATAACTTTGCCAAGAAACCCCAAATGGGGTCATGAAAAGTCAGATATGACTGAAAAATGACTGAACAAGCAGAATTTGCGTGACTAAAACTTAAAATGCTAAAGGAAATCACTTCAGTGAAAACATGAAGTTTTTTTCTGTTCACATTGGCTGGAATTAATCATTCCTTCATTTGATCACATAACTTTAACCATAAGTCAAAATCCCTTCATCCTAGAAGAGGGTGGGCAATCCCAGGTGAAGAAGAAAATGGTATATGTGTGCTGCAGAGAGTGGAGGGTGAAAGGTCGAAAGTGCTGGGAAAGTGGTAGAGCAATAGGAAGATGAGGCAGTAACAGAGAAGAGGATAGTTCAACAAGTGGTAGATCTGTATCTGAAGAGAATGTGTGTCATCCTGCACCTGTAAGAGGTTGGGAGAGAAGATGAGTGTCCCTGGGAGAGTGACTCCACGGCAAAGTAATTCTGGGGATCATAACTAGTGAGGAGGTTTTACCCTAGGAAGTTGAAGTTTTAAAAGGTCAATGGGGGTGGTGTCAGGAGAGAAAGGTAGCTCCTGTTTTCCAGTTAAGCCAGTGACAGACTACAAACCCGAGGATTGTGATCTCCATTAGATTCAAGGGAGGAAATGGAAAGGGTATTATTCTTTGAGTCAGGAAGTCCTGGATTCAAAACCTGCCTCAGATACTTAATAGCTATGTAACACTGGGCAATCACTTAACTTCTCTTAGCTCAGTTTCCTCATCTGTAAATTCAAAAGGTTGGTCATGATGGCATCTCAAATCTCTTCTAGCTCTGTGATTCTAAGTCTATGAATATATATCATACGGTCTGGGTTAATGCTCCAGGAGTCCTGTCCTGGGACAAGTTCTGCTTCATTTATTTGTTTGTTTATTCCTCTTTGGAACATAAATCTTAATTTAAAAAGAATCTCAGAATCCATCTAGTCCAATTATCTCAAATTAAAAATGAATATAATGCTATTTGAGGAAGGTAAATAACTTATCCAAGGTCACACGTGTACTAAGAATCAGAGATGGAATTGGAACTGAGGTCTTCAGACTCCAAAGTGAATATACTTTCCACTCTACCTCAACTGCTTATTAATTATTAAGTAAGTGTAATTAGGTTAGTGAAACTAAGGATATCTAGAGAAAGAAGAAAAACCTTGGGGGCCACATGATTTTCAGTCTTCAAGTATGTGAAGCGCTCTTTCACGTGGAGGAGGTTAGAATCATTCCACTTGACCTCAGAGAGAATACTTAGGACCAATAAGTAGAAATTGCAAAAAGAAAGACAGATTTGATTTCCGGAATAACTTCTTAACAAGTAAAATTATCCAAAAGAGAAATGCCTTAGCAAATAGTGGATTCTCAATCACTGAAGGTCTTCAAGCAAAATCTAGATGGCTACTGATTGAATATTCTGTAGAGGAGAGGAGGCTAGATCATGACTGAGCTCCCTTTCAACTATAGAAATTAGTGATTCAACCACATGTACTTCAGGGATTCTAATCCAGTGATGTAATGGGAAAAGTTTAACAAGCAGCTCTCAGAAGGAAAATATACACCCAACATGTTTTTAAGTTTAATCTGCATTAACTTTTTCTCCAAACTTTCTCAAGTGTAAGCATTCAAGGAAACAAGAAGTCAAGGACTGATATGTAACATTTCCTGATTTCTGAGATGTAAATTCTCACAATGGAAATTTAACAATTGACTCTCTCAAATTGATTCAAACTGACTCTAGCACATACTGTCTTTATTCCAATGACTCTTCATGGCCTAGAGGGGACCCTATTCTCTTAAACACTTAAGAAACAAAAGATATGAAAGATCTTACTAAACTGAAAAGGCTTTTGGCTTTCTGAAGCCTATCTACTTAGTCATAGAAGTGTTATAATCTCTGTCAGTGGACACAGTGTACATTGATGAGAACCATAAGGTCCTCAAGCATTGAACTATGTACTTTTATTACAGCCCATGTTATATTTCTCTCTTACCGTATCTTAACCTTCCTATGACATTTTAGGTTGTTTTTTCTTTGTCTAATACATATTTACCTGTACAGTACTGACACATTTAGTAGGTGCTTAATGAATATATGTTGATTGATTTCTTGAGGCTAGAGGCTATATGTTTTATACATTCTTTATGCGTGATTGAAAGAAGGAATTTTTTGATCCTAAGATAGAAGTTTTCTTCCTAAAGAATTAGAAATCAGAGTTTTAAATCATAGAAATGCTATGAGACAGGAGCCATGTGATCAATATTATCTGTAACCATATTTTTCCTTACCATCAGTTAAGCATTAAAGTCAACCAAGACTTACTTAAGTTAATAATTCTATCTGAAATAAAGTCAAACTGAAGGAATAACGTTTAGTATGAGTCAAGTCATTCCATCATTTGCCATCTACCAGATGGCAAAAAGTAAAATCAGTACTTCAAACTTTGTAATGTAATTAAACACAGAACTACCAAAGAACATGTGTATTTACATAGCTAAAATTAGTCACCTTACACAATATAAAACAATAGAACTTTGGGGCCAGAAGAGACCTTAGAGATCATCTTGTCCGTACCCCTCTCATTTATAGAAGAGGAAACTGAAGTCAAAAAGTAGATTTGTAGGTTCATAAAAATCTAAGAGAAGGAAAGAAGGAAGGAAAGAAGGAAAGAAGGAAGGAAGGAAGGAAGGAAGGAAGGAAGGAAGGAAGGAAGGAA
>NW_020954619.1:44813337-44918921 GCF_900497805.2 Vombatus ursinus | reverse complement strand
AAGGAAGGAAGGAAGGAAGGAAGGAAGGAAGGAAGGAAGGAAGGAAGAATAATAATAGTAGCCAACATTTATACAGTGCCTTCCAATGTGCCAATGAGCTGCTAGATAGCACAGTGGATAAGGCGGAAGTTCTGGAGTCAGGAAGATGAACCTTCCTGAGTTCAAATCTAGCCTTAGATACTTATGAGCTGTGTGACCCTGGGCAAATCACTTCACCCTGTTTGCCCCAGTTTCCTCAACTGTAAAATGAGCTGGAGAAGGAAGTGGCAAACTTCTCCAGTTTCTTTGCCAAGAAAACCCCAATGGGGTCATGAAGAGTCCTACAGGACTGAAAAATGAACAACTATGTGTCAGGTATTGTGCTAAGTGCTTTTAAAATATTATCTCATTTATCTCCACAACAACCAGGGAGGTAGATACTATTATTATTAACACTCTACAGTTGATGGAAATGAGGCAAACAAAGGTTAAAGTGACTTGCCTAGAGCCACATAGCTACTAAGTGTCTGAGGTCAGGTAAGAATTCAGCTCTTCTGAGACTCCAGGCCCAGAATTCTATCCACTGCACCACCTAGCTTCCATTATCCCTAAAAAGTCCAGTGATGGAAAATGCTTATCAAAGCCTCATGGGTTGTAAGGAAAAATGTCAGGAATAATATCCAGGCCTTTTTATTGTTGTTCAGTCATTTTAGTCATGTCTGACTTTTTGTGACATCATTTTTGGATTTTCTTGGCAAAGATACTATAGTATAATTTTGCATTTCCTCTTCCAGATCATTTTAAAGTTGAGGAAACTGAGGCAAACAGGGTTAAGTAATTTACCCAGGGTCACACAACTAGTAAGTGTCTGAGGCCAGATTTGAATTCAGGAAGATGAGTCTTTCTGATTTCAAGCTCAATGCTCTCATCTACTATGTCACCTAGCTGCCAGGTCTTTAGTCTTTCCCAACTTTAAACCTTCTGCCACACATCTGCCAGGATTAACTAAGTCACCAACCTGCTAAATAAACTTCGTTGATTCCCTTCTCCTCCTAAGATCAAATACAGACCCCTCATTTTGACATTTAGAGCCCTTGGCTCCAATCTACCTTTCCAGCCTTATACATTATTTCCCTTACATTCAAATTGGCCAAATATTTGTTATTCTTCCAGCCCAGAATTCTGTCCCCTTTTCCCCTGCATTCACAAAGCCTGGTCTCTTATGCATGGAATTCACTCTGTCCTCAGTTCTGCATCAGAGAATTCCTAGTTTCTTTCAAAGCCTAGTTCAAATGACATCTCCTACATGAGGTCTTTTCTGAACCTCTAGATGCTAATGTTTCCTGTTTATACCTTATAATTTATCTTGTATGTGTTACGTAGGTTTTCCTTTATCCCTCCCTTTCTCCACAGCCAAAAGTAATCTCCTTAAAGTCTGAGATTATTTCATGTTTTGTCTTTGTACCCATAAAGCCAAGCACATAAGGAAGCACATGACTGGCACATAAGGAAGAACTTAATAACTGTGTGTTGACTGATTGATTGATTGATTGACTCAGACTCCAAATATTCTAGTCTTTCCTTTACCTAACAGGTTGCTTCCACCTAACTCTTGGACCAGTGCTCTTGTGTGCCCTAGCAAAAATGGATGTGTTTTTGATAAGCATAAAAATAGGGAAAATTTGCATTTTAAATGTTTCTAACATCTCATAATTTGTTCACAAAGTGAGTAAAAACACAATACCTCAGAAGCACACAACAGTCTATTAAAAATGACATTTTCCATTTTATAACTGACAACCTTTGCTCATTTATAGGACTAATCATTTTGTCAATTTCAACTTCAATCCTTTATTAGATATCCAACCTGTATACATAGTATTAAGTTGGGCAGGGGAGATACAAATATTGATCTAAAATTTCAGTCACTCGTCTCAAGGAATATACAGTCTATTAGGGTAATAGAACAATAGATCCAATTGATAATTTTGTATCATGGTGTGAACCTAATTTTTATACTGGTTAGAGATGGATTCATCAGCTTTCACTAACATTGACCTTCTTTTCTTTTTCTTGAGTTTTGGTAATAAAAAGTAACTCATTTGGTAAAGAGTTAATAGCTGTTCATCTGAGTAACTTTATTTTGTTCAGGGAAATTCAGTTAAATTTAAAATACTGTAGAGAAAATTCACTTATTATGGAAAGCAGAAATCTGCTGAACTGCCCAAAAATAACTCAGGCAGTTAACATTCACCAGCTTGCAAACTCTATTGATACACTCAGTTTACTACTTTGAGCCCATCTGCCAGATATACCTGGTTTCAGATGGAGCTGTATTTGCTAACTGAATTAATGAAGAACATAGAATCCTTAAAAAAACACTCAAACATATTCTTTTACCAAGGTTATTATGTATATCAGCATGGTGCTTGATTTTTCCTTAAATTATAAATAGACTTTTACATCTAGGACCAAATACTTCAAATAATGCAAAGATCTTGCTTTAAAAAGTGATGTCTAAAATAGCTTAAAATAACCCACTATTTAAACAAAAAGGCATACAGGTCTAGGAAAATGTAAAGTCTTAAAGATTTTTTTGCTTTTATGTAGGAAGGACAAGAGACACTATACTTATACTAGTATCCCTCAAGAGAATTTAAGTTTCTTGAGGAAAGGGATTATTTTTTTTTTTTTGCTTTGCATGCAGAAGTGCCTAACACACTGCTGATGCTTAATGGATGCTGGATGATTGATTGAAAATAGAGGGTCAGCCTGAGGGTTACACTGGTATCCACAAAATATTAAGGGACTCAGTTGAAAATACAGCACATAAGGTTGATAAATCCTTAGGATAGGACTTGGGGAAAGAGTTAGATAGTATTCATATGGGAGGAAACGACATGGGTAAGGTGAAATCTGCACTGGAGGAGGGAGTGAATAATCATAGCAATGGTACCTCAGAACCATCAACCATCAGAAATTAGAACAAAGAAAAGTTTTCAAAGAAATAGACTTTAAATTTAACCCAGATCTATGAACAAAAATCAAAACAGAGGAAATTGCTAAGGAGGTAACTACATAAGGGAATTATTGTTCAGTCATTTCATTCATGTTTGATTCTTCATGACCCCACTTTGGGGGGGGGGGGTGTTTCTTGGCAAAGATTCTCGAGTGGTTTGCCATTTCTTTCTCCAACATAAGGGAATTAAGAATGCTCAATATTAGCTGATCTAATGATAGAAATAGAAGCTTATCTTAAAGCTTCTAGTTTTTAGTATTTTCATACTCCACACAAATTACTTATATTCTTTCAATATGTTTTTATTTGTAACCATGTATGTTTTATTTCTGATCCACCAAGATAATGTAAACTCTTTGATTACTGGGGATTTTTAGTTTTGTTTTGTTTTGCTTTTTTGTTCCTGTGTCTCCAGCATTTATCACAGTCCCTTGAACATAGTAGGTAGTTAAAAAAAAAAATGGTTGCTGAATTAAATTGTTGGATGAGGCAGACCAGGCTCTGAGAGAATTATACATTTATGTGTAGTGAAGGGGAACAGAAAAGAATTGAATTAGGAAACACAATGAAAGCTTCTTGAGGGCAGAAACTTTTATTTTGGTCATTGTATATACCCCTGAACCTAGCCTAGAACCTAAAACATAGTAGGTGCTTAATAAACTTTTGATTGACTTGGTCATCTATTTCTGGAAGGGGAAAGCTCTACTGATCTGGAAAATTTTTCTAGCACAACTCTAAGTGGAGAGATAGTTAGTCTCTAAGGTGAAGAATATAGTGAAGAAAACAGATACTGAATGACAGGAGAAAGGATTTTATTGTACTGTCTTCCAAATATGCTTTAAAAGTGGCATTAGATGCCTTGGATCTAAGTATCATTGTTCTTATTCTACCAGGAAAGTAGTCAACTAGCATTTATTAAGCACCTACTATGTGTCAGGCGAGTTAGGGAGATGTCTACTCCAAGCATGTAAAGACTTCCTCCCTTGGAATGGGTGGATGAGAATAATTTTTTCCAACTACCATGAAGATGGCTGAAATAGGTGCTGTGGAGCACTTAGAGTGTGGTCAGGTGTTATTAAAGATGCCAAGGTCATCCACTGTGCCCTGGGCCATTGCCAGTCACTTTTGTGACTTTTGTCGTTCCAATAGACTTTGATGATTCACGAAGAGAGACCTAGGCTAAAGACTTTGCACAACTCTGCCTCACTTAGATCCAGTTCATGTGCAAGTCAAAGCATTACCTGAGATACCACTGGTCCTCTTTGAAAACAAAGGATGAACAGCAATAACTGTGTGTCTAAGCATTGCATTAGGCACTGTACCATTATCTTCTCACTTCTTCCTGACATTTGATGATTTTCTTTTCAATGTGTCTAATATTATTATCAGTCATTAGTCCTATCCAAATTTCCTAACGAACTACTGGTAGTTGGTAGAAGTGAACAGAGGCTGCTTTACACAGACCTTCATACTTTGCACAGAACTTAAATAACCTCTACATTCCTTTCCAGCTTTGTCTATGCTCTTACGAACTGATTTTTCCTGGAGAAGCTTATGTACTTTGTACCTTATGAACTCCTTTGGAATTCTCCATAAGACTTCAAAGGATTTAGAGCTGGAAGGAAACTTAGATGTAATCTAGAAAAACCCTCATTTAACAGAACAGAGGACTCAGGCAAAGACAAACTAAGTGATTTGTCTAAGGTCACACAGCTAGTGGTATTCAGTAGAGGAAGATTAAGGGCCCAAGGACTGCAGGCATTCTTCAGTGCAAAGATTTAAGGGCCTTGTCTTTCTCTAATCTGCAATTTTCAAAAATTATAATAATAAATAATAATGAGAGTTAGCATATATTATTGGATAAATAATTGGCCTCCAAGCTAGGAGGGCTTACATTAAAGTCCCTCCTCAGGTACATATTGATTCTGGTCAATTCATTTAATTTCTTGATGCTCGAGGCAATTCTCCAAGATTATAAATTGGAAAGAAAGTGCTAATCTATATTAACATTATCATTGGAAACTCCCTATATCAGTGAAAACATAGATCAGATTAATACCTATATAGGTATGTCTGGGTACACATAGTATTTATAAAATCTATATCTATATTTTTTGAGTTCATGCATATATACATACAAATATATACAAATGCCATATTTTAATGTTCTGAATAAATTATAATAGTTTAAAAATTGCAGAAACTAATTTATTATTTCATTTTCTCCTTTTAAGCATTTAAACTGATAGTAAGACTTAAAATTTGCCAGAAGCATTACTTAGTGAATAAAGTAGTTTTTTGATCTCTACCCTTGTACACCATTCCCTGATTTTTGTAGTGTGGAACAATAAGGTGTGTAGGTGGGATGGGGTGGAGGGTGCTCTTTCTCCCTGGCTCTTGGCTTGAAGCCCCAAGGTTATGTGATGGGAAAGACTTCTGATTTCCTGAGGGAAAGACTCAGGCCATTTTTCTTCCCCTAAACTTGGTAACTACAAACATAACAACAACAACAACAATAATGACGATGACAATAATTTAACTAACATTTACATAGAGCTTACTATGTGCCAGACAGTGTGCTTCGCAATTATTATCTCATTTTATCCTCACAACGAGCTTAGAAGGTATTATTATCCCTATTTTTGTTGTTATTGTTGGTTAGTCATTTCAGTTGTGTCCAACTCTTCGTGACCCCATTTGGGGTTTTCTTGGCAAGATACTGGAGTGGTTTACTATTTCTATCTCCAGCTCATTTTATAGATGAAGAAACTAAGGCAAAAAGGGTTAAATGACTTGCCCAGAGTCACACAGCTAGTTTCTGAGGACAGATTTGAACTCAGGAAGATTAGCTCATCTGACTTCAGGACAGGCACTCTCTCCATTGAGCCACCTAGCTGCCCTAAGCAGCTAAGGTCAAATTTGAACTCAAGTCTTCCTGCCGCCAGGCTCAGGGTTCTAACCACTGTGCCAACCTAACATGTGCCTAATGTCCCTGTTGAATGATTTATTAGGGTCGAAATTTGGGTTTTATACTCAGGGCAACTGCTTCCCATTTCAGTATTTCTTCTTCTGTTTCAGGGTGCTTTGTTTATTTTAGGAGATAGCATATTACCATCACAAGAATCATATCTGTTTAATTATTTTAAGGATGTCCAGAGAAGCATCTTGCAAATATGAACAATTAATTGCTGCTTCAGTTGGTGGTGATGATTATAGAAAGCTGGGTTTGTGGGAAAAGGCTAGCATTAACAAATACATTTCCCCCCCTAAGGCATAAATATTAGAACAATCTGTGGGAATAGCAAGTGGTTAGTTAATTATGGAAAGTCGATTAACAAAAGTAAATTTTTTGTTACTTTTAATTTAATATGATTAGACAAAGGAGATTGGGTTTTGAAAAAGGTTATTAATGAGATAAAATAGCAGGATTTACATTCCTGGGAGCTGTGCAGAAAGCTATTAAATAAGGATTCAGCAAAAGGAGGTAAAGTGAAGCAAGTAAGAGAATTTAAGGAGAGAGATGTCTGCATTTATGGGGGAGGAGGAAAGCAGAAGAAAAATGCAAGATGGATACAGTAAGGGGTGAAAAGGATGCAGGAGGATGGTGATACCACCCCAAGCCGCTGGTGGAAGGGTGGGTTCACATTTAACTTAGTATTTCACCTTCATAATATTGTAATTACAAAGTCCATTAATATGGCAAAATAAACAGTAAAGGGAGTACAAGGAATAGTCTTTATTGAAATTTTTTTGGATTGGAATAAATAGCTTGAATGTCATTTTGGGTGCCTTCTCCATCAGTGCAGATCACCGCCAAATAAATAAGCACAACTCTGGATTTGCCCTTTCTCAATAGCCAATGCATTTGAACTTCCTCATTGCCATTAAGGGTATTATGGGTGGTACTTAAAATGTTACCTAGGATCAATGGAACAAAGTCTCAGACAGTTTCAAATATTGAAGCCAAAGTGGTATTAGACAGGCCTGATTATCACAGAGTCACCTCTACTCAAAAGGATTGGCCAATCATGCCCAACCACTGGAAATGTACCAACTATAATAATAACAATAATGATAACTAACATTTTTGTAGTACTTACTATGTGCCAGGTATTGTACTAAGCACTTTACAACTATTATATCACTTGATCTTCACAACAACCCTGAAAAGTTGGTGCTATTATTATCCTCCTCTTACAGATGAAGAAACTGAAGCAAAAAGAGGTTAAGTGACTTGCCCAGGGTCACATGGCAAGTAAGTATCTGAGACCAAATTTGAACTCAAGTGTTCCTGACTCCAGGCCCAGCATTCTATTCTGCCACCTAGCTGCTATAAAACATAGATACAATTAGAAATAGTACTCACATACCCAAGGGGTAAGAAAAGAACAACACAGCACCCTGGGCAATTGATCAGTTCACAATGGGTTACTATACCAAAAAAGGCAATAAGTAACATATCCGTATATTAGAATGTTCACAAGGATCTTGAAAAGCCAGCCCTGATCTTCCCATGCCACAGAGGCTTTCCTGGATCTAAATCATAGTAGGATCTTCTGTGTCATAAGGCTCCAGATACTGGCATGAGGCACCACTTTTCCTCCTTAAATCCTTTGAGCATATCAGACCCCATGTATTCATAATGACCAAACAATGAATCTCAATATAGCCAGCTCTACTGCTTTCTAGAGCCAAGGACCTACCTAGGAATGGTCCTGTTACTGCTTGCTGCTACTGTGCTCACCAAAGAAATGATATCATCTGGCTAGTGAGCCCATTCAAGAAAACAGATGTACTGCTTGTACTCAAGGAGCTTAAATTTTAAAATGGACAATGGTGATAAAGACAAAGATAAGAAAAGACAAACACTTTTATCAACATGGACAGATAACAGCATAGCAAGAATATGGGCATTGGGAGTCTTAAGGGAACAAATTGCACTTAGACGCAGGAGCCATGTTTTCTAGTCTCTATTGAACCACTACCTAGCAATGAGACATTGGGTGAGTTCTTTAATCTCTCTGGGTCTCAGATACCTTATCTGTGAAATTGGTGGTAAGAGTAATCCCCAAAATCACTCCAGGCAGAGGACTAGGCCATATGGTTTCTTTATGTCCCTTAAACTTTAACAACCATGATTCTCCGGTATGTTGGTGGGGGCAAGGGCTGGGGAAATGCAGGAGACTAGGAGAATAAGGCCTAGTTTAATAGGCAGGAGACTCAAGTTTTAGTCCAGGGTGAACTCTTGGTTTAAGTAAATTGTGAACTTTCCTTCTTTCTTGTGCCTGTCTACCTTTCCTTTCTCCAAATTCCATATTGAAAACACAATCATAATCTCTGCCACAGAACACTGTGGTGAGAATGAAAGAAATAATTCTTGCAAAACACGAAAAACTCTTTGGAAGAAAGGATATATAAATACTGGCTATAATTATCACATTAATACAGCTAGGATCATGAAGGCATAGACAACCAACATATGGCACAAGGTGCCGGCACCAGAGCTGCAACCAGAAAGATAATGTTGCCTAGGGAAACAGTGTTACCTTCAGAGATCTTCTGTAGAATATGCCCTGTCCTCCTTAGCTTCCAGAGTGGGTGTTATCTCCCCTTCTTAAAAAGGAGAGGAGCAAGTTCTGATTATTAAAGGGAATCTTCACAGACAGGCTAAGGCAAACTGGTGCTGTCAGCTAAATTGGCTTTCAGCATATCTAGGAATGTTTCCCTTCATTTGGGTGGTTCCACCAGAGAATCACAGACAGCTGGAAGAGACCTTAGAAGCCAAACACCTTTCCTGCTCTCAGCCTACTCTGAGAAAGGGTGTCAGAGGTTATCTATTCTGAGCAAGAATCTCTCCCTACAACAATTGAGCCCCTGCTTGAAGGTCTTTCATGAGCGGGAAGCAACGCCTCTTGAGACATCCCATGATGCTTTGGGACTACTTGACTATTAAGTGTCCCCTTACATAAAACTGAAATCTTTCATTGGCGGTAACTCTGTGGTCTTTGGGACCAAGCAGAACAAGCCATATCCCTCTTCTACAGTGAAATTTTTTCAAAATCTATAAATGATTTTTTAAAAATCTAATACTAGTCCTTTATACTTTAATATGTGAGGCAGCTGGTTGGCATCGTGGATAGATTTCTAGGCCTGGAGTCAGAAAGAACTGCATTCTAATGTGACCTCTGACACTCACTAGCTGTGTGATCCTGGTCAAGTCACTTGATCTCTGTTTTCCTCATTTGTAAAATGAAAATAATTGTGAGAATTAATGAGATACTATTTGAAATGCTCTTAGCATAGTGCCTGGCACATAGTAGGCATTTTACAAATATTACTGTCATCATTATTATTAGAGTAGCTTTATATTATTTCTTTTGTGAAATTTATTTGCATTTAAGCCTTTTTTTTTCCAGTGAAGGAAATTTGGTTCTTTACTAGAACAGATTTCAAATATGAGAGCTTTGGGAAGATTTTGGCTGATGGTCTCTCTAAAAACCACACTGTAAGCTGCCATCTATTCTAGCTATAAGGTCTTCTGTACAAATCTAACCCAGCAGTGATGTATCCTCCCTCAAGGAGTTTACTGTTTTGAGGATTGGATAGAAACTTCAATAATAGATTCCTCCTCCTCTTTTATAGCTTGAGGTTACTGACTCTAGACAGATGGCAAATTTTTGTTATCCCATAATAAAACTTCATGCATTAAGTTTCTATTGTATCAAAGTCAATGTCACCCAAAGTCCTTGTGCTATTGTCTTTTTTTTCCCAAATGGAAAAAAAAAATATCCCTTCAAATGAAGCCAAATTAATGCTCTTTTTGTATATCTCTGTGTCTTTGTCTCTCACCATTTAGAAATCCAATCCAAAAAGTGTTTAGTAAGCCCCTACTATGTGTATGATATTGTATTTGGTTCTGGGAATATGAAAACAAAACAGAACACCATTCGTGCTATACAAAGACATAAAATCCATTGGGAGGATGTATCACCTAGAAAGATAATTTTATTCTTGGTTCTATGAGGAGGGGGAAGAGGGTACTAACAGTAGGCCAGCAAAGATAGATAACATCAGGAACTGGGATGATGGAACTGGAGTTTAGTCTTGAAGGAAGCTAAGAATTCTAAAATGAAGAGGTGAGCTAAAAATACATTCATTGCGCAGAGGACAGACCATGAAGAGGCGTGAAAATGAGAGGTAAAATACCATTTAGGAGATTAACAAGTTGATTGGAATGTGGACTATGAGAAGGAGAATAATGTTCAGTAATCCTGCAAAGAAAAGCTGGAAGTAAACTATTTGGGTTTTTAACTAGCATTTGTATCTATGTTTTGCAACTCCTTTTGGAAATCAGCAGAATCATGGAATGTTAAATCAGCAAGACACTTTAGACATTAAATCATCTGGCTCAATGATGTCATTTTGTAATGGATAAAACTTGGTCTCAGAAAGGGAAAGTGACTTGTACAGGGTCATACAGCAACTTAGAGTCAGAGGCGGGTCTAGCACCCATTTTTATGACTCATTCTATTGAGTCTTTTGCAGTAACCCAGGGAAATCTTGCTAGCTTCAATCTGACTGCCCTGACTTGGGAAAGGAAAAAAAATAAATATTTTGAAGTGACTATTATGCATTAAGTACTGTGCCAAGCACTTTACAAATATCATCTCATTTGATCCTCACAACAGCACAGGAGGTAGGTACTGTTATTGTTCCCATTTTACAGATGAGGAAACTGAGGCAGATTTTAGTTAAATGACTTTTCAGGGTCCCTCAGCTAGTAAGTGTCTAAGGCTGTATTTGAACTCAGGTCTTCCCGACTCTAGTCCTACTGCCCTAATTCTCCACCTTGCTACATAATGTCACATGACTCTTCCCCACAGAATATAGTATTTTCGCACAATAGCAGCACTTGTTAGGAATGGTCATCTTAGATACTTGTGGCATAGCAGAAAGAGAACTAACTGGATTTAGAATCACAGGAAAATAGGTTCCCAGATTTAGAGCTAGACGGGACCTTAGAGGTCCTCTAGTCCAACCCCACTCATTTTATAGATAAGAAAACTGAGGCCAAGAGAATTTGAGTGACTTGTTCAAGGTCACACAGGTAGTGACAAAGGTATAATTTGGACTCAGGTTCTCTAACTCCACATCCAGGGATCATTCCACAATCCTATACTGCCTCTTGACTGAGGTGTCCAAGTCTGTGTCATGGCTCTGATGTTTATTTGCTATGTAAATTTGATTCAGCTTTCCAAGCATCCATTTACTCACCTAGAAAATGGAGATAAAACTTGAACTACCTACCTCACAGAGTTCCTCTAAGCATAAAATACAATCATGTATGGAAAGGGCTTTGTAAATCTCAACATGACATACAGAAATAATCTATTACTAGTACATATTTAGGATAGGATAATACTCAAATACTCATATGACTTACTTCACAATAGAGTTGCAAAGGAAAACATGATAAACTTTATAGCTCTATAGACGTGGAAGTTATTAATCTAAGGGTAGATTGTCTTTTTATTGCCTGACTTAAAGATTCAGTATCACTCGACTACCCCCAGTCCCTCAACTCTCTTCCACAATCACTATCTTCTTAAATCTAATGACTCTTTATATATATGTATTTGTTTAAGCCTAGAATTATAGGACCCCAGAGGTATATAAATCCTAAAAGGTAGTACAGTCTGACCCTCCACCAGAAGTATGACTCTCCCTTATGACACTTTCAATAAGGAAGCTCCTACCACCATTAATGGACAATTCAGTACCTATTGTGATGGTTCCTCAAATTTTTGAAAAACTCTTATTATTAGATCTCTCTTATATTAAAACAAAAACTCAGCCTACTCATTAGCTTAAGCATTTGTTTCACATTCCTTCCTCTAGGTCAAGAAGAATAAATCTATCCCCTTTGCCTTATGACCATGCTTCATGTATTAAAGACTGATCATATTTAGCATTGACTTTTCAAGTGAAGGAGCCCAAGATCTGTCAAATATTCTGCTTATAAAGGAATTTTGAGTCCCTCTCAGCTTCCTGGTTGCTCTCCTCTGGACTTGTTCCAGCTTGTCAATGTCCTTCCTAAAATATAGTATTCAGGATTGGACATAATAATACTGTAGATTTCATTTGACCATGATGGTATTGACAATGGTCTTATCACCTTCCTCTATCTAAACCAAGGGTAGAGAATCTGTGGCCTCAAGGCCACATGGCCCTCTAGGTCCTTAAGTATGGTCCTTTGAAGTGGATTCAGTCAAAGGGCTGCATTTGAAGACTTAGAGGGCCACATGTGGCCTTGAGGCCACAGGTTCCCCCCCCAAAAATAATGTTCTACATGGAGTCTGAAATTTCTGCTTTTGGATTTTTCTAATGTCTCCAAAAATTTACTTCCTCTAGCTTGCTCTAAATACTAGGTAGGTGACTAGGGTGTTTCAAGTGTGATCTTGTCAAAAAGTTAAAGGGGGTGGAGGAAGGAGCAAGACAAGGAATGGATAGGAATGTATAAAATGACCTTTTAAGATCTCCTTCAAAACTAATATGATAACTGATTTTCAGGAATGACTTCACACTCTAAAATAAACATTTTTAGAAATCCTTAACTGATTTTTTTTGATTTAATTTATCTTAATTTAATCTCTCAGATTTTAAATATTATTTTGAGCAAATATATCCCAAACTGTTTCATCTCATTATTTGTTTTATTAATTAGCGCAGAACTGTTAATATAAAGTAATGACCACAGGTCTTTACTTGAGATGTCTCACTGATTTCCTTTCCCTGAATCATAGGATGGAGCCTTCCTTTTCAGGAGAAACCCTGGCAGACCCTGACTTTTATGCTTTCAGGCACAATCTGTTGAGCCGTTAGTCCCGTGTAGAAGGCCTTGGTTGGTCCCCTAGAGATGACAGCTCCTGGACTAAAGGACTCTCTGGCTCAAAGCTCTCTTTGCCATCAGCTGCTGTTTATTTCTTCATCTCCTCATTTGGCTCTTGGGAGGATGTTTCAGCAGACTTTTTAGAAAGAAAGGGAAAAAAATACAATAGCTCATTAAGCTAATGACCCTTAGCCAGACTGGCTGCAAATGAACGGAGGCAGAGACAATTGCAAAGCTTTCCAGTGAGGTTGTTCTGCACAACAATTTTCCACACATCCTCCATCCTCCTCCTCCCCATCGCTTCCCACCAAGAACCATACAAATGGCTGTTATTACCTGTATTTAGGAGAGGAAAACTTTAGGGCTTAAATTTGGTTTATATTCTTATTCAGAGAGAGATTAAACTCTTTGGTGGGGGGGGGAGGGTGAAAGACAGTATAAATCTTAACAACTCATTTTATATAGTGTTTTAAGATTAAAAAAAACACTTTCCTTACAACAACAAAGACATAGGTAGGATAAGTATTATTATCCCCATTTTACAACTGATGAAACAGAGGCTTAGACTATCCATGATCTGAACTGGATTGTCCATAATCACATAACTACTAAGCATAGGAACTGTTATGTGGACTAAGGCTTGCTGATTCTAACTTCAAAGTTCTTTGATCTTCCCCAGATTGAAAAATCTTCACTTTTTGATGATGATGATGATGATGATCAAGAAATAAATAACTTATCATAACATTTTAACATTCCAAAGTACTTTCACATTCCTTCTCTCTCATTTACTACTGACAGTAGTACTGGGCAGAAAGTAGGCTTAATGGTTATTATTACCTTTACCATTTTGTAGTTTAGGAATTTGAGGGTTACAGAGGAAGATTGGACTTATACAAGGTAACACAATTAGCAGGTGATAGAGTTGTGACTAGAACCGATTTCTGTTGATGCCTAGAGCAGACTGCAATCTGCCACACCATGATGGGTATCAGGTTCCAGACAGAGAAACTAGCCTGACCCCTGAGACTTCACCTTGAATTCCTCCCTTTCAAAAAATCTATTTCTTTTTCTTTTTTCCTCCATGATACCCAATGCTTCTCATTTTAGATTAGACTTTTCATGAGCATAACCCTCCCACCATTCCTGCCAAAGCTCTCTACTATGCTAACAAAGAATGCATTTCTTGGCTTCTTTTCCCTTTTCCCATCAGTGAAAAGCTGTTGGGAACTTGTTAGATTGCACTTCACATAAGCACACATTTAGTGGCTGATTCAGCAGCAGGGCCCTATCTAGTGGCTCAGCTCAAATGTCAGCTTTTCCACAAAGTCTTCTTCAATGGATCTCCTGATATGAAAATGGCCTTAAACTAATATAGCTTGTACTGTATTTGTATACATTCTACTTTCTAGTATAGTCATTTGTGGACATAATATGTGCCCCTTCCTAGTCTATAAGATCCATGAACAGTGGTTAAAAATTCAACTCAATAAACATTTATTAAGTGCCTACTATGTGCCAGGCAATGTGCTACATGTTGGGGATAGAAGTAAGAAAAAGAAAGACAATCTCTGTCCTCAAGAAATTTATAATCTAATGAGGAAAGACCACACATGAAAGGAAGTTTGAAAGAAAGGAGGGGTGGAGGGAAGACCAAGTTACTGTAGATGGAAAGTAGAGGGAGCTCAGAGTCCAAATGATACGCTTTATAAAGGAAAGCTTTGGAAGGAGTTTAGTACTCTACCCTCCAGCCCTCCAATCAGAGGTGAGAGGAGGCTGAGGTAGGTGGAAAGGTGTTGAGTATCCTAGGCTGGCTTGGCTGCATGGTGATGATATCTGAAAGGATCAGCTTATCCAGGGTGGGGTATACATGGAAGGAAGAGTGAATACTTATCGTAGGTGGCCCAGTGGATAGAATGATACACTTGAAGGCAGGAAGACTCATTCTCCTGAGTTCAAATCTGCCCTCAGACACTTACTAGCTGTGCAACCCTGGGCAAGTCACTTTATCCTGTTTGCCTCAGTTTCTTCATCTGTAAAATGAGCTGGAGGAGGAAATGGTCAATACCATTATCTTTGTCAAGTATCTTTGTCAAGAAAATCCCACATGAGGTCAATTGAACAACAATAAAAATGTTTATGTAACGAACAAATGACTTCTGATCAAAAGGATTTTACCAACCAATATTCAAATTGTTATTCAACCTTATCTGACCTACACTATGTAAACTCCATCCTACCTTTCTATTCTATATCTTGGAATTGGCCCCCAGGTGAATGACTTTGTGATCATGACACATAAGTTCAATTGAAAGAAATTGTTATGTTTCACATCCTGAAGAGAAGATTTGGGACTTGGGAGAATGGCTGTTTTCAAATATTTGAAGGACTGCCACAATGAAGAGGGATTAGCTTTATCCTGCTTAGTCCCAGAGGGCTAAACCAGGGCCAGACTGATGGAAGCCAGAAAGGCAAACTTAGGCTCATAGTCGGGAAAAATTCTTAACAATTCAAATTATCCAAAAGAGTACCGGGCTGACTTGATAGTGGTTTCTCCTCATGAAGTTCTTAATCAAGACTTATAGGAACACATATCAGGTTATGCTGCAGAAGACATTTTTGTTCAGGGACAAGTTGGAGAAGATAGTCCCTTTTAACTCTGATTTTAAGTGATTCTGTAAGTCTCCCTTTTTACCAGGTACTCAGAGCCTTCCAGCTGACAGAAAACAAAGAATTTTTGAGCTGAAAGAGGCTTTAAGAGGTTGCTTTGTTCAACTTCTTCATTTTATAGGGTGGAAATTTTATACATGTATACATATATTTATAATATATACATATGTCACATATATACATATGAACACATATAAGTATATAAGATATACATATATGAATGTTTTAATCTTTAAACAAGATACTTAAACTCCCTGGGTTTCTTTTTACTATGTACTATTTACTGTACATTCCCATACACAATATAGATATTGTTAATTTTATTTATATTTTATATTCATAGTTACACACACACACACATATATATATATACACATAAATTATTTATCCATATTTGACTAAACGACTATGTTATGGAGAACTCACACAAGGCAAGAGCACATATGGAGGTCAAAAAAACAAATACAAGGGCACTCTCAAGGTCTCTCTGAAGAACTTTGGAATCAATTGTGGGACATGGGTGACACTGGCACAGAACCACCCAGCATGGTATGCCTGCCTCAAAGAAGGTGCTATGCTCTTTGAGCAAAGCAGAATTGCAGCAGCTCAAAAGAAATGTGAGGTGCACAAATTTAGACATCTCCTCTCCAAATGTTCATATGAACTATTTGTGCCTGACCTGTGGATAGAGCGTTCTGAGCTCATATTGGTCTGATCAGCCACAGTAGGACACACTGTACCTTGACTCTATCAAAAGATATCTTTTAAAGAATTTTTGTCCATCTTAAGATAGTCTTTAAGATATCTTTTTGTCCATCTTAAGATATTTAGTGATATCATTTTGCTCCTCTTTGAGAATGGAGGGCAATAATACATAAGATGCATAAATATTTCTCCCAACTACAACATCTTCCATACCCTAAGAAAGGAGAAAAAAAAATGGAAAAAAAAAACCACACTCTCTGTCCTCAAGGAGCTCCCATTCGAAGTGAGGAGAAAAACATGTAAATAAGTACTCAGATTCTCAAATTCTCCAACCCCTTCTCCCTTACCTCAGACCTTGGCAAAACTAACTACTCAAGACCCTGATAAGTGACATCAACTCCACAGTTATCAAGGTGTTAATGCTTCCAGATATGTTATTGGACTCTTTTCCCAAAGACAAGATGTGCATTTTAAAATGGACCTTCAATGCCTTAACTCACAGGAGTAAGTAAAGGTAGCAGTTCCTGAGACAGAGGCAGGAGAGATTTCTGGGAGGCAGCCCAGAAGTGTCAGCCTTCAAGTTTTCCCCTGACAACTCCCGAGCTGCTTTTCCCTGCTGGTTGGGGTATAAAGAGAATGTAAACTAATTTTAACATTAGCCTACACAAAACAGGAAGGGGAACCTGCCTTAACAAAATCTGCTGCTTTCCAAAGATAAATATATGTTTTAAAAAATTGCTTCCTGTTTTAGATCATCCATGCCACTGTTTCCTTCCCCTCCCCCTGGTTAGTGTGGATTATTGAGAAATAGTTATATTAGGCTGCTCTGATGAGAGGCAAGCAGACCAGGGCTCTGCATTAAACACAAACAAATACATACCCACCTACGTGGTTAGTTGCTTCTGAGAGAAAGAGATGGACTTCTCTATAAACTCTATCATGTAACAAACTTGGGCAATTTTTCATGGCCTTTCTTTATTTTTTGACCGTGCATGCCCCCTCCTGGTCAGGCAACCATTTACCTGCCTAAAACCAAGACTGACTATTCATATATCAATGCAGTGGTAAAGTTTCCAAAAGGTTTTGCTCAACAGCTTGGGAAGGCAGCTAACACAAGAATTGTTTCTCCCATTTAAGAGCTAAAGAAACTGAGGTTCAGAGATGTTAACTGACTTTGACGAATATTACAGCTAGTAAATTTCAAATCAGGATTTGAACCCAAGTCTGTAGATTCTAGGTCCAATGCTTTTTCCACTACCTCTAGTAGAAGGCCATGGAATTTTTGTCCATCTTAAGAGGAACCATACAATAACCTTCTGTCTGGGTCATACGTAGACTTCCAATCAAGGTTTTAATGTCTTTCTCATGGCCGTCACTCAGTGGCCATTCATTAAGGACTGAGTCTCAGGGAGAATATTGTGCTAACAAAAATTAGACCTCAAAATGATCTAGGTACTTTAATATAGTTACCACAATTTTATAAGAATATCCATTCCCTGGAGAATGAGGGAAGACATGTTTCCAGCTAAGGACCCCAAAAGGAAAGTTTGCAAAAGTTATCTGTATGACTTTTGGATAGGAATTGTGGAGAACTAAGAAAATCCAGGACACAAATGCAAGGTTGATAAAAATGTATTATAAGCATGAGAAAAGTCTTTAAGGTCCAACTAAAATCTCAGTCCCTGCTTTATGTTTTTCTCCTATTCATTCTCAAAAAGGTTTGGAATGGAAAAGATCTTAGAAATCATTTACTCAAAACCCTTCATTTTTAGAGGCAAAGAAGAACATGAGTTTTTAACCTGGCGGCTACCTATGCCCAAGTAGTCCATAGATTGATATTGGGAAGTTGAGAGATCTGTGAACTTGGATGGGAAGGGGAAAAATTACATCTTTATTTTTACTAACCGCAAAATGAAATTTAACATTTTCTTCATTTATGAATGTAGGTAACAAACATTATTCTGAAAAGAGGTCAATAGGATTCACCCACTGCCAAAAGGTGTATGGCAGGGAAAAAAAAAGGTAAGAACTTTTGCTCTAGAGATAAAGTCAATTTGATAAAATTCCTCAGGTAGTAAGTAACAGTACCAGGATTCCAAGGAAGGTCCTCTGAATATTTGTGTTTGTTTGTTTTCTCTTACTTCTACAACATGCTGCTCATCCATCTCCTCCCCACTCACATAGTCATCGTTTCATTGTTCCAGCCTTTATAAGCTCTTACCCTGGAATTATTAAAATAGTTTCCCACTTTCATTCTTTCTACACTCCAATCTATTCTTCACAAATACCCAAAGTGATTTTTCTTAAAGCAATCTGACCATTTCACTCACCTATTTTTCTCTTCCCCCTGTTTGATATTTTACTTGGTAATCTCATGAGCTCTCATGTAGTCCATTAGCATCTCTCTATCAATGATTCTCATATTTGTTTATCTAGCCTCAGGAGTAGGGAACCTGTGGTCTCGAGGCCACATGTGGTCTGCTAGGTCCTCAAGTGCGTCACAGAAAAAAAAAACTCTTAATAGAAGAAGTTGTTCTGTAAAACTTGGACTGTGTCAAAAGGCCACACTTGAGGACCTAGCAGGCCACATATGGCCTCGAGGTTGCAGGTTCCCCACCCCTGACTCTAGACCTAAGCTTTTTGATGATGCCCAGTCTGGTGTTTCCAGTCTTTTGGATATCTGAAGCTGGATGTCCTGGAGATATCTTAAACTCAAGATGTCTAAAATTGAATTCATTATTACCGCCCCCCCAAAAAACCCTACTCTCTTCCTAATTTCCCTGTAAATTTTGAGGGTACCACCATCCTTCCAGTTACTCAGGCTCACAATCTAGATGTCATCCTTATCTACTCTCTCCCTCTCTCTCTCTCACTCTCTCTCTCTCCCATATCCAATCTATTACCAAAACCTGTCAATTTTACTTTCAGAATATCTTCCATATAGTATCCTTTACTCTTCTCAAAATCCCATCACTTTGGTGCAGGTACTCATCACCTCATGTATAGACCATTGCAATAGCCTGCTGGTTGGTTTGCCTGCCATAAGTCTCTCCCAGTTCATCTTCCACTCATCTAAGTGTTCTTCCTAAAGTGCAAGCCTGATCATGCAGCACGTCAATTTAATAAACTCCAATTGCTACCTATCACCTTCTACAGGAAACCTTTCTCAAACCCTCTTAATTTTAGTGCCTTCCATCTATTGATTGTTTTCAATTAATTCCATTTATATTTCATTTGTACATAGTTGTTTGCCTACTCTTTCCCCCACTGTACTGTGATGCAGGGACTCGGAGAGTAGAGACTGTCTTTTGCCTTTCCTTGAATCCCCAGTGCTTAGCACAATGCCTGTAGCATAGTACCCATGATATTTATTGAATGATTGACTACTCAATAAATTCTAAATTGTTCTCTGTTGACTATATGAATAAATATAACAATCTCATCTGTTTTGTATTTAAAGCCTTTTGTAACTTTGCCCAAATGACCTATCCAGCCTTATAATGCATTATTCCCTTCCATACACAGCATCCAAATCTTTACCTCACACAAGATGTATTATAGCCCATCTCTATGCTTTTGCACTTTCTTTGCTCCATGCCTGCAATGCCCTTCTTCCTCACCTGCACCTCTCAGGATCTCTAGTTCTTTGAGTACCCAGCTCAAGCACCATCTTCTATACTACTTCTTTCCTGATGCCATCCTGATGTCTGATACCTGGAGCACTCTCCCTCCTTGGCTCTACCTATTGATGTCCCTGGCTTCCTTTAAGTTCCAACTAAAATTCCACTTTCTGTAGGAAGCCTTCCCTAACCTTTCTTAATTCCAGTTCCTTCCTTCTGTTAATTACTTCCTGTAATATTATCCTATATAAAGCTTGCTCTCTCTATATATGTTTGCATGCTGTCTCTCCCATCAGATTGTAAGGTCCTTAAGGGCAAAGAATGTCATTTGCTCCAGTGCTTAGTAAAGTGCCTGGCACTTAACAAATATTAATTGATTGATTTATTCATATCCATAGCTGCTAATACTTCCTCATTAACTTTATATATACTGGACATAGAATATAGATAGAAAGAAAGAAAGAAGAAAAAAGAAAGAAATTTATACACATGACATATATAGAAATTTATTTTCATATATCTGTACATATATACATACACACATACATGTGTGTTTGCATACATACATGTAAAATATGTTCAAGGAGTTTTCATTTTAGTCTTCCACAATAAAATGGAAATACCTTGAGGAAAGGGACTGTTTCACTTTTGTCTTTCTACTCCTAGCATTTTGTCAAGCACATAGTATGACCTTAAAGGTAAATACTTGTCGATGAACTCTAAATACAGTGCTCTTCTATATACCATGCTCTCTCCTTTGAGCTCTTAGAGAAATTGTCTATAGTATCCATTTAGGATTATACTACATTGTGCTGTTTCTTCTATTACTATTTTGAAATATTAATTCTTTTATTACTATTATTAAGCTTTCCATGTGTTTATGCCTCATTTTTTTCTACTAAACTATCAAATCCTTAAGACAGTTATGTAGCACAGTAGATAGAGGGATGGCCTTGGAGTCAGGAGGACCTGAGTTCAAATGTGGTCTCAGATACTTATTAGCTGTGTGACCCTGGTCAAGTCACTTAACCCTGTTTGCCTCAGTTTCCTCATTTGTAAAATAAGTTGGAGAAACCACTCTGGTACCTTTGCCAAGAAAACCCCAAATGGGGTCATGGAGACATGGACACAACTGAAAATGACTGAATAACAACAACAAAAAACCAAATCCTTACAGTCAAGGATTGGGTTTTCTACTTCTTTGCTTCCCCCTGGCACTTAACATCAGATTTTGTCCATAAAAGGCACGCAATAAATATTTGATAATTTGGTCTTTCAGGCCTGTCAGTCTCCAAACTTTGCATTTTCTAGGCCAATTCTATTTGCAATGGGACAAAGTCTAATATGGCAAAAATTTGAAAAGTAATAGCATATATTCTGCTTACCTACTGGGTACTTTTTCAACATTTAATCATTTTTATTTCTGGAGTTTTATGAGGGACCTATGAGATATGAATACTTTCAAAATAATACCTGGACCAACAGGCCACAGAATATGCTATAAAGCACAGAACTAATCACTTCCCTCTCTAAGCAATTTGATGAAGTCACTGGGGACTCAGGACAAGCAGAGGAAACGACCAAATCTGCAGTGAGGAGCAGAGCATATTGAAATGGACCAGTTGCCTACAGCAGACCCCAATGCCCAGATGGCCTTCTGCTCATAGGTGACAGCTGCCAAGCTTTTGTATCAAAATTGAACATTACATTTTACCTGTGTTCTGATCAACATTGAAGTAATAAAACTGGTTCTCTCACACACCCTGAAAGAGGGTGTCAGAGGCAAATCAAATTTCTAAAGTACTTGCCATCTGCTTCAGCTGAGAGCTAATCATGAATACTTATTTCTTATGAGCAGTGGCACCAACCCAAATATCAATAAATACTGAGAATTGGATTATCAGCTCTAAACTATTAAAACATTGGAGAGAGTGCTCTCCTGTCTGCTATTTTAAAAAAATGTTTTCACTAGCAATTTTCAAGAAAAACATAAATTCTCCCATTGGTTGGATGAATTAGAAGAAGATGTTTCATTGTGTCTCTGGTTTAAAAACTGTTTGTTGCACGGTTTTTTGTCATTTGAAGGGAAGTGACAATGACCTGGGTCCAGAATTGAATAGGAGGAGGAAAGCAAACTGGATCACATTTAGAAAAATGTGTAGCACTTTCAAGAATCCCAAATGACTCCCCCCATCACAAAATTCCTCCTTTTGACACCAGTATGCTTTGGTGATTTTTTGTGGCTATGAATTATGAAGCATTGGGACTTCAGAAAGGTTTATGGGGAACATCAGTTGCCTGAAACATATAATCTCAGTGACGACTTGTATTTAAGAAATGATATAAATAACATTTTCAATGCCCTAAAAAGAAGATGGGAGAGTCAAATGACTAGTACATAATAGGTTCTTAAAAGCACTTGTTGATTGATTGATTGATATACTCAGATGTGCATACAGTGCAGTGAGCACAGGTCCTGGAATCAGTGAACTTGGGACCAAAACTACTTCCTGTGTGACCCTGGACAAGTCATAAGCTGATTGAGCTTCATTGTTCTCATTTGTAATAGAAGGGATTTGGGCTAGAAGACCCCTAAGGTCTCTTTTAGATCTAGGATCCCATTAGAGTGAAAGAAGACAGATAACTTGAGTGCCCCATAGGTACCTGTGAAATCTTAAGGAACAACAACAGAAAAAATGTAGAAACAAAATGGAAAAACTGCTTAGTTCACAATCAAGTGTTTCTTTGGTGGAAGATTTATAGAAATATATAAACAAAAATGAGAGAGAGAGAGAGAGAGAGAATATGATAAACAGGTTAAAAAACTTACAGAAATATTTGTGGAACAAACAGCTATCACATCCCCAAATAATTATAAGACTGACAATAACAATATATCATTGGATCTGTTGAATGTAACTAAAAGTGATTTACCTCTGGATGGAATTTTTGAAACAATGATTATCAAAGAATAGAATCATAAACCCTTCCCCCCACCATGGATGATATCCACATGTACAATTTGTCAGCAAAAAAGTATTGCATAAATGACTGGGTTATGAGGATTTGGAGGAGAGATTATTATATAATTCCAGAGCTAGCTGTTACCACCAGACATTACAAATGGGCTATCCTCTTAGCACAGTGCCTAGCATATAGTAGGCACTTAATAAATGTTTACTTGATTATTGACCAGACTTATTAACCAATATAAGTTATACAAGTGCTAGAAGAGATGTGATCTATCACTGCAGACTGTAAAAAATTAGCCCCATACTGAATGCCTAGCAAGATATGGTACCTGGTCACTGGAATCATATTTCAGAAAAAAATGTATTTCTTAAAATAAGAGATGACAAGTTTCCTAACAGAAATGTAGTCCTCAAAATATCCTTGAAAATTCAAATAAACTGAACTAGAAATAGACCATTATCATAGAAAGAACTGTCACCCACAATGTCCTAGATGTGATAGTATCAATAAAATACTTAAACATAATATTTTATATATGTCATCATTACAAACAGTTTCCAAGTTATGATAAACAAAAAGTTTTCAAAATATAGTAAAACAAATTAAAACCATGTGGGGAACAAAATGAAGTACATATCATTCTCACTGTCCATTTTCTTACTAGAGATATTCTCATGATGCTTTTAGTGAGCTCACAGAAGGTGAGCTTTCATTTCAATATTTTAATCAAATATTAAAAAGCAGCTATTTCATCCTCTGAATCTACAGAATGTTAAAAATAAAGGAACAATGGAAAGATTGTGATTGGTCTAATCACTATTTCTATCTGAACTCTCAAACATGAAAAAAATGAGATAGCAAAAATATTACCTATTATACAAGATGTCCCAAAAGTCTTAATGCAGTTTAAAGCTTTTGGGGACATTCTATATAATAACATGTTTTATCTTGAATCATTTCTGTCATATCCCCAGCTTGAACTACTAAATATTTACTAAATGCTTGTTGACCGACATATATATAGTATTTTGATATTATATATTAATATATAATAATATATAGTAGTGCTACATATAATAACATATATAGTATTTTAATAATAATAGTAGCTATCATTTATCTAATACTTTAAACCGTGCAAAATGCTTTACATATATTATCTCATTTTGAGGTTTACAAAGTGTTAAAACTATTTACAACATTGCACCTTCATATTTTTCTAGCCTTCTTATACATCCTTCTGGGCTTTTAAAATCCACTTATATTAGCTGATTCCTCAGTACTTGGAGACAACAATCCCATCTCCCTTCTCTATGCCTTTTCACTGACTGTCCCTCCTGCCTGGAATTCACTCCCCCCTCGATTCTGCCTCCTAATTTCCCCAGCTCCCTTCAAGATTCAGATAAAATCCCCTTCAGGAGTTCTTTCCTGGTCCTGTCAGCTTCTTGGTGCCTTCTCCCTTGACATTACATTGCAGCTATTTTGCATGTTTCTTCTATGTGCCTGTATATCAACATGTTGTTTCTTCTTATTAAAATGTGAAGTGACTTAAGGGCTGGTTAGAACAATGTCTTTTCTTTCCCTTATTTGCCCACCACTTAGCTCAGTATCAGGCACATAATAAATACTTAACTAACCTCTAAAAAACTTAACTAACCTTAACTAACAACAAAATAAACACCCAACAAATGTTAACTAACCATTTACATCATTCAGGCAGAAAGAACATTTAATTTTGAGTCACAGAGCCTGGGATAGAATGCTTATTATGTTTCACCTTGTTACCAGTTGGGCCTTGGGTTAGTTACTTGAACTCCTTGGGTCTCAGTTTTTTTTATCCATAAACTAGGAATAAGAATAGCAATAGTGCCTACTTTGTAGCACTACCAGGAAAATTAAATAGGAACATGACAGTATAGCGGGGAAATCCCTGAATTTAGAGTCAGGAGAGACCTAGCTTTACATCCTGCCTTGGGTATTCATAAGCTGTCTTTGGAAAAAAAAATATTTTGCCTCTCTGAATCTCAGTTTCCTAACATGGTTAACTACCAGGAGGTATTGATAGCCGCTAACAGGACCTTATGTTATTTGGAGGATCTGGGAAGTCCCATGCTTACCTTGGCAGTTTGTGCACACAGTGCTGAGCAGTCCTGAATAAACTCATTGTTCTATATGGTTTTGAAAGAGTCACTCATTTTCTCTCACTGAGCTTTTCTTTCTCTGAAAAGTGATGCTGACTTATTGTCATCTACTCAATTAGAATATAGCTGTGATTGGCCAGCCACTGAGGAAACCCCAGTCTCTATTATTATTTGCTGGCTTGAGGAGGGCCAAGTCAGGTGATAGTAGCATAATGGAGCCAATTCCACATAAAGATAAAGAATCATGCCTATCTACCTTATTCCATGCTTATGTTAAGAATAAAACAGATAAATATACATGTTTGTGTGTGTTTATATACACACATATATTCACATACATGCATATATGTATATTCTGTTGTTCAGTTGTTTCAGTCATGTCTGACTCTTCATGACCTCAGTTGGGTTTTCTTGGCAAAGATACTGGAGTAGTTTGCCATTTCCTTCTCCAGCTCATTTTACAGATGAGGAAGTGAGGCAAACAAAGTTAAGTGACTCTCTCTATGCACACATACACACACACACACACACACACACACACACACACAGTATGTATATGGGTATATATAAACATATACATATATGGGTATATACATAAACATGTATACACATATATACACATACACACATGTGTATAGCTATATTCTATTCATAATTATATTTTATAAATAATGTGCTTATCCACATATATGGATACCAAATATATACATATATATACCCATGTAAACATATATATGTAACCAGAACATAATCAGTAATTTTAAGTACATAAACATTGTGAATCTTTTGCTCTCCTAAACCATATAAGACCCTTTGTTCCCTCCCCCATGCTCCCTTGAAATAGGAGTTCTGGGGAAAGTACAATTTGAAATTTGAATTTTCTTCATTTCCCTCTGACACTCTTCTTCAAGTAGACAAAGGAGTGACCACTCAATGATTAATTTGCTACACAAGGCAGATATTCTTGAGAAACTCTAAGTTTGGAATTTATAACACGAAGAATGGACCCAGGGTATATCTCTCTAGCAGGTCACAGGTCACCTTTTCAGTTTTTGCTCTCATACTGGCAGGAACGTCCAAACTCAACTTGCGATAGCCATCATGAAACAAGGTGAGGCAAGTTAGTGGCTGGCTTCAACCAGGAGAAGCCTGCAGCCAATGCTGGTCCTGGCATGCCTTTCTCTTGGATCCTGATGTGGCACCTGTCTGCTCTGGCAGCTGTATCCTGTCACATCCTTTTTGCATTCCCTAGCGCCCAAACTCCACTCAGCCAGCAAGAAGAGTGTATTATAGCAGACATCATCGTATCACAGGTTTAGAGCTCGGAGGGACCTCAGAGCTTATCTAGTTCAGCCCCTTCAATTTTACAAATGAGAAAACTGAGCCATGGATTGATTCAGTGACTTGCCCAGGACAGTAAATGACAAAATCAAGATGCAAACCTAGGTCCTTTGATTGAAAATCCTGTGATCTTTCCACTCTACAATCTTGCCCTTTAGGATAACTATAGTGCCTACTTCATAGGATTATTGCAAGACTCAAAATGAAATAATTCATCTGAAGTTCTTTGCCAACTTTAAAAAACTAAATAAATTTCGGTTATGATGATGATCCTAGCGATGATTCTATCTATAGGAACATGTGATCAGTGCCCTGCAATTGGAGATACATCAGCATTAAAATAAAATGGCAGGGAAGAAGGATAGACATAAAATCTGATACAACAGGTCCTGAAAACTTCTAGGAAAGAGTCCTAAAGATGTCTCTCTCCCTATCCCTCCCTTCCCTCTCCCTTTCCTTCTGCCTCTCCATCTCTTTCCTCCCACTCTGTCTCTCTCTTGCCATCTCCTCCTGCTCCTCCTTCTCCTCCTCCTCCTCCTGCTCTCCCTCGCTCCATCTCTCTCTCTCTCTCTCTTTTTCTCTTTCTCTCTCTGTCTCTCTCTGTCTCTCTGTCTCTGTCTCTGTCTCTCTCTCTCTCTGTCTATCTCTCTCTCTCTCTCTCTCACACACACACACACACACACACCCCTTTATTTTCTTCATCCATTGTCAATGACTCTGAAGCCCCCAAAGGGCTACTTTACCACCCTGTCAACATGAAACAAACTAACTCTCTCTGGGGATCACCCTGTGGGTTGCATGTATGAGATTATAGACATTCTTAGTACATCACATATCTTGAAACAAAATTCTACCATGCAATGAGTTGAGAAGCTTCCTGGGATGCTGAGGACTTTGGCTCTCTGCCCCCCCCCCCTTTTTTTAACCTTATGGCACTCAGCATTTTCTACTGCTCTGATCTCAGCAGTGTGACAATGTGGTTATCTGCCTCACTGCACAACATCCTCCAAATCTACATTTTGTGGAGGATTTTTGTAAAGCAAAAGTGCAGACAAATAATCAGTATGATTAAGTACTAAAGAGGCTCTAAAAATACATTTGGTAAATGATTAACGAATATCAGGGCTCCCTGGAAAGTAAGCATCTCAGGCTGTCTGTTCATTCTCAAATTCAAGGTGTGTGGGGTGGGGGTGGAGGAGGATAGGAGGGGCATGACAATTATGGATGCTGTATCCTTTTCCCCAAAACAAAGCACATTTTATCTCTATTTTGGTCTATGATGGTTAATAAAGAGCCCTGGGATCCTAGGATCTATCTACATTTGAACCTGTGGAATGAAATCACAGAACTTGAGTTCAAAATCCAGCAGTTATTTATTGTGTGACCTTGGGTAATATTATTAACATTGCTGGACCTCAGTTTCCTCCTCTATAAACTGAGGCTATTGGACTAAATCTATAGTATCCTTTTGAGATCTCTATATAAGATTCCATAATAAATTTTCTTCCCCCCTTTTTCCTTAATCGCTGGCATACCTAATCTATTGGGCAACAAGCATAATTTACCTTCACTGACTTCATCACATCATCAAGAATACTGCAGCCCTTGAGGGTTTACACAGTACTCCTCTCAAGGTAAACATGTGAGATAGGGAGTAAAGGATGATTATTTCCACTTTAAATATGAGCAAATTAGTAATAGTATGTGACTTTTCCAGGGTCACATATCTGGCAAACATGGGAATGAGGATTCAAACTCTGGCCTCCTAACTAGGAACCTAGTGTCCTTGCATCATCCCAACATGCTTTCTCTTCTTACAAGCAACAATTAGCAATCAGGAATCCCCTGTGATTGCAGGGGTGGGGGAGGAGGAGGAGAGAGAAAAAAATATGCTGAGAATAATTTTCCCTTCATACATATGTACCTCTGCTCCCAGAGTGTGAGTGTAGAGAGACATGAAGGACGCTCCTGGATAGTTAGGAAGTTCAAAGAACCTCTGGGCCCAATGGAAATAGCCTATGAGGAGCTTCTATTTTAAATTTAGCAGCTGAATGATAGAATAAAAGTAATCAATCAGCTCTGTGAACATGGGCATACCACTTTTCCTCTTTGGGCTCAGCGTATTTGTCAGTAAAATAAGGGCATTAGACTAAATCATCACTCAGACTGCTTCCAGCTCATACACTGATGATTCTATTGAAGTAGCAGGTGACTGGGAGGTCGTGAGAGCTTAATAATGATAATAAAAATAATAATGATGATGATAATAATAATAAAATTTATATTGTATTTACTATGTGCCAGGGTTATGCTAAGTGATTTACAAATATTATTCCATTTAATTCTCACAACACTCTTGGAAGATAGGTGTGATCATTATCTCCTTTTAACAGATGAGGAAACTGAGACAAACAGAGGTTAAATGACTTGCCCAGAGTCACACAGCTAGTAAATGACTGAGGTCATAGTTGAATTCAGTTCCTCGTGATTACAGATCCAGTGCTTTATCTACTGTACCACCTAGATTCCCCATGATGATTCCTTATAGTGGCCAGCCCTTTGTCTTGAGAATTTGGTCCCCAATATTCTATTACATTATGTTACTTTATTGATAAGTTAGCATGGCTCTAATTTTTCATCACGTTACCTTATTGATAAGTTAGCATGGCTCATTTTTCAAGGGCTATACCAGCAAAGGGGTAGGGTCTACCTATTCCTAGTAAGCTATAAAGGCTTTAAGTTTGGGCCCAGCAATGCCCAAAGCTTAAGCTTACATAGGATTATATATAGTAAAATGTTCCCTGAGATGTTTTCATTTGGCAACCATTACTCAAAAGACCTGCTCAGAAAGGAAAGGTTTGCCATAAGCAATAAGTAAGTGTGGACCCACAGTATTAAATAAGATTTTTTGATGTTTTGAAGAATAAATAACTAGTTGTTTGTTTGTTTTTTAAATGATATTTTTTCCGTTCCATTGACAAGCCCAAGTATTCAAATATATAAGCAAAAAAGATCATAGCATCTGGGGTTACATACCAGTTTTGCTTCTTACTCCTGTGTGAGCTTGAACAACTCATTTAAGCTATCCTGTTCTTAGTTTCTTCATAAAATAAAGAGATTGGACTAGATGACCTATAAGGTCTAAATCTATTTCTAAATCAATGATCCTATGATTATTTTGTTTTGTTTTTGTCTGGGCCTTTGATTTTAGCAGTAGAAGGAGTTCCCCATTGTGGAAAATCCACCAGAACAGAACAGAACAACTGTTCTCTAACTTGAAACCATAAGAGTCACTTGGGGCATTGAGAATTTGGCTGGCTTGCCCATGTTCACTCAGCTACTTTGTGTCAGTTACAGGACTTGAACCCATATCTTTGGGACTTTAAGACCATTCTTCTATCCAGTGTACTACAATCATCTCACTATGTCTCTGTCTCTCTCTCTATCTCTCTGTCTCTCTCATCAGGATGAAGTGACTTACCCAGGGTCATACAGCTAGTAAGTGTCTAAGGCCATATTTGAACTCACGTGCTCCTGACTCTAGGGCCAATGCTTGATCCACTGTGCCATCTAGCTGCCCCCACAATATCTCTCTTATAAATTGTTAAACAAACAAATGACAATAACAAAAATAAACCACCCCAAAACAAACAAAGAAACAAAACAAAGAAGCAAGTAAGAGTTTATCATTCTTATGAACTAATTATGGTGTCCACTTACTAAAAGCTAAACAATCTTGTATATTTTCTAATCCAAATCCTTCACTTTGGAGATGGAATAAACATGATCTAAATATGACTTGTGACTTACCCAAGGTCACACAGAGATAGGAAATAGTAGCACCAGGATTGAGGTTCTGATCCTATGACTTCAAATCCTCCCTAGAACCATGTTTCCTCAACCCTTCATTCCAAGATAGGTTCTTCAATATGGGATCTATTTCTGTGACAAGTCCCTCCAGGAGAACCTATTACAACCCATCTGTGCCTTCTAATTCCATGCAATTCTTGACAATGTCCTTCTGTAAATTCTCCATAAATTATTTACTCAGATGAAGGTCATCCTCTAGGCCTTTTAACATTCTGTGGTCTCATCATGGGGTCATAGGACCACAGACCTGGAGCTAGCCATTAGACCAACAACCTTGATTTACAAATGAGGAAACTGAGGCCCACAGAGGTTTCAAATCCTTGTCTAGGGACTCCAACATTCTGAGTGCATATCTTGTAACATCTGATCCATGGCTCTTGCTATATTCTACCTCTTTTTCACCAATCATGTGTGCCCTGAAATGTGCATAAATGTGTATACTATCTACCTACATCTATCTATCTATCTAGGTATATACATATATATATATATATATGTATCTGTCTCTATCTATCCATCTATTCTGTCTACTCACAAATACATGCATGTGCTATAGAATTTTCCTGGATGCACTGGGAGGTTACCTGACTTGTTCATGACCATACAGCTAGAATATGTCAGCATCAGAGGCTTGATTTGAATAGACCCAGTCTACAGCTCCATCTACTATTCTATATGCCTCTCTTATGTGTGATATATACTTACAGAAAAAAAATGACAGCATAGATCTTATATCAGACTATATTATTCACGGTTTCCAGATATGATTTTTGTTAGTGTAAAACCACTCATAGAATATCATGCATGTGCATGGATTTAATGTTATTGTTATTTTAGGAATACTTGGCACTTAATTCAACTACACTTTATAGCCAGGATTTAAGCAAAATGTTCATCAGCTGAGATACAGTATTGGTTGTTTCAATTTACATGTATCCTTCACTCTTTTGAATTCTAAATAACTAGCTTTAAAAATTAATCCCTCTAGTGCTAGTCTCTTCATTTTTGGGAAAAAAAAAAGAATCTTGTTTGAGATTTGGAAGAAGCATTTTCAAAAGTGATGGCATAATGTACTCTTGTGACTTGATCCCTTTTAATTCTAATGCCTTCCTTCTGTTGATTTATCTCCAATTTGTCCTGTATTTAGCTAGTTTGTATGCAGCTATTTGTATTCTTTCTCCTTCGTTAGATTGTGAGCTTCTTGAGAACAGGAACTGTCTTTCACCTTCTACTGTATCCTCAGCACTTAGCATAAAGCCAGGCACATATTAAGTGTTAAATAAATGTTTATTGATTGACTACCCTGCAGGATCCTATCAAATGAATTTCTGACTATGGCAGAAAGTTCACATGATATTGGGAGGAAATAATGAAAATCATTATCATATAGCTACTGGGCATTATGTTTATCAATTGGGAATATATTGTAAGTATGGATGGATCCTTGAAAAGAAAAAAAAAAATGTACCTAACCAATGACACAACTTCTTTACATGAGCTTGCTGTCAAAAGAGTGTGATCTGAAATACATTTGAGATCACTGCTCATAGCCCTCTTTAATTCTAGCTAAGTGATCTAGTGGGTGGAGTGCTTGGACTAGGAGTCAGAAAAACCTCAATTAGAATCCTTCTTTGGGAACTTACTAGCTGTCTGACCTTAGCCTAATCATGTAACCATTCACAGACTCAGTTACATCATCTGTAAAACAAGGTTAACAATAGTACTCATTGTGAGGAACCCTTGTGAGATAATTTCTGTAAAACACTTTGCAAACCTTAAAGTACTCTGTGTTGTTCACTTGTTTTAGTACTGTCCAAGTCTTCATGACCCCATTAGGATTTTCTTGGCAAAGATACTGGAGCGATTTGTTCTTTCCTTCTACAGTTCATTTTACAGATTAGGAAACTGAGGCAAACAGGCTTAAGTGACTTGTCCAAGGTCATATAGTAAGTGTCTGATTTGAACTCAGGAAAATGTCTTCCTGACTCCAGGCTTGGCATTCTATCCACTGCACTACCTAGAAGTCTCAAAGCTCTCTATAAATGATAGTAATTATTGTCATTTTCCCCCCAAAATGATGGTCCAATTCAATTCGGCAGATATCAGATCCTTACTGTATGCAAGATCCTATGCTAGGAATAAAAAAAAAAAGTGAGACAATAACATTTACATGATAGAAGTAGATTGTGAGAAGGGCAAAATCAATATAAAATATTCTGGGGGAGGGGAATGAAGGATCAGTTTGGGGTGGGAAGATAGAGGATTCATGGAGGGAGGCGGCCCCTAAGTGAAGCCTTTGAAAGACAAAAGGATTTAAAGGCAATATTTCAGGCATGGATTAAGACCTACAGAAATATAGAGAGATGAGAAAGGACAGGATGAGCTCCCACAGTGGTGAATAGTCTTATTTGACTAGAAGGAAGGGTGGATGAAGGGGATTAAGGTAGGAAAAGTAGATTGTAGTCAGGTTGTCAAAGGCCTTAAATACAACACTAAGGGATTCATGCTTTATCATATGGTGGGGTCTCCCTGAGGTTTTACCACCATGCCTATGGACAAGATACTCAGGATAAACTGTTGCTTATATAAGCCTAAGTTTTCCACATAACAACATTTTAGTGCAATTTCAACAAGAGCTCAGACTTATTTAAGAAAGCAAAAGATTAAGAGACAAAAGTTGAAGGTAATTTCCCAGTTGTTGACAGGAGTGGGATGGGACAAAAGGCCATATAGAGTATACTATCATCAACTTTTCCTTGTGAGCATCTCTGCAATGTGTCTACAAATGCATGGTAAAGATAACACACAATTTTGTTCATATGTACACAGAAATGTAGATTTCAGAAAGGTTCTAATTCTAGCATTTTCCACCAAATACCATAAATACAGTCTAAGAACTAGATAGAACTTAAACAGGCCAATTAGTTCAACTCATATCAGAAAAAAAACCTATTCTGGTGTTTCTGAAAAGAAATTATTTAGTCTCTGTTTCAAGGACTACATTTAAGAAGAATCCACTCCTTCTGAAGGCATACAGTTCTACCTTTTGTGTGATGCTAATTTTACAGTTAAGAGAGACAATATTACATAGTAGATAAAAAGCTGACCTCAAAGCTAGAAAGATGAAGGTTCAAGTTCCACATCTAAGATCAATTGACCCTGGGAAAGTCACTTAAATTCTCAATGCCCTAGGTAACTCTCAAAATAACAACAGTGATAACAATAATAAAAAGCAATAATTTGCAGAATAATTGCAGAAGACAATGATCTTCCTGATAGTGGCAACTACCCATATAATCACCAGTCAGTTTCCCTTCTTCCTCCTCCTCTCAAAAAAACAGGGAGTTAAAACTTCCTAACACCTGCTACATTGGAACTTTAACCCTTTGCTCTTAGCTTTACTTTCTGGGGTCAGTCAGAATAACTCTAAACTCTTTCTTCTACACGACTACACCTCGAATGTCTAGAGAGCTATTATCTCATGCTTATTTTTCTCAACCATTTTTTCACATGGCACAGTTTCAAGGCCTAACACCACCTGGTTGGTGCCCTCTGCATATTCTTCAGCTGGTCAGTGACATTTCTACAAGAGGGTACCCAGAAATAAACAAAATGTTTCATATATTGTTTCACTGGGATAGTGAAAAACAGGATTATCATCTGCCTTGCTCTGAAGATGATGTATTTCTACTAAAGTGTAAAAGTCTAACTTTCTTTCCTTCCACTCTTTTGCTATGTCATTCTTGACTACCCTGCATTCCAAAACAGTAATTCCCAATTTTCTAGTATGTTAAGGTCAACAAAGTACTTTCCTCAGGGTGATGGATTTCATTATACTAGAATTTGAAAATAGAATTTAGAGGAACCAAAGCTTTCTTTGATAAATACAGACCGCAAAAGCAGGTAAGAAGGAGTAAGTTCTTTGTTTAACTAAACAACTCTTCTTATTTTCCATCTCCTTTTTCTTATATTTCCAATTTTTTTTCAGTTTTTCCCCCAAGTTAACGTTCCTTTTCGGCTACAGTTTTGTTTTGTATTATGTTCATCTGCATTAAGTCTGTTTGGTGTTATTCTTACAGATGGCATCAAAGGGTATTATTGAAATGACGTTTCTAATAGTCTGGCCAACTTCCAGCACATAGCATCATAGGACCAAATTCTTTGATATAATTAAGCTTGTACTGAATTTAACTGATTGATAGTTTGGGTGTATATACCAGAGAGCCAAAAATGGCACATGTGTTAAATAATCTCACCTTCTGCCATTTTCAGAACGTATAATCAATTGCTTCTGCTAATCTTTCCCAAAGAGTACTTGAATATTTCTATCCATTAGCTCATTTGAAATGTTGCTCCAAAAATTTAATTCTTCTTCTTAACCCTCTGTAGCCACAGGATTTTTCTATTTTTATGTACAATTTACTAAATTTTATCACTGTAGTGAAACACAGTTATCATTAATAAAAAGAATTCCTAGAATGAATAAATCAATGGGGCTGGAGACAGGAATATATAGGTTCAAAAATTCCACCTTTTATATTCAATGATTGTATGACCCTAGACAAGTCACTTAACTGTGATGTGCTTTAAACAATTCCCTAAGGCTTTTTTCTACCAAGGCATGGATGGGTTGCGGTCAGTTTTGGTGTAGAGAGTTCCCACACCAAGAATTCCCCACTGTGAGGAAATTGCAGGTACTCATTGCTCATTTCACATTAGGTCTGCATTAATTAGTACAGAACCATGCAACCATTATTAATAATAGATGATTGATGTTAAGGATCCCCTTCACATTATTAAAATAAATTATACCTTTATCTTTGTTTTGCAAGCATACGCTTTTGGTCACAGAGGGAGCCCAGTCAGAAGTATTGATGTCCTAGTACAGCTGAGCCAAGTGGTGCAGTAGAAAATGTTGGATTTGGAGTCAAGAGACCTGGATTCATTCCCTTGATCTGTGATTTGTTTCCTGTGGGATGGTAGATTACTCAGTTAACCTCTTTTTTTACAGATTCCTAATCTGTAAAATAAAAAAAAATCAAGATTTGATCTTCTCAAATATTCTTTATAGCTCTAAACCTATTATTCTATAATCCTTATGTTTACTGAGAATATATATATGGGTCATTAGGCAGCATAGTACAAAGGGGAAGGTATTGGGTGTGGAGGTAAGGTTTGAGCTCTGTTTCTTCCACTCACCTATAGGACTTTGAGTAAGGCACTCAACCTCTCTCCAAGTCTCAGCTTTCTCATCTATAAAATCAGGATAGTAATACCTAGTCTACTCTCTCCCCTGACCCGATGCCTGCTCTGGGTTGTTTTAAGATTTGCATAAGAAAGTCTATACAGATCATATGGTCTAAATGAGAGCTAATATAACACACACACACACACACACACACACACACACACACACATCTCCAATGAATTAGAACTGTTGAAAAGCACAATGGGTAACCTATGGAAGGAGTAAATTTCCCTTTACTGGAGGTCTTCAAACAGAGGCTTGAATGACTTTATTTCATAAATGCTAAGGGAATTCCTGCTCAGGTATCATTTGAATTAGCCTTCATGGTTCATTCCAATTGGAAGATTCTGCATCATTACCTCTCAATATAAAAATCCTCTGTAAAGAATTATTCTAATGTCTCCCTGAGGCAAGAGAAAGATTATAGGGTTCAACCCTCTGCCCCCATCCCCAACTGCTAATACCTTTTCTCTGGGATGACCTCTACTATGTATGTATCTCATATGTACATAATTGTTTACATGCCTTAGGATATAAGTTCCTTGACACAAGGGAGAGTTTTTGCCTTCCTTTCTTTGTATCCCTAGCCCTTAACACAGTGCCAGGGACATAGTAACTACTTAATAAATGCTTGTTGATTAACTGGCTAAAAGACATAAGGATTAGATTTAGCAGGTCTTACTATGCTGGAAAATTTCTAATACCATATCTTCTTCCTGAGAAACAGCCTAGCTAAGGATGGAAAGGCTCATCATTAGGACACTGGCTATATAAACTGCATGATGACTTCCTTGACTATGGCAACCCATAAGCCAAAGAAATTAAAACAAGCACAGATAATGTTTAAAGCCAGGTAGGTGGCACAGTGGATAGAGTGCTGGGTTTGGAATCAGGAAAACTCATCCTCCTGAGTTCAAGTTGGGCCTCGGACACTTTCTAGTTTAACTCTGCTCAGTTTCCTTATCTGTAAAGTGAGCTGGAAAAGAAAATGTTAAACCACTCTGGTATCTTTGCCAAAAAACTCCAAACCAAAGACACACATCCCTGGTGCCCATATGCACAAGTACATGCCCAGAAGATCCAAGGCAACTTGGCTATGCCTTGAAGTTTAGAAGACAGTAATGCAGTGGAGAGAGCTCCTTATTTGTAGTCAGAGGACCTGGGTTCAAATCCAACTTTGCCAATTATTTCCTGTGTCCCTTTGGCAAATCATTTAATCTCTCTGGGACTAAACTTCCTCTTCAATAAAACCAGAGGGTTAGATCAGATGGAAACAGCTTTCTGCATAAAAAGTGGAACTTATGTGGTCATTAGCAGATGCTCCATCAAGCAACCAAAAATATACACATTTAAATTCTTAAGCACAATCTATGAGCACTACACAGATGGTTTCCAAGAAACTGTACCTAAATTGATTACGATAAAAATGATCTGCTGCAATTGTTTCTGTCAAAAGGGAGAACAGAATTTGTCCCAATGTGTCGCTCTGCCCACTCATGCAGAGAACCCAGCTGCTGGGACAGATGTTGCTCTAAGCACTTTATTTTAGGGTCATTAAAATGGTTACAGGGGTTAGTCATTCACTGTTTTATAAATTGTGCTTACTAGCTGAGCTCAACAGATGCTAGAAAACTTCTTTGTAGTTGATCAGGAAAAAAAAAAGACAGAAAAAAAGGAAAGAAAGAAAGAATTCCATGGCACATCCCATTTACCTCATGTTTAGTACCAGAAGTTTTGAACAAATGGTGATGAACAACCACATAAGAAGGTTCATTGACAACAACATCAACAACACTATACGGTTCCTTTAGAAAAACATGCTTATCTAGACCTATTAATAATCCTCACACTGATTCTCTTAACTTACTGTGAGTACATAAGCTGAGCAGTTTTGAAGGAGGAAGAGTCTTTGTTTATTCTAAAGTAGGTGGGTTCTGTTCTCCTCATTCTAGAACCTCTCATCTTTTTAAAAATGACCTAAGCTTTATCTTCATTTTTTTTCTTTCTGGAGACATGGGTATGGTTTCTATCAAATCATTATTGAATGATTATCAATCAGCAAACATCTACTGAACACCTAGTATGTACCAGGCACTATAATAAGTTCAACAAGTATGGGGCTTGGAATTAGAAAACCTGAGTTCAAACCTAACCTTTCCTCCTTTCTAGTGGTGGGGCTTGAGGCAATTTATTGAGCCTCTCTGGGTCTCAGTTTTCTCACCTTTGAAGTGAAGGGATTAATTAGACTAGGTAATTTCCAGATCTATATTCTGTGATACTATGATACAATGCAGAGCTCCTCAAAAAAAAAACCTATCTTCTCCATTAATAATGCCAAAAACAAAACAAACAAAAAAAACAACAACAAACAAACAAACAAAAAAATCCCCCTGAAACAGCACAGATCTCCCCACTGCCTCTGCAAGCATTGAGCTTTGGCAGGTCCAATATTCTCCAGCTCTTCTTTGAAACATTTGGCCCAACCCTCTCTTGGCAGGGACTGTGGCATTCCCATAGTTCACATCATTTGTCTATGACTCTGTGTTACCACCTGGAATGAAAGGTAGGGTGACATGTGGATAGCAAGTTCCACTTTGAGTCGGGAAGACCTAGGTTCAAATTATGCTCACTCCCACCCTTGACACTCACAAGACTTCTAACTTTGGGCAAGTCCCTTAACTTTGCCTCAGTTTCCTCCTCTGTAAAATGAGGGTGGTGATAATAATCATTCTACCTGCCTTGTAGAGGCTCATGAGGTAATATTTAAAAATACATATATATATATATATATATTTATATACATATGTGTATATATATATACATAAATACAAATGAAACTTTCAGAACTTTATGTTATTGTAAAATATTCTCTCTTTATTTACTAATACAGCACCAATTATTTTTTTTTGAGGAGGGAACTGAGATCTATGATGTCACTGTCATAGAGAACTGCCAATAAAGAAATTCCCTCTACCAATGCAAATCAGCACTAGTTTTGCAATGTAGTCTTAAATATCTGGGACAGTGAGAGGGTAAGTAACCTGCCCAGGGTCACACAGTTAGCACTTGTCAGAGCAGGGCTTGAAGTCAGGTTTTTCTGATTTTGAGGCAGGTTGTCTTTCCACTACATTCTGTTGCCTCTGGCAGCAACAAATACAAAGACAAAAAGCAGATGGGGGTGGGGGAGGAAGGGGAAAGATGCAATCTATTTGAATTAAAAAAAAAAACTTCAACAATAAAACACCCCCTCAGCTTTCTTTGCAAGTTTTTACTTGTTGTTGCTTCACGAAGCAAAGATAGATGTTTTGCCTTCATGCCTATCACTCATATTCTTACCCATAGCTCAAATTAAAATGTATTTTGTAGATAGGAAATCAGAATAAACCCTTTTTAATTCTCAAGTTATGTATAAACATTAGATAGTGACTTAAAGAAACAATCTACTTCTCAAAGGCAGTGAACATTCTTATCGCACTAGAGCTTTTGGGGGCAATAATTTATTGTTTAGTTGATTCTGTTGTATTTGACTCTTCATGACCCCATTTGGGGTTTTCTTGGCAAAGATACTGGACTGGTTTGCCATTTCCTTCTGTAGTTTATTTTACAGAGAAGGAAACTAAGGCAAACAGGGTTAAGTGCCCTTCCCAGGGTCACACAGCTAGTGGGTATCTAAGGCCAGATTTGAACTCAGGAAAATGTCTTCCTGACTTCAGTCCTACACTCTACTCACTGTGCCATTGCTGCCCTTTTTGGGGGGGGCCTCAGGAGTGAGGAGGGAGTCCAATTCCTTTTCATTTAGAAACACACTTTCCTTGAGAAATCTATCATCATTTTGTAGTCCCTCACATTTTACCTCACAGTAGAAGTAATTGAAGGAAGTTTCAAAAGAGAAACAAACGCCTTTACGAAGAAATCTGCTTCTGTTTGACCTGTACTGTTCATGGTTCAAACTAGCGCTAGCACAGGCAGCCCCTTTAAAAAGCCAAATTGATGAATCATTTGCCCAGCAAAGTCGGAGATTGATTGAAAACAGCTGAGCTGGTGACAGCACCACAGGCCTCAGATAGAAAAGACAGCTTAGCCATTCAGATGAGGAAGCTCCTCAAAAGCGAAGGAGTGATGGCTTTATGAGGACAAAGGGAAAAAAAAATAGGGAGAGGGCTGGAGAAGGGGTAAAAAAGGAAAGGAGAGATTGTATTAGAGATGAACAGGTAAGCCTTTTCTCATAATATGGCATCTGACCTTGCCTTTTTTTTCTCCTTCCTTTTCTCTTTCTCTCCATGTGCTGGTGCAGATCAGCAACTGTCTTAGAGAACTGATTGAGGAAACTGATTGAAGGAAAGCAACTTGCACGGACACAGAGTGCCAGGGGCAGGATTCGAATCCATGTCTTGCTGTGCACGAGGTCATCCCTCTATCCACTGTGTCGATAGTTGCTCCTCTGCACCTTGTCTACAAAACCCATTGCATCCATTATCTGAGTAGTTTATCATAACAGCCCTGTCAGATAGGTGCCCCATGGAGTATTATCTCCATTCAATAGACAAGAACTTTGAGCCTCGAAGTAGTGAAGTGACTTGCCTTTGGACACAGATTTCAGGGATAGAATACAAATCTTGCTCTCTGCTGACCCTTATTCCTCTGCTTTCCCCACAATATAGTGCTGCCCCAAGGTATTATGAATGTTGGGTATGAACAATTCCCAAGTGGTACATTTGGCAGTAACATTAAAGAAACTTCTTGAACTATTCCCAGTTACTAGGTCAGTCAGTCTTTGGTAAATAAGGGGACCCATGATAGGGACAGGTATTATTTAACTCAGGAAACTGAGTCCCCACCCCATACTTTTGAACTTTGTGACCTCCTTCCCAAGGCATCACAATTACATAGTAGTGGAACTAGAATACAGAAATCTTTCCTCTATTCATTATTTCTCTCTCTCTTTCTCTCTCTATTTCTCTCTGTGTCTGTCTGTCTCTCTTTTTCTCTCTCTGTTTCTCTCTGTCTCTATGTTTAATATTTTTAGCTTTGAGTGGCCAAAAGATTACATAAGCCAGAGGGATCAAAGATTAATGTGATATCAGTAGAGGGCGCAGAAGGGGGAAAGGGTCACCATTGTAATGTAGTCTAAGTTGTCCCATGAAACTGAAGTCTTCTTATTGAATTCAGGTATTTGCTCTAAGTTGGCGCATTGTTAAAGGGTTTCTACGTATAGGACTATTGAATTCTCTCACTCTTCCTCCCTAGGAAAGAAATATGAATACAGAGATGGCAGTTGAAGCCAGTGAGAGCTTTGCACTTGACTAAGTTAGGAGTAGACCTCCTGGCTTGTGGGGAAATGGCCCATGGAAACTTCTGTCTTTTCAGTAAGAATGTCAAGAAAGAAAAAAAAATGCTCCCTTCTCCTATATTTCTTTCTCTTCTACTTTATATTTGGTCTGGCTTAAAATAGGCAAGAAAGGGAGATCTTGACTGAATATATTCAAGTAAAACATATACTCCTCAGTCACAAGTTTTTGGTCACCTAGACTCATCAGTCAGGAGAAAAACTTGGGCTCTTTGGCTGAACAATGAGATGTCATTGCTGTTTTCTATAGAAAACACACATTTATTAAGAACTTATTTACATGTCAGGCTGAGCTTTGGGGACAAAAAAGAGAGGTTAAAAAGAGTCTTTGCTCCTAAGAAGCTCACATTTAAATGGAGAAACAATATGTAAATAATGAGATACATACAAGATATATACAATATAAACTGGATACATTGTCAGGAGAAAGGCACTAGTGGAGGACAGGAGAAGACCAGGAAAGGCTTCTCTAGTTAGGTAGACAGATTTGAGATGAGTCTTGCAGGAAGCCAGAGAAGGCAGGAAACAGAGGTGAAGAGGAAGAACATTCCAGGTATGGAGTTAACTGGTGAGGTTCATTTGTTGGTAGATGGGATGTTATGTGTGAAGAATAGCCAGTAGGCCAGTATTTCTGGATTATAGAGTAAATTGTAGAGTAAATCCAGTATTTCTGGATGGGAGGAAATGTTGGAAGACTTTGGAAGTTCAATTATTGTGGCTCCAAAGTATTAAATGTCTTTTTACTTTTATTATTACAAAGAAAGAAAAAGAATATGTTCTTAATGTTGGGAGAAAGTATGGTATAATGAGAAGAATATTGAACTAAAAGCATCTTAACTTTAGGCCTGATTCTACCCATGACTACCTATTGTGTGATACTGTGCAATTCCCCTAGGCTACTGAGCCTCAATATCCTTACCTGTAAAATGGGCATAATTGATTCTTCCAGTCTCTGTGCCTTTTCATTGGCTACCCTATGCCCTATACCCTCCCTTATCTTTCCCTAAGAGACAAGCTAGTTTCCTTCATGGCCCAGCTCTAATGCTACCTAGTACAGGAAGCTTTTCCTAACCTTCCGTCCCAGTTTCAAGTACCTTTCCCCAAAATGATTCTGTATCTCATTTGCATATATGTGTACATATGTATACATATGTGTGTATATACATATACATAAATACACAAGTGTGTCTAGCTTCCCATCTAGACAGTAAGCTCCTTTAAGCATGGGCTGTTTGACTTTTAATTTTTTATGACCAGTGCTTAGCACAATGTCTGCTGTAATGTCAGTGCTTAATTTGGATTCCGATGCCAGCATTCTCTGTCCCACATCATTCTCCTCTACCTACCTAAAATGCTGTTACAAGAATCAATTATAATGTGTGTTCTCCAATACTTCAAGACACTATAATTTCACAGGTATGAATATTCCCTCCACTGACATAGATTCCCAGCCTCTCTATAACTTAGTACACTGTCCTTTGACAGTTGCTAGGGACCCAAAGTCTTAATACCACACATTCAACGTAGGAGAGGGGATTGAGATTTGATTTGGCTGCTCCTTGGATTAAAGTAGTATCAATCTTTCATCAAGTCCAGACTTGAAGCCTTCCCAGCTTGGTAGGATAAGTTTCTTGTTCCATTTCCCCTAAGCCCCCCTACTACACAAGCAAACATACATACATACACACACACAAACACACATATATACACATAAACATAACACAATGAGGTATTTGTAGTGGGAATTCAGTGGGTGATTTTCAAATACACTTTGAAAATTCAAGTTGCCAGGTCAATAAGCATTTATTAAACACCTAGTATGTCCTAGGCACTGCAAAGCCCTAGAGATATAAAGTAAACTTGAGACATCCATAGATTCTATAAGATTATATAGACATCGAAGATTATACTCTAAAGAGGCATGGTTTTATTAGTACTCATTCTATATAGAGAGATTCCAACCCATTAATGCCTTTTTATTTTATTCCCTGGTACCCATTCCTCCGGAGTTGAGCATTTTCAATTTTTTTTTGAGCTCAAACTCCAGATGACAATCACACAGACAATCCTGGAATTGTATTCAAAATCTAACAAATTTGTTAGATCCTAGCAGAGCATATGTTCTGCTTTCATAGCCTTCAAGAATTCAAGGTGCTCCCTATGGGAAAATAAGGCATTTGAGGAGGACCTTAGTCTTTTCCTTTTTCCTTGCTTGCTGTACTTCATAGTAATTAAGGTCATGCTTGCACTAACATTCCTAGTAGATTTTTTTTTTCAATCTTCAAACCTGAGTCTTTTTTCTAACCTGAGCAACAAGGACAAATAGAATAGTGATTTCCTCGAGTTTCTATGCATTTTTGGTGAGAAACTTCTCTGAGCTTAACTAGGCTTGCTGAAGAGTCTCAGAGATCCTTGGGTGGCAGATGCTTTATCATAGTTTCCTTTCCCACTTGGTAGAACTTTCCACTGCTCTGTTGTACACCAAAAAATTCTAGGGTCATGACATAAAGAGGGAAAACAAAGATTTTATTGGAAGATTTCTGTTTCTCAGGTGAGAAAAGTGAGGCTCAGAGAAGTTAATGATTTAGCCATAGTCATACATCTCATAAGTAATTCATTTCTTATGTCAATATGTCCATCTAATCCTATCTTCTTTCTCTCATACTTTATTGCCTTTCTATTTAATGTTGTTGTTCAGTCATGTCCAACTCTTCCTGACCCCATTTTGGGGGATTTTTTGCCATTTCCTTCTCTAGCTCATTTTTACAGATGAGGAACTGAGGCAAACAAGTTTAAATGACTTGCCCAGGGTCACACAGCTAGTAAGTGTCTGAGACTGTATTTGAAGTCATGAAAATGAATCTTCCCGATTCCAAGGTTAGTGCTCTGGTCACTGTGCCACCTAGCTGCCCATTTCTATTCAAATCCCATTCCCCACCCCAACTTAAACAATGTGACTTTTTAGCCTTGGGCATGGAGGGAAAAAGTGTAAAGGTTAAATAATAGAGAAGACTTAGTTTTTTGTCTGACCAACTCTAATATTTATTGATATAACTAAGTCACCAGTAGAGATCCTATCAAGAAGGATGACTGATGGAATAGACCTGTCACCCATGTGCCACAGCTGAGATCAAGGAAAATGTTAAGAAGAATTCCTCTGAAATTTGAGTATAGGTTTTAAACAAGTAAACAGATATTTGTATCGGCATAGATGAGCCATCTTCTCTGTTTAGAATGTCAAGATTCAAGTCCTGTCTCTCACATATCTGTCAGACTGTTGGCAGGTCTTTAACCATTCAGTGCCCCCAAAAAAATCTCGAAGATTCAATTACTAACAAATAGCTGAAAATACAGGACTTGGAATCAGAAAGACCTGAGTTCCAATTCTTTCTCATATATTTACCAGTTCTATGACTCTGGGTAAGTCACTTAAACCCCTGAATCTGAGTTTTCTTATATGTAAAATTGGGATGATAAGATTCTTTCTGTATTACAGGGTTATTATGAGAATCAAATGAGATAATGAATGAAAATTGCTTTACAAACCTTGAACTTCTATAGGCGTGCTATTTGAGCTCAGGTCTTGAGGTCTCTACATCCAGTTCTCTATTAAATAGGAGGACTTGACCAAATTATCCATTTCTATGGGAAGTAAATATATTTCTTTAGTTTACCTGGTTGTTGAAAAGAATGCTTCCTTGGAATTTTTGATAGACTAAGGTTATGGTTGTTCTTACGTTGCTGGAAAACCTTTTCAACTTCCCATAGAGATGATGAGTGAAGGAATTTCAGGGAGCAGGCAGTTTTGGAAACATTGGCCTATATGGAAAAGTAATAGATTAGAGAATTTGAGGACAGTGGAATCTGTTCTTTACTTCAGGGTTATTAAACAGATTAATCATTCATTGTGTCTCTCTTTGTATTTCAGGTAGGACACAAAACCAGAAAACCAGTGAAATGAATTTCCTGGGAATTACTCAGTGTTTGAAACCTCTTTATCATCCAGCATCACATGACAATTCCTGTTTTTCCTGTTGCTCTTGTGTTCAATTCTTTTTTTGTATTTTTCTTTTTTTGGGGGGGGGGTAGATTTTCCTGTCTTTTCCAAATGTTTAATCCTGTGATTTAAACAAGAGAATGCAATTGCTTAGAAATGTCAGGTGAATAGCTAAAAAGATTAAGAAATGTCCTAAAAAAGAATTTTTAAAATATCAAATTATGCAAAAAATAAAAATGGGGAATTTTTTTCTCTTTTGATCCTGGTTTATTATTTCATCAGTTCAAGGACCAAGTGGTATTGAAACTCTTCCTGTTAATGCAGACTGCTATCTCATCAATATCTTATAATTCTAGAAAGTTTTCTGAGGCAATGAGAAGATAAGTGATTTGGTCTCTCAGACAGATATTATATGTCAGAGGTAGAATTTAAAACCTGGTTTTCTTGACCCCAAGTCTAACAATCTATCCTCTATACAATGGTCACACTGACTTTCAAAAAATAAATGTTCGTTTTTCAAAGAGAGAAAAGAGAAAAAGGGAAAGAAGGGAAGGTCAGAAGAAAAAAAAACAAAAGAGGAAGGATAGAAAGAAAAGAGGAAGAAAGGGAGAGAAAGAGGGAAGGAAGGAACAATAGAAGAAAGGAAGGAATGAAGAAGAAAAAAAAGAAAACATTCAAAACAAACAAATGACCACTAAGGGATAATAGGGGCAGCTAGATGGTGCAGTGGATAGAATGCCAGACCTGGAGTCAAGAAGAGCTGAGTTCACAGGGAGCCTCACACACTTCTGGGCGAGTCACTTAGCTCCGTGTGCCTCAGTTTCCTCATCTGTAAAGTGATCTGGAGAAGGAAATGGCAAACCATTCCAGGTTCTTTGTCAAGAAAACCCCAAATAGGATCATGAAGAGTTGGACACAACTGAGTAATAACAAGGGATAATAGATCTAGGGCTCGAAGGGAACTTGGAGGTCATCTGGTCCAACTTCCCCATTTTATAAATGAGGAAACCGAAGGCCAAAGAGGTTAAATGACTACCTTAAGGTCACACAGGTAGTAAACATCCAAAGTGAATCTGTATTTTAGGGCTCTTTCCACTGTACCAAGCAGTCAAAAGATTTGATTGGTAACTTACTTTTTGTGGCACATTGGTTTTTAAAGTGGTTTCCTTTCAATGATTGCATAGTAGGTACAGTCAGGATAATACCTGTTTTATAAATAAAACGTTGGAGCTCAATAAAGTTAAATTGTTTGCCTTTTGTCACATGATTCCTACCCAAAATTCAAAGCCAAGTATCTTGACCCTAACCAATGGGGATTGCATCAGCAGCAAAAGTTTAGAACCAATGAGTGTGGCATCACAGTTACACTAAGATTTTGCCTATGACCATGATCAATGGAAGACAATTAGAAAATTCTATTGGTGGTTTAAAAAATGTAGAAAAAAGACATTGACTCTACCAACAAATAATATCAAAACAACTGACAACTTTCAGGTCAGTTAAGATTTATCTCAGAATTTGAAGGGGTAAAACAACTTCAAACACATATATTCCAAGACTAAAAAGCATTGCCAGTAGCATTTCTGCTATAAAATAATCTATCAATCAATCAAGTGCCTACCAAGTGCTAGACCCTGTATTAAAAACTGGGGACAGAAAAAGAGGCAAAAGATAGTCCCTGCCCTGGAGCTCACATCTAAAGGAAGAGACAATATGCATATGTATATACATGTGTATATATATATATATATATATATATATATATATATACACACACACACACACACACACACACACACACACACACATTATATATGTATATATGTATATATATGCACATACACAAACATGTATGTATGTATGTATATATACATATATGCATGCATATATATATACACGTGTGTGTATGTGTACACACACATTCAAACACATAAACTAACTAGATATAGGATAAATAGGAAATAATTAACACAGGAAAGGCACTAGAATTAAGAAAGTTTCAGAAAGGCTTCCAGTAAGAGATGGGATTTTAGTTAGGATTTAAAGGAAGCCAGGGAAGTTAGTAGGCCAAACTCAGGAGGGACAGCATTTCAGTCATGGAGCACAGCCAGAGAAAATGTCCAGAGCCAAGATATGAAATGTCTTTTTCGTGGGACAACAAAGAAACTCATATCATTGGATCAAAGAGTACATAGTGGGGAGTGAGATGTAAAAGAATGGAAACATAGGAGAGGGCTAGGTTACTAAGGCCTTTGAACGCCAAGCAGAGGGTTTTATATTTAGTACTATGGGTGATAGAGAACTATTGAAGTTTATTTAGCAGGGGGAGGTGACATGAGCATGCCTACTTTTTTAAGAAAATTATTTTAGTACCTGAAAGGAGGATGGATTGGAGTGAGAAGAAACTTGAGGCAGGAAGACCCACCAATAGGCTAAATAGTCACATACCAAAGAAGACTAGTCTAAGTCACTAAGGGCTATTCCTAGTTTATGATAAACCAAAAGAAAATTAAGAATGTTATATATATAGAAATGTAATGGTGATGAACTTCTACCTTAAAATAATGAATTTTCAAAGCTGAACTTAATCATTAATGGGAAAAAACATGAACTTTTAGTTGAAAGTCCTACCCAGTAAGCAGAGCACACAGAATAAAGCACCAAATGTGTTAGGACAATTTCCACAAATTTGGCATTTTAACTCAGGGAAATTTAAAAGTGAAAAGAGATAAGAGGTGAGATTAATTAAATGAATACTTCATAGAGATAAGTATTATTCAAAGTAAAAGAATGGATGATGTTCAGTGGGGCAGAGAGGAATGTCTCCTGTATTTACCTATGGGTTGGGAAAGAGTATGGGGAAAGGGGAGAAAATAAAAGTAAACATAAATTCAAATAATTTGATCTAGGGTACAGTAACTGTAGGGACAGAAAGAGTTTGTGTGAAAAGACTGGATACAAAATAGTTTAGGCCAAAGAACTACTGTCAATTTAATATAAGAGGGGAAAAATGAATAAAACAATTAAATTGAAGAAAATCGAAACTTGTAGCCCTAAATACAAATGGAATCAATTTCCCTATAAAATAGGAGAGAATGTATGACAGTTGAATTGAGGTTAAATCAATAATCTTTAAGAAGTCCTGCAGATCTTATATTTTTCTGCATTTATTGTCTCATGGGCTTCCCTTTCGGCACCTACGCAATAGAGAGAGGTTACCACAGGGAAAATATCTCTAACCTGGACTTTAATATCTTGTACAAAACTAAAAATACAGCTACCAACATAGCTGAGAATACCAACAAATTATGGACAGGGACATCAATGCATTTCTGCTTTGTGACTTTTAAGTATTTGGAAATTATATTTTACCTACATGCAAAAAAAATGAAGATAATTTATAATTTAATACCAAATGATATTCTATATTTTCCAGCTGTCTATTTCAGGTGTTTCCCAATGAACCACTTACTTTGGGGGCAGATTCCAATCATTTACTTATCTTGTATTAAACAAATTCATTAAGTATTTATGAAGCACTTACTATGTGCAAAGTACCATGATAGTATGGGTGCCAACGATAGAAAGATAGACAACATAAATCTGTGGGTGGGAAAAGAATAGGGATATGTCATGTACATACATATGTAGAATACAGGGTAGAGGATGAAGGAGGCAAAAGAGAGAACTAAACAAAGTACTCCAGGAAAATCTGCTGAGTGAGTGAATATTTTAAATTTGGAGGAGTAGGTCGTCTCTTTAGCAGCCAGCAAAGAATCAGACAGAGTACATGCTTAATAAGTCACCCTTAGTTTAAATCATTTTTTCCCTCCTCTGCATTCATAGACCTGTAGATTCCTCTTATGCACTTACTCATATTTTAAAATTCATCATGAATGGATTTGTGAACTTCTCTATGTGGAATATCTCCTCCCAAGCCACCACAAATATAGAACTGAGCCTATTGACAACTTCTTGCTATTTACAATATCTTTCCATGACCTCCCAGAAATTTTCCATAGTGGATTTACCCCCACTTTCTAGAGATTTTCCTCTGGTTCACTTAATACTAAAGGTAACTTTTGAGTTTATGAACTTGTACATTCCCTTTATTGATGTAGATCACATTTCTTCTATGCTTGTTCATCCCGTGACAGTCTTATCCACACCCTCCTATAACTTTGTGACAGGGCCTCACATGGTGTGAGGATGGAAAGGAGTAGGATTCCTCAATTTCTCTGTTAATACTTTGTCAATAAAAATAAAGCACTTAGGATTTCTGTAGTCTAGTTTGAAGTTTGAATCACGTTTTTTAAGTGTATTCTCTGCCTCCATACCCCACAACTCCTAAACAGGCCTGTGAATGTAATTGATAATAAACACCTATTGACTGAATGAATGAATTGAATGTATTTATACAAGATTCAGTGTAAAGATAAGATTTGAAGCACTCATTAATAATATAATTGACTTAATCATTCACCCACTCTCTGTTTTTGGATTTATTTTACTTTGAAATTGTAATTTAAATATATATGATGTCAGTGGTCTAGTATTTCTTACTTTTTATGTAAATTAAATGATCATAGTAATATTAAGAGAAAAACAGAATCTATTTGTTGTAAATCCTCATTTTAAAAATCTATAAATAAAGGGAAATAGATATGGATCAAGATGCAATTTATATAACCCACAGGGATGTCACTGATCTAATTTTACTTGTATATGATAAATTATTCTTTTTAAACAGATGAACTTGATCACTCCCACTTTGCTCCCATATATGTGCTGTTGAATGAAGGTGGAAAAAGTCATAGAACCATACTGAACAGAACCACTACAAATTTATCTTTTATAACCTCAACTGACTCCTCACTGCTTCAAGGCAATCCTTTTACACTTCCCTAATTAACTCACTATCCCATTTACCATAGCACTTCTTCCAAACCTTTTCATCCCTCCTTAAATCTTCCATAGTTCACCCTCCCTGAACCCTTCAACTGAGAATCTAGGTTCAATAAAATTCAGTAAAAAAAAAAAAAAGTAGGCCTTTTACCAAAAGCTCCCTCTTCTCCCCTCCTCATCTCACCTCACCCAGGTGCCTTCTGCTACTACCTCTTACTGTATCCACTCTTACATGAAAAGATTGTCTTCTCTTGCCAAATCTAACCCTTCTATCTCTTCAAGTGATCCTATTCCATCCTATCTTCAACAGATTTTCCCCTCCATTATCCTCACTCCCTCAATTATCTTCAATCTGTCTGTCTACTGGATCCTTCCTTACCACCTACAAATATGCCCATGCCTCCCCCACCCTAAAAAAAAACCCCTCATTTGATCCCCACTAAGTATTATCCCTATCTCTCCTGCCTTTGATGGTTAAAGAAAGTGAACTACAATGCATTCCTCTACTTCCTTTCCTCTCACTCTTTTCTTAACTTTCCATATTCTGGCTTCCTACCTCATCATTCAACCAAAAATTCTCCTTCCAGAGTTACTAACAATGTCCTACTTTGTGAATGTAATGGCTTTTTCTCAATCCACATCTTTCTTGAACTTTCTACAGAGAACTCTTTAGACTATCCCTTCCTACCTATCCCATTGGCCTTTCTTAGTCTCCTTTGCTGGATCTTCATCCAGATCACTTCCACTTATTGTGGGTATCCTGCAGGTCTCTGTACTGGGCCCTCTCCTCTTCTCCCTCTATATTATTTCACTGAGTCAAATCATCAGCTTCAAGGGATTCAATTATCATCTTTATGCGAATGATTTTCAAATTATGCGGCCCTAACTTCTCTGCTGACCTTCAGTTTCACATTTCAAATTGACTTTTGGACATCTCAAACTGGATATGCCATAGACATCTTAAACTCCACACGATCTTAAACTGTACTCATGACCTTCTCCCCAAAACCCTACTTTCAAACTTCCTTATTACTGTTAAGGACACCACCATCCTCCCAAGCTAGGTGCCATCCTTCTCTCCTTACTCTCTCTCTCTCTCTCTCTCTCTCTCTCTCTTTCCCTATGCCCATATCCAATCTGTTGCTGAGTCCTGTCAATTTTGTCTTCATAACAACATCTATCACAGATTTCACTTTCTTCTGACACTGCCACCACTCTAAAGCAGACCTTATCACTTTAAACTATTGCAATATGTTAGTGGTTGGTCTCAAATCTCTATCCACTCCAGTCCATCCTCTGTTCATCTGTCAAAGTGATCTTCCTACAGCACAGGTATGAACATGTCACCCCTCTACTCAAACAATTTTAATTGTTCCCTATCACCTCCATTATCAAATATAATAGCCTCTCTTTTGTGTTCTAAGACCTTCATGAACCCCCTCAACACACACACACACACACACACACACACACACACACACTATCCAGTGACATTGGCCTCCTTGCTGTTTCTAGAAAGAGATGCTCTATCCCCTGAGTCCAGGCATTTTCATTACTGTCTCCAAAGACTGGAACGTTTTCCCTTCTCATCTCTGCCTCCTGCCCTGGATGGCTTTCTTCAAGTCCCAGCTAAAATCCCACCTTCTACATAAAGCCTCTGTTGATTAATTCAAATTTATTCTGTATATAGCTTGTTTGTATAAGTTATTTGAAATATTGTCTCCCTCATTAGATGGTGAATCCCTTGAGAGAAAGGGCTGTCTTTTGCCTTTCTTTGTATCCAAAGTGCTTGGTGAAGTGCCTGACACTTTCTATGTACTTACTCTTTACTGATGATTTAAATTTAATTCCACACATTTCTGAAAAAGAAATCATTCCTTAAATTTTGTAGGATAAGAAATAAACACAAAATAATGGGAGAAAACACACATACACACGCACACAAAACAAGTAAGCTCCGACGTTTGTTTTTTTGTTCCTTGTTTTGTTTTGTTTCTGAGCATAAGGCCTAGTATTCAAATTTTCTGATTAATTTATCTGTTTGAGCAATTTATACTAAGAAGATCCCAGGAGTAATTATGGGAGGTATGATGTCATAAAAGGATCTCTTAAAAATAATAGTGACTATATGCCACATTCATACACTGTAAGTAGGAATAATACTCGGTCTATCTATATTATAGGGATTTTATAAGGAAAGTAAAGATTAAGCATTACACTAAATGTTGAAAGAAGTAATCATTTACTCTTCTCTAGAGATCTTCCAAACAGACTGAATGACTAAGAATCAAGGATTAAGAAGTGTGGATTTGATGGGGTTGGGATCTGGACCTCAGAAAGAAAAAACCCTGGACTTTCCCACAAGACCAAATCTCTGACATTCCCTTGAGGCTATAATCCCATCAACTGTCCTTTCATTGTAGTTACACCCAATCTCCCAATTCTCTGTTACCCTTAACCTAGCATAGCCCTCCATTGTCTTACCTCCCTATGGCCCTCAACCATTTCCCACCCTCAATCCTAGTTAGGTTCCATTCTCCCTTGGCTATGTGGTCCAGGTCCCAAAAGTTCGGTTCACTACAGTTTACTGGCCACTCCCATCCAGATGCTCCTTAGACCCCTCCTCCAGTCACCCCAAACTACTTGGCCACTCCTAGATCCCTCCCACAGCCTTTCTGTGTATAAGGTCCATCTTGCTGCCATTAAGGTGCTCAGATTCTTACAATCTAGCTACTGCTCAGATTCTTATGATCTAGACACAGGCTCAGATTCTTATAATCTAGTCAATAGTTCACTAATGTTCAGATCCCTTAAGAGTGGGGCCAATATGGCAGATGTTCTAATAAGCCTTGTCTTTGGCTGAAAGAAGGCTTGGGTCAAATCCTTTTGGATGGGCAATGCGTGTTGTGATTTTGGGGTCCCAGCACCCCTAAGCCCCTAAACCTCAACAAATTCCTATTCAGGTACTGAGTGAAATGATTATTTTCTATTATATTAATTACCCATTATTAATTAGACTCCAGGCTTTTTATTTGTTCATTCAGGGATCAGCCCTTGTAGGTCAGTCAGCCAGTCTTTGAAGGGCATGGCTGATAGAGGAGATTCTCCTAATTCTCTGGGTACATGGTCCTCAATCTTGGGGAGGACCCCACCCAACTAAGATATTTTACTTTGGTTTGAAGTGTACACATCACCTAATCTAGGTAAATTCTTGCCTTGAGGGAATAAGCCCAAATCCTTGTACCCTTTCATTGGCATTTAGGGTGACCCAGTTCATGAAGGAGAAAACCAACCAGAGTGGTTTGAGTAGAGATGGATTCCTTTGTCCAGATTGCTGGAGGCAGCTGAGTCTCATGGTCAAGTCAGGATTTCACAGGGAGGAGCTAAAGACTTTTAGCCCACCTCCTCATTTAAATGTCCACCCCCTCATTAATTGTTCACCAATCAGGGTTCATTTTCACATGTCAGGGGCATTCTCTTTTATAAAGGTAGTTAAGGCATTTAATGTCTCCATGAATTTGTCTTCTTTGATTATTGAGAGAAACCACTGACCATCAATTTATTGATTATTAGCTTAACCTAATGGATTTTTAATTATTCCAGAACTCTGTCTCTCAGACTTTTTATTTATCATGTGGGTAAGATTAAATGACTTGCAATATCCCTTCCATCTCTGAGACTCTGTGGTCGATAATTTTATCACGAAGAGGTTTTTCTTCTCTGATACAGATAATTAGCCCTATCTTTGAGAGATTTGTAGGAAAAAAAAAAACCAAACAAACAAAACAAAACAAAAAGAAAACAAACAAAGCAACGAAGCAAAAATCAGTGATCAGGCCCATTTTTGGACACTTTTTTTAGATTGGTTGGAATCATCAGCACTTATTATGAAATATCACAGCCAGGGTCCCATCTGTGCCATAGTGATAACTTGAAGGAGAACTTTAATGGAATAAAGGTAGTGAGATAATGTTTCATGATTTGAAAGCGTTACGCGTGCATTGTTTTGTTGGCTCCCTACAAGTGGTATCATTATACCCATTTTACAGATAAGAAAGCTGCTTGTATGTGACTTTAATGATCTCATTTACCAAATCCAAACACAGATCAAATGCAGGTCCAAATTAAGGTGATTATTTTCCCCCTATTAGACCATAACTGCCTGCCCCAGCAGTATTCAGAGCACCTAGGGGGGCCCTAATGTGGTAAGAGCCCTGATATTCTACCAAAAAAAATGCAAAATAACAACACAATAAACACAAATAGGTAGATGTCTATTCTCATTTTCAGTGCTTTGAGTACACACAGCTTAAGAATGCTCGCACAACTTTAAAAACAGTACAGCTTTTCCCTCTCATTCCTTAAGATCATGCAGTGTTCCAAGTCATTTTTGATGAATTTATTTCTACACATCTTCAGAAAAGTTTGAAGCTTGAATAGCTCAGCAACATGCTAAATAAATTGTAGGGGATTGGGGGTAGGGAAAGAATGACATTGGGCACAGCAAATGAACATGCCCACTTTCCTTGGGGACTAACAATATGAGACAGATGGTCCTCTCTAATGGTTTTAATACTAGGATTGAACCTCTTGTTACGCTCAAAGTTGTCAGTGCCAGGTTGCTACTCTGGCTGGGGCTGATGCTTTGGAATGCACCTCCAGAGCCTCTCTGCTGGAAAAGTTCTGAGAGTGGATACTTGGGGTTATAGATAGAGGACAGATCTATGTCTGGCAATAATGACCTTGAAAAAAGACCTGGGAGGGGGTAGACTTGGATGTTAGCATGGCATTCAAGCGGGCTCTGTATTGGCTGACGCCTCATAGACATGGAGGGGGGATGAGGCTTCTGTTTCCCTGGCACTGACACATGCTAGACTTGCACTCTGCTTCTGCATTTCTTCTACTATTAATCATAAAGGAACTGGGGGCATTCCATTTATTTTGCTTAAATATGATTGTTAAAGACATAACGAGGGAATACATCACTGACTATTACATGAGTGAAGCAAGGGCTGACATTCAAAAAGCCTTCACTAGTCCCTCTTTGAGGACTACACGAAATAGAACTAAAGGGTACTTAAGACATTATCTAGTCCATTTCCCTCATTTTATAGGTGAGAAAATAGAGATTCAAAAGGACTGCCTAATGCAAAATCGTTACCTGTGAGTCAATATTCAAATCCAGGCCTTCTGTTGCCACTCCAATGCTCTTATCACTTCATTTTCCATCCTAATCACTCTCCTTAAACATATCCAATTTTATCAGTGTAGCATATCACAATACTGCAACCATTTATTAAGTGCCTATGGCATACTCTATCAGGGAAATATACAATTTAGGCAAGACAATGTCAATGACCTTTTTAAGATGTGATACCTAAGGGCAGTTAGGTGGCACAGTGGATAGAGCACCTGGATTCAGGAGGATCTGTGTTCAAATCCAGCTTCAGACACATAACACTTACTAGCTGTGTGACCCTGGGCAAGTCAATTAACCCCATTTAGCCAAAAAAAAAAAGTGATACCTAGAATTGGATGCCATATTCCAGATGTTGTCAACTTGCATGTCTGACTTCCAGTCATAGCTATAATTCCACCACCTCCATGCAGCCTTCTTTGCTCTGCACTCCTATTTCTCCCTCCTCTGAACTAAAATAGTAATTTCTATCTCCTTTATGTGCTACCACTTTCTAACTTCAATAATGATCATCTCCCCTAACAACTAGAAGCTATCTGAGGGCAAGGTCTGCATCTTGCTCTTGGTATCTTACCTTTCACAAGTACCTGTAGAGACTAAATACTCAAGTCTTTGCCTAACATAAGATATAGATAATACTTTCCTTTCTCAAATTATCTTCCATTTACATATTTGTAAACATGTGGAATTTATAAGTTCCTTGAGGATAAAAATTGTCCTGTTTCCATCTTTTTATCTAAGGACTAAAGAAGACATGTAGATATTTCAGTGCTATGATGGTACCCTTGTTAAATCAGGAGAAAATAAAGGCGGTCTCTAGCATGTTGAGTAAATAGTCTGTAGTGACATTATGGGAAACCAGGAACAAAAGTCATCGATTGTCAGCCATAGATGATTGGTCTTGAATGAGCATTTAGAATATTCAAATTGATGAGATAATAGATACATCTGGATATTTACATATCTTCAAAATGTATAACAGTGCTAAATATGCATTATTTAATTAAAATTCTTAATTATTTCTATATTTTGAAGGCTATTGGCATGTTCAAAGCAAAATGCAATAAATAATCTGAGGTCAGCCCAAAGACACCACAAGCTTTATTATACCATATATGGGTAAAGACTACTAAAAATAGGTGAATGGGGAAGCAAGATGTGCAGTAGGTAAACCATTAGATCCAGAGTCAGCTTTGAATTGTGGTGTTGTCATTATAATGTGACCAGTGCAAGTTGCTTAATTTCTTTGGGACTCAGTTTTCTTTTTTCTTCAGTATTTATTTTGGGGGGTGTCTTATTTAGTAAGCTGTTGACTTGTTTTTCATGATTTTCTTGAATCACTCTCATTTCTCTTCCCAGTTTTTCCTCTACTTCTCTTACTTGCTTCTCAAAATCCTTTTTGAGCTCTTTCATGGCCTGAGACCAATTCATATTTTTCTTGGAGGCTTTAGATGTAGGAGCTTTGACTGTTGTCTTCTGGTTTTATGTTTTGATCTTCTTTGTCACCAAAGAAAGATTCTATGGTATGATTTCTTTTTGCACTGTTTGCTCATGATCCCAGCCAATTACTTCAGTTTTAAACTCTTTGTTAAGGTAGGGGTCTGCTTCCAGTGTGGAGAATGTGCTGTCCCAAGCTTCAGGGGTTTTGTGCAGCTATTTTCAGAGATACTTCTAGGGACCTGTAAATTTTCAGTTCATCCAAGGTGGTACAATCAAGGGTGAGGCGTTTACTCCTTTCCTTGCCTTGGCTCTGGTCTATGAGTAACCACAAGCACTCTTTTCTGCCTTGGAATTGTGAGGAGGATTCCCCCTCTACCACCACTACAAGTTCCAACACACTAGCATTCTTCCTTGCCCTAGGATTGCCAGCCAGACCCAGATCCAGACGCAGGCAAAAAAAGAGAATCCTACCTCATCACTGGCAAAAATATTCCTGCAATCCCCCTCTGATCAGTCACTCAGTTACCCCTCAGTCTATGGGCCAGAAGCTTTGCAAGTAGATGCCATCCCGGGGCTGCACCGGGACTGGGGCTGGGACTGAGCTTCTCTGCCACCTTGCTCACAGACTTTTCCTACTGACCTTCTAAGTTGTCTTTTGCATTTGTGGGTTGAAAAGTCTGGAAACCGCCACTCATCCCCTTGATTCAATCCCACAAGGACTGCTCCAGGTTCACTGAGGCCCTATTTTTGGCTGTGCGGCCCACACTGAACTGTGCTCCTCTCCTAGCCAGGTACAACAGATCTTTCCAATCAACCATCCAGGTTGTCTTAGGCTGGAAATTTGTTTCACTCTGTCTTTTCATGGGTTGTACTACTCTAGAATTTGTTTAGAGCTATTTTTTTTACAGGAATTTGGAGGGGTTTGGGGGAAAGCTCAAGGAAGTCACTGCTTTTACTCCACCATCTTGGCTCTGCCCCCCACTCCCCAACCCAGCCCCCACTGGGACTCAATTTTTTTATCTGTAAAATGAGGAAATTGAACTAGGTGACAACTTAGGTCCGTTCCAACTCTAAATCTATGATCCCACTACATAGTAGACTGTATTATTGACTCTTCTTGCTCAAAAGAAACAAAAGTAGAAAATAGGTCACACAGGGTAGCTAGGTGGTGCAGTGGGTAGAATACTGGGCATGGAGTCAGCAGGACTCATTTTCCTGAGTTCAAATCTGGCCTTAGACTCTTACTAGTTGGGTGACCCTGAGCAGGTCACCTGTTTGCCTAAGTTTCTTCATCTGTAAAATGAACTGGAGAAGGAAATGGCAAACCACTCCAGGATCTTTGCCAAGAAAACCTCAAATGGGCTCACTGAAAGTTAGACATGACTGAAAACAATTGAACAACATCAAAAATATAAAAGTGGCCTATTTTTTAAAATTTTCCTTCAAATTTAGACATGTTCCTATGAATGAATGAAAAAAAAAAACATTACTTACTACATGGCAATCATTAAACTAAATTCTTGAAAAATAAAAAAACAAAAGGCAGAGATAACTTCTTTTCTCAGGGAATATACCTTCTAATAAGAAAATCAATATATAGGAAAGAATTAGGGTCAAGGAGAGATTTTTTTTTAATTGGATAGTAGGCCATAGAAGATTAGGATGAATCACCCATGCCTCTCCCATGACTTATACCCCATACCCAGAGCCTACTTTGACCTCTGACCGATGTAATTGGACATTTAGATCCTACTTTCCTGAAAAGGTCACAATATAATGGCATCAGGAATAGGTCTCCCTCACAATACAATTCTACAGGCCTGTGTAGATCAAAGAGTGAAATTACTATAAAAGAGTCTAACAGAAGTGGCTAGGTCAGATGCTAGTATCAGCATGAGTGGCACTCTGGAAATAAAGTAACCAAAGTCTTAACCACTCAGTCAATAGATAATCCCACAGTTGATGAGGAAACTCCACATTATTCTAGACACAGTTCAGAATAGGCTATTGCCAATAACTTCTATACTCTTTTAAAAGGAAAATCAAAGCTACATAACATTTTTTGGCTTTTGGAAATATTTTTCACCTAGGTATACTGATCTCAAATTTACTTAATATTTCACAATTCTGCCTCTTTAGAGTGAAGTTCTAAATAGCCTACAACCCTGGAAGACCCTGCTAATCAATCACTTCATCTTCTTTTTTCCTTGATTACCAAGGGTGGGTACTGTATAACAAAGCCATGTCCATGAAAAAGAATATCACCCTATGAAAGGGAGGGATCTCTAGTTTGGAGATTTCTTGGATATAGCCTCCAGGAAAGCTTAACTAATGTCTTTCTTATTCTCTCCCTGGAGCAGAGCCACTTGGGTTTCTAGATCCTTATCTCTCAGGGGGCTTCATACACCCTGTGGAAATAACTAAGGTACCTTTCAATTGGCAGACCTTCTTTGGTTAGGTTAGGATCTTTGATTGGTTATATAGGATATCTATCTATCTATCTATCTATCTATTGATACATCCATATATATGTATGCATATCTATATATCTATACATCATATATATCTCTATCTCTACATCTCTATCTCTATATCTCTCTAGCTATCTATGTATGTACACACACACACACACACACACACACACACACACACAAACACACACACAGTAAAATAATCCCTTCCCAAGAAGTTGTGGTATTGTTGGGAAATATCTTGTTTTATAACAGCATGAAGGAGATGAAATTGACTCTATGTAACTATGGTGAATTTGTATATTCCCTGAAAGAAAGGGAATTCTGTAGTTAACATGGTAATAATCCTCAGTTTCAGGATGAAGGTGAAGGAAAGTCTTTAACTGACTTTTGTGAAAGAAAGCCTCTTAACAGATGCCTCTAAAAGAGACCATAATGTGGTATTATTTCCCTGATGGGAGACTCAGGGTGCAATATATCCTGACTAGTGGACTAGGGAAAACTGAGGGCTGGTGGTGATACAGGTCAGCTGTTGATATTGTTAGCACTGGAACTAGAATAAGGTCTATGTAAGAGAGTGGTGACTTCTTAGCTATCTCATTATGATAACCCTGACTTGTGATGAAGAGTAGATAATTTATAACTAAGGGATGACCTTCTGTGCTGTAGCCCCCCCCCCCCAATGTTCTTGGTTCTCCTTCTGTTCCTGATTATTATCACTGCCTTATCTTAGGTACTTGATTATAAACAACACTAACCTATTATAAATAATCAGTGACTTTGCTGAGAGTGATATCATCTGTGCTGTGGCCCTGATGTCCCTGATGGTATTCCTGCTCACTATCACAGTCTTTGTCACAACCATTGTCTGTGTGAAGTACAAATATTTGTCATCATCGACCACATGGATCCAGAGGTGGGGAACCTGTGGTCTTGAGGCCACATGTGGCCCTCTAGGTCCTCAAGCATGGCCCTTTGACTGAATCCAAACTTCAGAGAACAAATGCCCTCAATAAAAGGATTTGTTCTGTAAAACTTGGCCTCAGTCAAAAAGCCACACCCAAGGACCTAGAAGGTCACATGTGACTTTTAGGCTGCAGGTTCCCCACCCCTGAGATTTGAGACTTGATCCTTTTGAAATGGGAAGATAAAGCCTAGTATTTTTGGTCATTTTTTTTCTATATTTGGACACTCAACAAAGGGACAAATGTTTTGATTTTGTCTATTTTGCTTTTGCCATCTTTTAAATTTATTTTCCCCACCACTTCTTCCTCCAATACCACTTATTCCAGGTTCCTTGAATTCCAGAAATTAGCTTTGTACATTAAGGTCTTTAAAGCCACTTAAATGGTTTTCTAGAAGACTTTGACAATAAAGAGTAATAAGTGATAAGATCAATATCTACCAGCAGCACAACATCCATGTAGGTTAGGATAGATATGAAAGTTTTCTCCAAAACTTATTTTACTCAGATGGTTAAGGTCCTAGCCACCAAGCTGATTGTGAAACTTTCTGGATTGATGTAGCTACCTGGTTACCAAAGGAGATAAACAAGCCCCACCTCCATGGAGTTATTACCCTTCAGACTTGAAAGATGTCCCAAGGATTTGAGTTACCATACCCTCTTTTGCTGAACAATAAAAGTATCTCACATAAAAGAGGTGCTCAAGAAAGAGCTTTTATAGTGAAGGGGGAAATGAGTAGGAAAGTGGCAGGCAATGCTAGAACCTCATAATTATCAAAATTGATTCAAAGGGAAAAATATAAATACACAATCTATCTCACTTAACTAGGAAATAAAAGGAAGGGATAAGAGAAGGAGGATGAATAAAGACAGAGTGGATTAAGGGAGGCAGTGGTTAGAAGAAAAAAGAAAGACTTCTAAGAAAGGACAGGGCAAACAGAGAGAAAGAAGGATAAACAGAAGAAAATAGGATGAAGGGAAATATGTAGTTAGTAATCATAACTGTGAATGGGAATGGAATGATTCACCCATAATACAGAAGCAGATAGCAGAATGGATTAGAAATCAGAATCCAACAAAAGTTGTTTACAAGAAACCCATTTGAAATAAAAAGACATATACAGAGTTAAAATAAGGACCTGGAGCAGAATCTATTCTGTTTTAGTTGAGGTAAAGAGGACAGGGGTAGCAATCATGATGTCAAGCAAAGTAAAAGCAAAAATAGAGCTAATTAAAAGAGATTATCAGGAAATTACATTTTACTAAAATGTACAATAAACAATGAAGCAATATCAGTACTGACCATCTATGTACCAAATGAAAGAGCATTGAAATTTTTAAAGGCACAAACAAAATCAATGCAGGAAAAATTAGAAGGAAAATAGGAGAGGGTGTGTGGGGTGGAGGGGGATTATAGCAGGTTTCTCTGATAAAAGCCTCATTTCTCAAATATATAGAGAATGGAGACAAATTTATTTTTAAAAATGGGAGCCATTACCCAATTAATAAATTGTCAAATGAAATGTAAATACAGTTTAAAAAAAACTGACTATAGTCATTAAAAAAATCACTCTAAGTAATTATTGATTAGTGAAATGTAAATTAAAACAACTTTGAAGCACCAACTCAATGCCTATCAGATTGGTTACCATGACAGAAAAAGAAATTGACAAATGGTGGAGGTGATGTGGAAAAATAGGACACTAATGTACTGTTAGTAGAATTGTGAACTGTTTCAACCATTGTGGGGAATAATTTGGAACTATGGCATAAAACTTTGCATCCCTTTTACTCAGAAATACCAGTACTATGTCTATATCCCAAAGAGATCAAAGAAAAAGGAAAAGGACCCATATGTAAACAAAACAAAACAAAACAAAAAAAAAACAACTATTTATAGCAGCTCTTTTTGTAGTGACAAAGAATTGAAAACTGAGGGGATGTCCATCCATTGGGGAATGGCTGAACAATTGTGGCATATGATTGTGATGGAATATTATTGTATTATAAGAAATGATGAGAAGGTTGATGTCAGAAAAACCTGGGAAGACTTATATGAACTGATGCAGAATGAAGTAAGCAGAACCAGGAGATCATTGCATATAGTAATAGCAATAATGTAAGATGATCAACCAAGAAAGACTTAGTTACTGTGATCAATACAATGATCCAAGGCAATTCTGAAGGACTCAAGTTGAAAAATGTTGTCTACCTCCAGAAAGAGAACTGATGAACTTTGAGTATAAACTGAAGTATTTTTTTTTACTTTATTTTTCCTGTTTTATTTATTTATTTTCTATATCATGGCTAATTTGGAAATATATTTTACATGATGTCTCACGTATAATTGATATCATACTACTTACCTTCTCAGTGGGAAATAGAGGGGCTGGAGGCAGAGAAATCATTTGAAAGTCAAAATTTTTGAAAAATAAATTTTAAATATATATATTTTTTTAAAAAAAGAAAAAATGGAGAATTTAAAGAATTATAGGATTAATTTGATTCCATAGTGATATGTAGTAGATATGAAGGGTAATGCATTCTTCAATGCATTAAGAGGCCAAGTGTCTAGAACAAGAATGGTGACTCAACAAGTTCCAGGGTTTTTTTTTGTTTTGTTTTGTTTTTGTTTGTTTTGTTCTCATCAAAATAGAATCACAAGATTTGAGAAATACAAAGGACCTCAGAGGTCATTTCATCCAATTCATAGCTGAGAGGAATCTACACTATAACTTACTCAGTAACTGCTTGAAGATGTCTAAGGACGGTAACAGTCACTCTACCTCTCAAAGAAGTCAGTTCTACTTTTAGACTTCTAATTGTTAGTTGTTGTTTTTATTTTCTTTCCCCTGTTATAAAGCTTAAACTGACATCTTTGCAACTTCCACCTTTTTATTCTCATTCTGCTCTTTTGAACTAATCAAAACAGGTTAAATTCATCTTCTACATGGTATCTCTTTATATCCTTAAACATATCTATTATATCATCTGCCATGCCCCAGTCTTCTCTTCTCTAAGTTCCTTCTCCCATTTCCTTCAAATGGTCCCCATATGGCATGGGGTCAAGGCCTTTCATCATCATGGTCTTCTCCTCTGGATATTCTTCTTCTTATCAATGTCCTAAAAATGTGGTACCCAGAATTTAATCCAGTATTCCAGATGAAGTCTAATAAGAGCAAAATATAGTGGGACCATGGCTTCACTGTTTCTAAAAGCTATTCCTTAATAACACTCTATTTTGTAGTACAGCTCGACATAATGTAAATTGTTTGTTATGTTTTGTTTTGTTTGTTTGTTTTTAAGCTTTCATATCACATGGCTGATATATTAAGATTGCAGTCTACTAAAACCTCCAAATAATTACAAGAACAATTCTGTATAATCAAGCCTCCATCAATTTTGTACTGTGAAACTCATGTACCAAATCTGGAGATCATTTTGGGACACCACAATTTAAAAACAGTAATATGAGAGAAAGCATGCAGAAGAGCCAGTAATGTGAAGGGTCTCTAGTTTCTGAAAATTGAGGAAAAGAAATACATACACACATGCACACTTATGTATACGTACACATATACACACATACATATATCCATATGCATATATGTGTGTATGTATATATGTGTGTGTATATATATGTATATATATATATATATATATATGCATGTGTATTTAGGAAGAGAAAATTGAGGAGGCAGTATGATAGTAGCTATCTTTAAATATTTGAAGAATTAAAATAAGAATGCTAGATTATGCTTAATCTACTTGTTTCCAGAGGGCAGAACTAAGTGAAGGGGTAGGGTAGGAGAGATCATGAGAGGCAAATTTTGATTCAACTTCAGGAAAATATTCTTAACAATTAAAGCTCTCCAAAGGCGGAATGAGCTCTCTTATGAGGTTCTCTAGAGGAGAAGTGGAGTGACTTGTCATAATTGCAGTCTTGAATGAGTCAAAAAGTATTTAAAATCATCTTCTATGTTGTAAGCATTGTGCTAGTCTTTAAACAAAGCCTAGAAAACCACTTTTTGGGGAAATAGAAAAGGAAATTCTTGTTCAGGTATGGTGTCCTTAGTGGTCCTTTCCATTTCTGAGATTCTGTGATTCCATAATTGATGCTCAAGTACGACCGATATGATGACTAAACTACAACCTATTACAGGCAACACATCTGGATTCTTGAGCAATTACATCAGCCTCATCTGTGTTCCATATTTAACATTATATGGCGAGGCAGGAACCAACAAGTATAAGGCCCTGAAGTGTTGCTTATTTAGTGATATGCATGTAAGTTGAGATTCAGTATTAGGTTGGCCTTACTACAAGTGTAGATCAATCAATCAATCAATCAATCAATCAGCAGGGATTTATTAAACACTTACTATATAGCTAATACTGGATTATGCATGAAAAAAATAGTAAGCTCTCCAAGAAATTCATGTTCTAATGAGAGAGAAAATATGTACATTACTAGATACATGGGCAGTTAGGTAGTACTATGGATAGAGCACTGGTCCCAGAGTCAGGAGGAACTGAGTTCAAATCTAGCCTCAGAAATTTACTATTCCTGTGACCCTGGGCAAATCACTTAACCTTATTTGCCTTGGTTCCTCCTCTGTAAAATGAGCTACAGAAGGAAATGACAAACCCCTTTAGTATCTTTGCCAAGAAAACTCCAAATGGTATCATGAAGAGTTGGACATGACAAAACCATCATCATCAACAACAAAAACAAAAACAAGGTGCATTCAAGACAGTAAATAAAGATGAAAACCTAAAGGAGAAGACTTTAGCAACCAGAGGGACTGAGAAAGCCTTTCTGTAAAAGGTAACCCTTGAAGTAAGCCTTGAAGGAAACCATTCTAAGAGGCAGAGGTAATGAGGAAAAGCTTGGGACAGTGGGGCAACAGTATAACACAGAGATGAGAGATGCAGGAACACATATGAGAAATGGTATATAGGTCAGTATAGTTAAATTACAAACTACATCCTGGGGAATAATATGAAAATGGCCTGGAAAAGATATAGGAAGGAATGAAGTTGTAAATAGCACTAATTTTCAAATAAAGGAATTTATATTATTTCCAAAGGTAATGGGGATAGAAGATGGTACATCTTACATCCTCCTCTTTAAAGAATTAACTTTCCTTTCTGTCTCAAGAATCTTCTCAATCCCTATCTCCTGTATGCATTACTACTTCAGCCCACATTGAAAGCATCCTTCTCTGAACCTCTTCAACGTCTCTAGGCTACCATATGCAGAATAGGATTTAGCAGTAGACTCTTCCTATTATTGTCTTGTTCTGTGTAGGTAATCTCACCTCCTCAATAAGACTGTAAACTTCGTGAAAGCAAGAATTGCATACTCCTTTGGATTCTCCCTTGAGATCAGTATGGGGTTTAGTACAGAATAGATGCTCCAATAAATCTTGTGGCTTAACAGAAAAACTAGAATTTAAAAGAAATACCTGAAAAGAGAATGCAGGAGTGAGCACCTTTCATGTAACAGGTGCTTAATAAATCTTTTTTTGGGTCGATTTGAGTGAACAGCAAGAACAGTTATAACCTATCTCCAATCTATTCTTCATTCTCTTGTCAAAGTAACCTTCCTAATCTGATCCAGACCTTTGGGAAGCAGTGACAGCCAATAGAATGTCAACTTTGGAGTCAGGAAGGGCTGAGATCAAATTGTGACTAACACATATTGTCTAGGTGTCTTGAGATTCAGAGTCCCCAGGCAACATTCTTTTTTTTGGGGGGGGGGGAGTGGGATTAAGTGACTTGCCCAGTCACACAGCTAGTAAGGGTCAAGTGTCTGGTCTGAAATAGGATTTGAACTCAGATCTTCCTGACTCCAGGGCAGGTGCTCTGTGCCACCCCAGGCAACATTCTAATACTATAACTTATATTTGAGTTGCACTAGTGGAGTTAATTTCTACCATGAAAGCTTCCTACACACCAATACAATTCACTATTGTGATCATTAACTCTTTTATTTAAAAATATTCGATGGTTACACATTGTTAAATAATATTTAACCTTATGAGTGAGTGAAATACAGTGTAGAGGAATGTACAATGGATTCAGTATTGAATGACCTGGTTAAATTTGACTTTGCTACTTAATGCCAGCATGATCTCAGGCATATCTGTGGACCTGTTTAGTCATCTGTAAAATGAAGGTCTAAGGTCCGCCCTAGTTCTTATTCTATGATCCTTTGCTTCTATGAACTTGACATTAAATGCCCTATACAACTAGTTTCCAACAAACTTTTCAAGCTTTCTCTCATCCTACTCTCCTTCATGCTTTAACCCCCAAATTCACCCATTGAAGTACCTGCCTTCTCTCCCTCTGCTTGGATGGATTTCTCTTAGAAGGTGGGCCCCTCAGGCCAGTTGTCACTTGTTTCCTCTCCAGGCTGTACTCTAGAGGACTTTCTTTACCATGATCCCCTGTTGGGTGCCCCTTCCACCCTTTTCAGCTTCCTTTTGTTTGTTGACTTCCCTAATTAAACTCTAAGCTCTTTGAGGGCAGAGCCTGTCTTTTTTTCTATCATACTGCCTGGCAAGCAATAAGCACATAATAAATGCTTGCCAACTGACTGACTGACCAAAGTCTGAGGAATTAAAGGAATTGAAGATTCACCAAAGGAACATAGACAAGATCATAGTGTGCATGAGAAGATAGCAATACATAGTTAAACAAACAAATAGAAAACATTATCATCAAAGACATTTTTGATCTACAAAGAAAAAGGACTGATAACATGGTAAGAGATAATTGAGCTACAGCCATGTATAATAATAATTCCATGATTATCTTCGCAAAGTCAGGAGAACTCAAGAAAGTCTCCTAGTATGCTAGATACGTTCCCTATGGTGAAATTCTGGGAGGCCATGGATGAGAGTTACCTGTGACAGTCAGGACTGAGCAGGTTGTGGTTTGAAATATCAAAAGAAATTGCTCAAATTGTTCTGCCATTGTTCTTTGTTTGTCAAGAATGCCAACTATTTGTTGTTTGAGATGATTCTCAGGCTATTTTGGCTTACTTATTGTGAGTATTTATACATACATAAATACATACATACACACATATATATGTGTGTTAAATTTTTCTAAGAACTGGTAATAATCATAACTAATGCCTTTAGTTTTTACCCATTTTACATTTCCAGATACAATAGCTTATTTAGAGAAGTCATGATAAACTGTAGAATTTGATCTTAGAATACATTAATGAAAGTGTATTACCTAGAATGAAGGAAGTAATAGTATGGCTTGGTTTGACTATATCTGGAGTACTAGTTTGAGATCTGACTGCCACACTTTTAGGAAGAACATTGGCAAGCTGGAACATTTCTCAAGAGGGTGACCAGGATATTGAGTGTACTAGAGACTATATCATAGGAAAATGGCAAAAAATGAGGATGTTTTGTTTGGAGAGGAGCAAAGACTTAAGGGGTACATCATAGCTAGTGTTGGTTATTTGATAGTCTGACCCATGAATGGCATATTAGGCTATTCTCCTCCTCCTTCCTTTCTCATGAACTTGGGTGATTTTTAGAGAGGTTGCTTTAACTTCCATAAAAGAGAAGTCACCATGTTTTCCAGCCATTAGAACAACTAGTGGTATGGATTTCCTCAGAATGTAGTAATTTCCTTTTCCTTGAAGAATTTAAGGGGAGGTTGGATAGTCATTTGTTCAGGATGATTTAGTGGAGTTTTCTACTCACATAATTCTTAGAAAAGATAACCTCTGTGATTCTGCTCATATCTAAAATTGATCCATCCTTGGATGGATTTAGAGCTTAATGAGATCTCAGAGGTCATTTTGTCCTCCTTAGATAATGTCATACATTATTATTTTTTTGTTTGTTTTATTTTTTAATTTATTTTTTATGCATTTATTTATTTACTCAGTTGTTTATTTGTTTTGGTAGCTATGCTGTACAAGGAGTGAGTGCTAAACTTGAGAGTCAGGAAGGCCTGAATTTTACCCGATAGCAGATACTTACTCGCTCTGTGACCCTTACCAAGTCACTTAACCTGTCTCAGACTCAATTTTCTCAACTGTAAAATGGGGATAGTAATAGCACCTACCTATCAGAGATGCTATGAGAATCATATCAAACAATATGTGCAGCACTTTGCATATATTAAAGTACTATATAAATGGTAGGTATTTAGTTGTTATTCATATTATTGTTATTGTTATTCTTACTCTCATTATTACAGGTGAAGCAACTATGCTCAGAGGAGTTAAGTGAATTGTGATAGGTCTCATAGTTATGAAGAAGCCAAGCCAAGATTCTAACCTATGTTCTCTGCATCCAATACATCATGCCTTGCACTGTACTATGCTATATTCACAAGAAATAGAAAAACTTTCAATAGCAGTTACAGCTGGATGCCAAAGATGAGTTTTTATATGCTCTCTCTTTGGGAAGAAGAGCAGGAAAGTCTTTGCAACCACACCTGCCCCCTAGGGTAATAAGCCTTGTCCTTTGAATGGGAAAATGGCAATTTTGACAATAATAAATGTGCGCCACATTGTGCTTGCAGTATTGACATCGTGTGAGCTATAATAACAATCTTTCTAAACATCATCAAGTAAATACTCCAAGAAATTAGCATATCTTTAAAATGTGTAGTTAAAGGATTCCCCTGATGAGTTAGACATGAATAAGATTCAGTCAATTCATAATGAGTCAGTAAATAAGCCAAATTATAAAGTTGACAGAATTTGTTATGTAGCTCAGCAAGATCTTCAGTTACCCGATAGCTTCAAATAGCATGGCCTCCTAACTGTCCCTCCCCCACGACACTCCATTTTGACTCTGAACATTTTCATTGGCTGTCCCCATGCCTGGAATGCTCTCCCTCCTTCTCCTTGCCTCTTAGCTTCCCTGGATTCTTTCAAGAATCAGCTAAAGTCATACCTTCTACCAGAAGCCTTTACTAGCCTTTTACTGGTTAGTTCTTTCCCTCTGTGGCTACTGCCAATCTTTACTATATAGACATATATATATATATATATATATATTTAATATATGCTAGTTGTTTGCCTAGTGTCTCCCTCATCAAAATTGTAGGCTCCTTGAAAAGTCATTTCTTTGTATTACTACTTACTATAGTGCCTGGTATATAGTAGGTGCTTAACTGACTGTAAGCCATAGACTTATCCTGTAAGCCTTAGAATTGTTCCTGACATGGTAAATGTTTAATTAAAGCTTGTTTCCTTCCTTCTATCTTAAACCTGGAATGGTTAGTCAATCATTCATTGCTCAGCATTGTTCTTCATCCTTTATTTTTGAAGAGGACTAATGACATTATATTACATGGTGATGTCTTGACTCATGGGTACATTGGATTTAAGTGAGGCAGGGTTCCCAGAATCATGAATTTTACTCTTTCTTCCAGAGTTATTAAGGTAAAAGTAAGGATAACTGAAGATGATACAGGATGAAGTGGATGACCTTGGTGTCTTCAATGTCTGACCAAGCTTTAAGCATGCCATAGTGCCTGCTTCAGCTGTCTTTGTGGCCACTGGAAAAAAGTATTTTCATCTGTTCTTTCTGCCAGGGAAAGTCTTCACATGTTTAGGGTAGATAACCCCCTAACTCACTGACCGGTTTAAGGCCTGTTGGTTACCCTCAACTTGGTTTAATCCTTCTGCTGAGACGCGTTTAGCAATGTGTGACTGCTGTGCATGCCACAGCTTCTTGGAGGCACATGTGAGAGTTGAGTTCCAGGTGGACAACAAAGATGGATGAGCACCCTTGAAAAGGGCTTGGAAAGCCCTCATACCAGAAATTCTAGTCCTTTCTGAACACCCCATACACTTCAAGAATTCTATACAGTGTACACAGTCAAGCATTTAAAGTCTGACTGAAGTATGAACATTCATCTAAAAACTCACTCTCTTCTTCATCAGTTCTTGAGGATCCATGGGTTCATCATTGCAGGGACTCCTTTCATTGACTCGGATGAAAAAGTTTCTATATGCCCAGTTAAAATGATAATAGTTATCTAGTATAGAGTATTTTAAGCTTTTTATAGTTTATCCTGTTTGGTTCTTGCATCAACTCTATGAGGTAGGTGCTATTATTATCCCTATTTTATTGATGAGGAAATGGAGACTGATGGAGATTAAGTGATTCGTCTATGGTCATGAAGCAGCAAAGCAGCACAAAAAATAAGTACTGGGCCTAGAGTCGGGAAGATCTGAGTTCAAACCCAGCCTCAGATACTTATATGACCCAAGGCAAGTCACTTAACCTGTTTGTCTAGTTTCCTCAACTGTGAAAAAAAAGGATACTAATAGGAACTGTCTTTCAGAGCTGTGAAGAGGATCAACTAAAATAATATTTCTAAAATGCTTAGCGTAGTGCCTAGCACATAGTAGGAACTATATAAATACTTGTTCCCTTTTCTTCTCTATGGTCACAATTAGGCAGGATTTGAACTCATATCTTTCTCATTCTAAGTGTAATACTCTATCCATTAAACTACCTAAATACAATGGCATATGTGTGTATTTTTGTGTGTGTGTGTATGTGTGTGTGTATGTGTGTGTGTGTAGAAACAAATATAGTGAATCTCTTCATGTTTAGCTAGGATGAGCCTCAGATCACAGATGCTCAGCCCATTGCTGGGCTATATTCAAAGTCTTTCGACACTTTGAAGACCTGGCAGAGCTTGCTGTTTGTGGCTACAGTGTTTGAGAATGCTGAGTTAACTCCAAGGTACAATGAGGCATTGTGGGATGCAATTAATCTATATAAACCCATAGCAAAATTATGCACATCTCCTTCTAAGTTTGGTTATGTTCCCTGTGTGGAACTGGGCCTACATGTAGGAAGGAGTTATAATCTCTGAGTTGAGAGGGCCCAAAGGTGGCTGAAAATAGCTTTCATATGTGGTCTAAATCTGTCCCCTCCTTGGGATCTCTGACAAATGGTCAACCAGCCTGTACTAGAACATATCCAAGGATGGAGAACTCACTGTTTTATGAAACATCCCAATATGTTTTTTGTACAGCTCTACTTTTTTTTTAAACATGTTTATTTAAAGTTTTGAGTTTTAAATTCCATCGCTCCCTTCCTTCTCTCCCCCCTCTCTGATATGGTATGGAATCAGATATAGGTTATACATGTACAATTATACAAAACATTTCCATATTAGTCATTTTTTACAAGAAGACTTGAATAAAAGAAAAAAAAGAAAGAAAGAAAATGAAAAATAACATGCTTCAGTTCGTATTCAATCAATATCAGTTCTTTCTCCAGAAGTAGATAGTATGCTTCATCATTAGTCCTTTGGGATTGTCTTAGATTATTGTATTGCCGAGAATAGCTAAGTCATTTACAATTCTTCATCAAATGGTATTGCTGTTACTGTGTACAACGTTCTTCTGGTTCTGTTCTCTTCACTATGCATCTGTTCACAAAAGTTTTTCCAGGTTTTTCTCAAATCATCCTGCTTATCATTTTTATAGCACAATAATATTTCATTGCAATGATATACTACAGTTTGTTTAGCCATTCCCCCAATTGATGGGCATCCCTTTGATTCCCAGTTCTTATCCACCACAAAAAGAGCATATATATGTATATATAATATACATATATATATAATATATGTATAAGTATATATATATAGATATAGATATATTTAACAAATAGGTCCTTTTGCCTTTTATTGGGTGTCTTTGGGCTATAGACCTATGATATTGCTGGATCAAGGGGTATGCATAGTTTTATAGCCCCTTTAGGCACAGCTTCAAATTACTCTCTAGAATGGTTGGATCAGTTCACAACTCCACCAACAGTGCATTAGTCCCATTTTCCCACATCTTCACCAACATTTATCATTTGCCTTTTCTGTCATATTAGCCAATCTGATAGGTGTGAAGTGGTATTTCAGAGTTCTTTTAATTTCCATTTCTCTAATCAGTAGTGATTTGGTTCAACTCTACTTCTTACAAAACTTTTATTTATATTAAGCAAACATTTGCTTCCTTGTGTCTCATTGCCATTGTTGTGTGAGGATCAAATGAGAAAGTGTACAAAGTGTTTTGCAAACCTGAAAGTGTTACATAAATACTATTTTCAGTGTCACCATCATTATTATTATTCATAAGATGAATTACTCTCTCATAAAACAGTGATATGGCCTTTTTTAAATTATAAAAAGGAAAAAGGGAAATTGTTTATATGTTGATACGATATACTGTAATATTATAAAAATAGTTTTGCCATAAATGTCTTTTTTGTGGGGGGAGGGGATAAACCTATTAACTATACAAATTCCTTCCTAAATTTTCATCCCATTTTGATGGTAACTGAGAAGAATCACATTTATAACCCATTTCTATCAATGATTGTCTGTGAGATTGTGAGCAAGTCATTTTCCCTCCTTAAGAGTTAGTTTTCCTCCCTGAAAAAATAATTAGCTCACATTTATATAGTGCTTTAAGCTTTACAAAGCACTTTATATATTAACTTATTTGATATTTCCCAACAGGTATGTAAGGCAGGTTAGCACCTTATTATTTCCATTTTACTGATAAGGAAACCAAGTCTGAGAGCAGTTAAATAACTTGCTGGTGGTCTCACAGCTAGAAATTATCTGATTCAGGATTTGATTTCTCGTCTTCCTGAATCTAAGTAAGGCCAGCACACTGTCTGCTAGATGCCTGATCTTCCCTCAAACTCTGATAGTCTGCAAGTCTGTGATTTGGAGATGCAAATGTTCAATCAGAAAGAAGGAAAAACTACTAAAAGAGGTAAAATTATCTCTCTGTGGTATGCTTGGAAATCCAAGATTGGCTAAAAAGAATTATGAGATTAGGTAACTTTTCACTTTTGTTGTACCACTTTGTGATGCCACAGATCTTTCTGTCCATGAGGGTTGCTTGACAAGGATCCTGTAGTTGTTTGCCATTTCCTTCTCCAGGCCAGATTTGAACTCAGGTCTTCCTGACTCCAGGCCCTACTCTCTATCCTCTGAGCCATCTAGCTATTTCAGCTTTTCACTTTTAGCAACTTCCCTGTAATGCCCTGTAATAATTACTAGTAAAAAATGCTCTAATACATCTAAAAATAGATGGGAGGTTTTTGTTTTTATTTTTTCCTAGACTGCAGTTCAAAAGGAAAAAAAAACTGTAATAACTTTCATAAGGAAACTGAGTTTTAGAGACTCCTTTTATTAGAGGAGAAATAATAGCAGCAATTAATCAGGAAAGAGGAAATGCCAGCAAGTCAAGTCTTGGACTTATTGGTGGAACCACAGGTAGGGTCTGAGTACCAGTCGTGGGGACCCCAACACTAGCCTATGGCATAATAGAACCCCAGAAGCTCAGAATTGCAAGGTACTTCAGAGGCAATGGGGCACAGGAGAAAGATCAGTGAAGCCACAGCAGGGAGTTCAAACCCTGGCTCAGCCACTTAGTAGTTGTTTGACCTGGTGCAAGTTACTTCACCCCTCTAGCACCCAGTTTTCTCATTTGTAAAATGAGGAGGTTAGAATACATGATCTCTCAGGTCCTTCTGGCTCCAGAGCTAGGAACTTCTCTCTGTTCAACCCATAATATAAAAAAATCCCCTCTATGTATTCGATTCAATGAATATTTTTAAGTGGCCATTGTGCTCAAAATGTTAGGATTATAGTTGAGGGGGTGAGGCCATCTAAATCTGTGATTTCATCTATGTGGGGAATTCTATGATGTGGATATTTCGTCTACTGATGCCAGTCAGCATCTTTTATGCACATGTTTTTGGTGGTTGTCTAGGATTTGCCCTTGATCAGACAACTTGTGTGTGTGTCAAAATCAGGACTTAAATCCAGTTTTTCCTTACTCTAAGACCAATCAGTTATCCATTACACCATGCTACTGGGAATATGAAGACAAAACAATACTAACAACAAAAAATAGCAGAACCTGGAAGATAACAAAATGGAATCCATACTCAACTTGAAAATATCTGGTAATGGAGAACTCAGTAACTCTTTAGGTAGTCAGTTCCCCTTTGGGTCATGTATAATTCTATTCTTTCCATAGATCAGAAGTCTGTCCTTTCTCCACTTCCACTCATTGTGACTTATTCTGTCCACCTAGGTCATACAGGGTTGGTCTAATCCTAATTCCCCCTGACAACCCTTCAAATACTCTAAAGCAAAATAACTCCTTTGTTCCCTCTACATTCTCTCTTTTCAGACTTAATGTTCTTACTTCCTTCAATACCTATTTACTTCATCTTTCATTCTGGAAATTTTGGTTCCTTTAATGTAGACTGAAATCCCATTCATTTTTTTTTTTTGGTGGGAGGGCTGATACTATTACATTTACTTAAGTTAGAATCCATTAAAACTTCCATATATCTCTCAAATGAATTACTTTCTAGCCATGTCTCTACTGTCTTATAAAGTTGACATAAGAACCTAAATAGAATCCTTAATATTTATCTCTGTTAAACTATACTATGTGGCACATAATTTTATCCTATTGAAATCTTTCTGAATCATCATTCACTATTTGAATTATTTGCCTAGTTCTGAGCAATTTCCAGATTTTATAAGCTGGAAATCTATGTCTTCATCCATGTAACACATAAACTAGAAATGAAACAAGCATTTATCAAACAAGTTACAAATAGCTCTTAGCAAATATTATCTCATTTGTTCCTCACAAACCTATGACGTATTTGAGAGATGTTGAAATGGTGAAATTGACAGGCCCTTGGCAAGAGATTTATAGTTAAGAGTCAAGGATGATATTTAAGCAGCAAGTCTAAGTGACTCAGAGGATAGTGTTACCTTCTACATTAAGGGGGAAGATAGGAGTGGGGAGGGTTTAGGAGGAAAGATAATGAGTTCAGTTTTGTACATCTTAAGTTTAAGATGTCTACTGAACATCCAGTTCTAGATGTCTGAAAGGCAGTTGGAGATGCAAGATTAAAAGTCAGGGGGCAGTTAGATGGCACAGTGGATAGAGCACTGGCCCTGAAGTCAGGAGGACCTGGGTTCAAATCTGGCCTCAGACCAAACACTTCACACTCGCTAGCTGTGTGAACCTGGGTAAGTCACTTAACCCCAATTCCAAAAAAAAAAAAAAGATTAGAAGTCAGCAGAAAGGTTGAGGAAAATTGAGAATCATTAACATAGCATGATAAACTCACGGGAGCTGATGAGATCACCAAGGGAAATAGTATAGAAGGAGAAGAAAAGATGGTACAGGACAAGGTCCTGAGGAACACATACCATTAGAGAACATGTTCTGGATGAAGATTCAGGAAAAAAAAAAAAAGACTGAAAAGGAGTGGTCCTATAGGTAGAAGGAAAATCACAACAGAATAGAACCTCTAAAATCTAGAGAGAAGAAAGTATCAAGGTGGAGATAGTAAATAACAATGTTGAAGGCTGTAGAGAGGTTGATAACAAGGAAGATTAGGAAGGTCATTGGATACGGCAATTAAGAGATCATTGGTAACTTTGGAGAGAGAAATTTTGGTGGAATAATAAGGTCAGAAGTCTGATTGTAAGCGGTTCAGAAGAAAGGGAGAGAAAAATAGAGGTATCTATTATAGATGACCTTTTCAAGGTTAGCCACAAAGGGCAGAAGAGATACTAGATGATAGCTAGTGGGGATGGCAGGATCAAGTAAAGGATTTTTGAGGATGAGGGAAACATGAAGATGTAGGCAGTAGGTGAGAAGCCAGTGGATAAGGAGAGATTGAAAATAAATGATAGAGTAGGATTGACAAAGATGAAAGTCTTTTGGAGGGTTTGAGATGAAATGGACTCATTTGTGCAGCTAGAGGAATCAAACTTGGTAAGAGGCAAACCAACTTCTTCATGTGAAATGAGTGTGAAGGAGGAGATAACTGTGGAAGGCATGAGTAATATGGGATAAGAAAAAAAGGGGAAGAGAAAAATCAGAGTGTATTTCTTCATTTTTTTATGTAAAATATAAGGTAAGCTTTTCAGCTGATAGGATATGGGAAGGGTATCCATAGTAAGTTTGAGAAGAGATGAAAAGGTTTCAAAGATCTACTATGGAGAGTAGGACAGTGGGGAGATAAGGGAAGTGTAGTAAGATTACCTACCAGCAGTGAAGCTCAAGTTGAAATTGGGTAACATGAATTTGTTGCTTGACTTTCTTCCCCTTTCCTTAAGTAGCATATGTGTAGAAAAGCAAAGGCAGTGGATAGTAGAAGTTATTTAAGGCTAGGAATTCAAGAGAAGAGGTTAGATTAGAGTCAAACTGGTTCAGCAAGGGATCAAGATGAGCAAAAAAAAGGAGAGAGTGACTAGTATAGGAGAGATGAATTGAAGAGAACTGGGGGGGTTGAGGATTGGAGGCAGCTTGGACAAATAGTAGAATTTATTAAAGATAGGAAAAGTGAGAGGTATAAAGTCAATATATTATGGTTGGATAAGGCGGTTTGGGAATTCTTTAACTTGGGGTTGGTACATTTGTGAATGATCAAGAGTTTAATCATCTTTGTGTGGCTGGTGTGGGGTGGAGGAGTAAGCAATGGCAAATGAGTAGGTTGAAAAAATAAGTGGTTAGAGTATTTTAGGGAGAGTCAATATGTATTTTGAATACCTCAAGTATAAGAGGAGATTTTGGGGAAGAGAGAAAAATTTTGAGCCAGATACTAACACCAAACTCATTGAGGGGAAGAAGAGAGAACTGAGAATGTGTAGAGCTTCCACAGTTTTGATTAAGTGGTAGATATGAATTGCATGAATCTCAAAAGAGAAAAAAGTTATAAAGTGATTGAGGTAGGGGGAGATCTCAGAAGTGAAAATGGAGAGGAAGGATTATTCCAACTTCCCATCTTTAACTGATGAAACAAGGGGGATGAGTTAGAGTGCAGCCTGTACTGGGAAAGGGTGGCCAGGGAAGTTGTGTCATCAAGAGAGAGCCAGGTTTCAATGATAACTAGAAGATGAAAGAATTGAGTGAGGAAAAGATTTAAAATGAAAGAATTTTGTTGCCAATAGAACAGGCATGCCATAAGGCATCATGGAAGAGGTGGGTGGGATTTGGTTGGGATTTTGAGGTGGGAGAGTTAAGGAAGATAGGGATTAAGAATCAGGTGTTAGGGGAAGGAGAATGGTGTTTGGATGGAGACCTACAGGGATTCAGAATCAATGGGTTGTAAAAAATAGGACCAGCTGTGAAAATATTCCTCACCCAGTGAAGCATGCTACTCCTCTTCACAGGAGAGGCTGGAGATTGGGCAGAAACCAAGCACAACATGAGATGGAGGGCATTGGGACAGATGGTCAAATGGTTTGAAGGTTTTACTGCTTTTCCCTTTGAAGATTAGAAAGTGGGCAGAGATGGTACAGGAGGACATCCTGCTCTCCACTGACTTTCCTCTCCTCTTCATTTGAAGGCTAGGTGCATCAAGAAATGAAAGATATGAGGTCAAATGAAGGTCTCACTCCTCAATTTGTTTTGTTAATGAAGCCATTTTTGTTCTTAGTGATTACCATTCCTCTTTCTTAATGCTCACAACCTATTTCTCCCATTCTAGAATTTTGCCAGGAATTGAAATTAAGCCTTCTGTCCTGCCATTTGTAGACTTCCTTCCCCACTCCCTCCTTTAAAAAAATATCAGGACTATATTTTTGACATTCAAGTTCTTTCTTTTTCTTCATAATCTTCAGAAGATTGCTGACAAAAATCGTAACTGTCTGTAATTCTAATATACTGATGCATACTTCTTCTGAACCTAATGACATATTGACAAGGGAAGCTGGGTGTTCTTTTACCATGTTCCTACTTAACTTGCTTTTGCATACCAAAGGTCATTTTCCAAGGAAGAAAAGCAGAAGCAAAATATGAGTCAAGTAGCCCTACCTTCTATAACAGGTGCTCAATAAATGTTGATTGATTTCCATTGCCATTAGTATTTTTTCATCCATTCAGAGCCCTAGTCCTCCCTTCTTTGATACTCTGTGTTGTTTTTTTTTTTCATCATTGCTATAAAGAATTCCCCCTTTTTTCTACTGGTCTTAGAATTCCCTATGAACCTCAGTTCTTTTGGAGTTATAACATTCAATTATATTTATAGGACTGTATTAATTCTCCACTGACTTTAGTTATATCTTCCATTTCTTATTTTTAAACTTAAGTTTGAAAAATAATTTAAAAAAAATAATTCTCTTATTTCTCATTGGAATTTGTTGTGCTGTCTTCATGGAGATCTGAGATCCACAGATATGTTAAACTAATAAATTTACTGAATAATTCAACTGGTAACTGTGTGGAAAGCATGTTGGAAAGTGTAAGGCATATCAATTTTTTTTTTTTGCACATGGTAGAATTAATTGTATCATTTTCTTCCCTCTCCAAAAAGGAAGAGAGTTGGACAAAATGATTCCCAATGTCCCTTTCTGCTCTTTATCTTATGGTTTTATGATACTTGGCTACCAAACAGGTGTGTTTCTCCTTTAAAAATGGCCACCAAAGAACTCTATAACCACTCAATTTTTCAAAGGACCTTGTGCTCCACACCTCCAAACTAAGCATTAGGATTCATCCTAGGTGAAGAGTGAGGGGTTTTTGTTTTTGTTTTTGTATTTTTAAGGATGTTTTCAATTATGCATTAGACTCCTCTAAGGATGCAGGGCAAAGGCACACCCACATTGAGGGTCTTACTGCTCCCCACCCCCTGCATAAATGATTCTCTCTTCTTTTGTTCTCCATGCAGCTGTGTTAGGTGTTAAACTCCAGTGAAGATACCACCTGTAAATCTACCACACAACGAGGACTTTTGTTGTTGTTGTTATTGTTCAATTTCTTGAGCGGCAATTGTTGTTCATCCTCTATTCACAGGGAGTAGAAAGGAAAGTACCCCATCAATCACCCAGCAGCCCTGGAAATAATGATTATTCATAGAGCCCTGAAAGAAAGGAACCCAAAGCTTTAGCTAAGACAGCAGAAGACCATGTGGCTCTGCTGAGAAATATTCTGCAGATCTTCACAGGGAACCTAGCTTTGTCCCATTATATGCTACAAATTGAATATAGATTTTGATGTTGAATTTATTAAGGAGACAAATGGGTTAGGGCAGGTGCAAAGTATCCCAAAGAAACATTTTTTTTTCAGAACAGCTAGAACTAGGCACTACAGAATAATAGAATTCAAAATTGGAAAGGGTTTTTTGGGGTAGTCTACTTCAACCCACTTATTTTACAGATGAGGGAACTGAGGCATAGAGAGGGTGACAAAATTGATTAAGGTCACAAATTAACAAGATTTCAATTCATAATGTCTGATTTCAAATCCATTGATCTCTAATGTTGGATAAGCTAAGCATCTGCCTGTGGTCCTACATAAAGTGGGGAAGAGGTCACAGTGAGGTCCTTTTATTATTACTTTAATAAACATACACAATTTTAATGTCAGAAATTCCACTCTCCATGGATTGATTGCACATAGAGGTTTTGTGTATGATGACTCAGATTGCATATGTTAAGGTGAAGGCTGAATGCCTCCAAGTTAAGAAGTGTCAACAGAACACTTTTTTCAAACATTACCTCAGACATATTAATAGCTCATCTCAGCTCTTTTGTTTAGCCAACTTTGAATAGATAGCTAGATAGAGTAAATGACACAGTTATGAACAAGAACTGGAAAAAATAAATGAGGTCTGACAGGAAATTATGACAATATTAACTGGAATTTCTATATAACACTCCAAGATGTACAAAGCATGCCCTGAAGTGCAACAGTCTTCTGAGGCTTATAGAACAAACATTATTATGCCCATTTTCCAGATGAATAAGCTAAGGCTCAGAAAAGTTAACTGTATGGGTCAGAAGTTAGAAAAATCAGCTTCTAGTAATAGATCTCACAAAATGAAGTCACAAGTGGGCCAAGGTGTTGCTTACAACTCTTTTTCTCAGAGCCTAATGTAAAGAAGGTATTAAAGAAATATTTGGCAATCATGATTTTGACTCAATAAAGAAAAAATATTTTAATAAAATTTTCCTAAAATGAAATGTGATGCCTCAAAGCAGCAAACTAATGATATAATGTCACTGGAGATAGTGCAGAGATTTCTGCAACGAATGGGAGATTAAATTAGATGACCTTCATCTTAACTCTAAGACTTTATGATTCTTTGACACCAAGATGAATAACCCAGAACACGGAATTGCAGAAGTCAAGAAGAGAAGATCCAGGACATTGAGAGAGGTTGAGGAAAATGCCAAATTAATTTAATTAGTCATAAATGAGAAAATGGTAATCTATTCAACCAACAGCCTAGAAGGGGTGCTATTTTGAACAATAAGAAGCTGGAGGGTTTTTCCAGACAATGATCACAACAGAAGGCCCTTCATCCTCTGTGGTAGAACATTTTAAGTTTTATTATCTATCCAGTGGGACCCATCATTATTCCTGTAAATGTACCTCTATATTTGTTTAAACAGCATGGATTTTCATAGCAAGAGGCACAAAATGACTTCTTTCAAAACTGAAGATCCTTAAGGGAAAAAGCAAAGGAGGAAAAAAAAAAACACCCCATTGAACCCAAGAGATATTAACAGTGAATAATGCTGCCCTTTTTAGAAAGCAGGCTGGATTGAGGGAATAGCAGTTGAGGAAAGAATAGTTGAGGGAATCATTCACCTTGCCACTGTTGACACCCTGGTCCAGAAATTCTTAACCTTTTATGAGTCATGGATCCTGTGAGCAGTTTGGCAAAAACTTTTGGACCCTTTGTCAGATTAAGATTTTTAAATGCTTAAAATAAAATACATAGGATTACAAAGAAAATCTATTCTATTGAAATACATTTATCAAATTAAAAAAAATTACTTATGGGGCTGCTAGGTGGTGTAGTAGATAGAACACTGGCCCTGGTATCAGGAGGATCTGAGTTCAGATCTGACCTCAGACACATAACACTTACTAGCTGTGTGATTCTGGGCAAGTCACTTAACCCCAATTGCCTCATACAAAAAAAAACAAACAAAAAAAAATTACTTATCATGGGTTAAGAATTTTTTCATAAATGTATAACCTATATTGGATTGCTTACTTGTGAGGGACTGTTTGATGCCAGCTACCGCCAGATGAGGGTTGTGCCAACATGGGACAGAAACTGGGTACCAGAAAGTAACTGGAGCTCTTGCTCCAGGGGCAGAGGCGGTGCTGGGCAGAGTTGTAGCGTACTGGGATGAGATCTGGGGTCAGAGAGGTAACCGGAGCTCATGCTCCCGAGACTGGAGCAGTGCTGGATGGAGCTGTGACAGGCTGGGGAGGAAGCGGGTACAGGGAAGTGGCCGGAGTGCCCGTTCCCTAGGCAAGGACTGTGCCGCTTGGAGGGGGATGGCAGAGAGTGAACTTTATCTAGCCTCCTTCTTTAGGTACTATGCCGACCCCAGACACCTTCCCCTGGTATCTGGACCTGACTTCCTGAGTCACGTATGCTCCCTAGGTATAGCACCGACCCCAGACACCTCCCCCCCCCCCACCGGCTCGTTTCTGGTTTTACCTGGGTGACCTCCGATGATATGGTGAGTATGACCCTGGTTGGCTGAATTGGTTGAATGAGTGTGCGCAGTTAGGACCAGCACACTTACTATCTTGGGGTAGTGGGGGAGAGGGATGAAAGGGATAGAATTTGGAACTCAAAACTTTAAAACAAAGTTTAAAATTGTTTTAACATGTCACTAGGGAAATATTATTTAAAAAAAAAACAATCTTTGCCATAGATGTTGATCTAAAAGGAGCAGAAGTGACTCAGTCAAACCTCCAGTTTTTATAGATGAGTTTAGTGAAGCTTAAAGATATAAGGTGACTTGTCCTATGACAAACAAATAGTAAATAGAACAACTGGGATCTGAACCCTGATCTCCTCTAACTCTGAATTTCTTGCTCTTTATAGAGAGCAAATATAGAAAAACAGAAATCATGACTGAAACCCAGGTTGTCAGGACACTGCTCTTCATGGTCATGCTTTGAAATAACCTTGGCTAATATTTATATATATGTAACATATCCTTTTTATGTAACATCTCACAGCACTGGAACTTCAGAACTTCAATGTCCTTCTTCTCTGAGGAGGGTCCTCAGGACATTCTCTACTTTGAGGCATTGACTTTAGGCAAATCACTCAGCTTCTCAGCTGACCTCAATTAGATTTGATCGGCTGGATAGGCCAGTTCATTTCTGTGCTTGGTCAAGTAGGTAACTTTGTGATTGTGCTGTCTCATCATCTGGACTGGGCTTCATTAAGTGGGGCACATTTCTGTTGGACAAGGGCTCAGGGTCAGAGCCCGGAAGGCCATTCTCTACTATTGTTCTGCCATGGTCAGGTTGGGCAAAACAGTTTGCCTGACAGCTGGGCTTACCTCAAGTTGGCGCATTCCTGGTGGACTGGGTTCATTATTTGACAAGCAAGTGGAAGTTTGTTTGTTTTTTTGTTAGTTTATATGTATTTTTGTTTTGTTTTGTTTTGTTTGTTGTGTTTTTGTTTGTTTTGTTTTGTTTTTACTTTCAACCACTGACTTGTTTTGTTTTGTTTTTGCTTTCTACCACTGACTTGTGTTGTGTTTTGTTTTTGCTTTCTACCACTGACTTGGCTGGATGATTATGCTATGCTCTTTTCAGCTGGAGTGCTAAGGGAAATCATTATGCTGCAATTGAAGACTTTCCTTTTACATTTCAAACCTCTGTTTCAGCCCTTCTGGACCTTAGGATTTGGACTTTCAATGGGACCCTGCCTCTCACGTATAGAACCTTACATAATTTATCTCACCCAATTTTCACAATAACCCTTTGCCTTATTCTCATTTTATGAATACATAAACTGAGACTAGGTGGCACAGTAAATAGAGAACTAGACCTGGAGTCAGGAAGAGTCATTTTCCTGAGTTTAAATCTGGCCTCAGACACTTACTAGCTGTGTGACTCTGGGCAAGTCACTTAACCCTGTTTGCCTCAGTTTCCTCATCTGTAAAAACAACCTGGAGAAGAAAATGGCAAACCACTCCAATATTTTTGCCAAGAAAAATCCAAATGGGGTCACGGAGAGTCTAGCAGGACTGAAAACAACTGAACAACAATAAAACAACCCACTGAGGCATCTCCATGGTCACTCAACTTGGAAATTTCTGTGGCAGGATTTGATCTCTGGTCCTCCTGACTCCAAGGAAGACACTCTGTGCAGTTTGCTCAGCTGTCCTCTAATACAAGATATGAGAAGAAGACAAAGAGACATTAGTGTGAGTAGTATTTCTTGTTGTTCAGTCCTGTCCAAACCTGTGGACCATACTGTCTATGGGGCTTTCTTGTCAAAGATATTGGAGTAGTTTGCCATTTCCTTCTCCAGTAGATTAAGGCAAACAGGATTAAGTGACTTATCCAGGGTCACACGGCTGATAAATGTTTGAAGGCCGATTTGAACTCAGTTCTTCATGATGCCAGGCTTAGCGCTCTATCCACTAAGACATCTAGCTGCCTTCTGTGAGTTGTATAGCATCCACTAAATTTCCCTTTGAAAGTCATTTCCTCTCTATGAGCCTTGTATCATCTCTTCTCAAATATTACTGAAGATGGCATCTCTTTCAGCTCTTACATTCTTTATACTAAATTACCCTTCTAAGTCTGACATTTGATACATTTATACTGTCAATGAGCTTCCAGTAAGTTTGTCCTAATAAAGCCATTACACAGGGAACTGTGGTGTTGTTTCCCTAATGGCAGGCTTTGGAAGACATTTGACCAAGATCATTTGGGGGGATGGTGTTTACTCCCAGTTGGAGGCCATGTGTTTTGGTAAAAGAGGCCCATTGTTTCCTATTGGGAAGCATGGATTTCCCAGTCTTATGCAAGCAGGCAGTCCATTATGAAAGCAGCTTTTGTCCTCTGCCACAGTGCAATCACTTGTCTCATTGTTAAAAATCAGTTTTTTTTTTAAAGAGGGGGAGGGGGAGTAAAGAATTGTCATCAGCAGCTGCAAACCCGCAAAGACTTCTGGGGCTCTAGTTATATCAGAATTAGTGAGGCCATAGGCAGTATTGTTTCTAATTATTAACTGACTTTTGCACCTCTATGCTCATCTCCCTAGCATTTTCTATGAGTCCTCTGAAAGTTACTGATTTTATTTAAATCATATTAAATCATAGCTGATTTTGGCAATGAGATTGATTCCTTTGCCTATTTTCTTTTCTTTTTTGGGGGGAGGGGGGAGGAAAAGGAAGGTCATAGAATTTGGAGCTAGAAATGAAATTAGAGTCCATGAAGTGACTTGGCAGAGTCCTGAGTTAGTAAGTAATAGGTCTTCTGACTTCAAATCCAGTACTCTTTCTCCTACACGATGCCACCTGCTACTGTTAATTTGCTTTAAATTTGAGTGAATAATTAGATTTTGAAAACTTTAGATGAATATATCAGGAAAAATAAGCAGTATAGCCAAAATGTTTAAAATGTATATGAGAACCTTCTCCCCTCTGTCACGCTAATTGTAGATTTCTCTAATTGGGAATCTGTGGGTGGGCATCTACCCAGGAAGCCTCCTATATGTCAATGACATCTGGTTCTCTAACCAACACATTACTTTTCAAGGGGTGATATAAACACTCTCTTCTCTTTGGGAGCTGCATGTTAGATATGTAATTTTCTGGGTATAGAGAAAAGAACATGTAGAGAGATAGTGTATATACTCCTAATTTTTTTTTTCTGTCTAGGATACAGGTTGATCCTTCCTGAATAATTTAGTGCAATCTTCATAAAACCTTCTATGGTATAAATTTGCTCAATATGATAGAGTTGATTAAATGGTCTACTCCTAATCAGTTATAACAAGAATATCAATTCATGTTTCTATATTGTTTTACAATTTACAAAGCAATTTCTTAATATTCATGTAATGTTGATAGATTTATACATCATGATTACCTGCATATTGGATGGGTCCCCTCTGGAGGATTTATAGGAGGACATGTACACAAGTTACACAGAATATGCAGAATATGGAATAGATGGGTTGTATTTTGCATGCTTGGAGGGCATGCCAACACCAGTAGGATCAAGGATCCATGAGATCCTAGATCCAGAGCTACAATGGACCTCAGAGACCCTTTACTCCAACTGCCTCATTTTACAAAAGAATAAATTGAATTCTAGAGAGGTCAATGGTTTACCCATTGTTGCATAGCGATTAAGTATCCAAGACAAGATTTGAACCCAGGAGCCAGTGCTTTTTCCACTGAACTACACTTCCTCTCCTATCAAATTGCACCATCAAAGGGGGTTCCTTAATGGAGAGAGACTTGCCTCTTCATTACCTCATCTCTCCTGAAAACGATTGGCATATAAGCTCTGGCCATTGTATTCACAAGAATTCACAGAACTTAGAATTTAAAGGGGCTATGATAACTTACCTGCTCTTACCCTTTTATATGCTGAAAAGCAAACAAACAAAACACAAGAGCTTATTAATTCAGTGACTTGAAGAGCTGAGGTCTTCTGACACCAAATTCATTGTTATTCTCACCATAGAACATTACTCGTGCTCAATAACATAATCGCCACAGGGGCATACAACCATATATGACTTTGTCCCTGACCTCATGCAAGTTATAATAGGGTCAGATTAACAAAGTTTACACACATAACATAATTAGAAAACAATTAAGGTGGGGGGAATGTTGACTGATGAAAAATAGGGAGGCAGCAGACTCAAAATGACACTGAGCATCCATTCTCTTTCCTGTCCATAAAATTCTATTTGCCTTTATAGGGATCTGTGGTTTCTTCAGGAGCTGTTTGAATCCTCAACATAATCAGAGAAATCTGGAAATACTTAGGAAGAGTGGAAGGTTTAAGGACTCACAGGTCCAGGTTAAGAGTGCTGACCCATGTACTATCTGCCTTTGACAATGTCTCTTAGCTGGATAAAGATTTAGAAGTAGTACTTTATTTCACTCAATCATTCTGCACTTTAATGCAGGTGCACTGTAAGATCACAGGACTTACAGTTAGAAAAATTAATAAATGAATGATTGAATACTTTAATCAACAAATGAATTAATGAATGATAAAGCATTAGATATTTACTGTATGCCAACAACTGTGCTAAGTCCATAGTAGGAGTGACTATAGAGATTATTCAGTTCAATTCTTTCAGTTTACAGATGAAGAAACTGAGGCAAAGAGAAGTTTTCTGCCTAAAGATACATAATTTGAGTAGTAGAACTGGGCTATGAACATGTATTCTCAGATTTTAAGTCTAGTGTTCTCTTTCAACTGTTCCACATAATCTCATTCCAGCAAAACAGTTGCCCTAAATAAGAATGGTTGCTAAGATAATAAAAACCAATGCAGACTTTCAAGAACCAAGATGGTAGAATATCAGTCAAGCACTGTAACTCTCCCATATTCACCTCCAAATAACCATTAAATAGTGCCTCAAAACAAATCCTAGAAGAGGACAACCAGAAAAAGACAGACTGAAACAATCTTTCAGTGCAAGGAACTTAGAAGATTGGCAGGAAAAGTCTGTCAGACTTGGATAAAAGGGGAGCTCAGTTCAGGACAGAAAGTGTTCCAGCAAGCCAGCAGCAAGCCCCACCTCAGCAAACTGGCAGGAGATCCTGAGCTCTGGTGTGGTGGTGCAGGCATATGCCAACACCAGGACACCCCATGTGACTCAGCATAACCAGGAGAATGGACAGATTCCAGTTTTCAGAATTGCCACATGCTTTAGTGTAGCCTTAGGAAATGTAAAAAACACCCTACCAGGCTCAATACACACCAGACACCAGCACGAGGGCCTAGGTTTAGCACCAAGTAAGCTGCCAGATCTTACAACCTCCAGTAGCCACTCACTCCCCATCATGCCCCCTTAAGGCAGCACCAGACATAAGTCTGTTGCCTCCCTACTTTTCACTTCCTGTAAGTCTCAGGGAAACATCAATGCAGCACCAGGTAAACAGCCAGGGCCAACAGCCTCTGGCACAAGAAACCTGAGACCGTGTCCCATCCACCCCAAGAGCTGAGATCAAATTTAAAAGAAAGGGAAAAGGCTAAAAAAGAGGAGAAAAAAAAACAACAAAAAAAACTCTGACCATAGAAAGTTATTATGGTGGCAGGGAAGAACAAGACATAAATTCAGAAAAGAACAACAATGTCAAAACACTCACAGGCAAAGCCCGAAACAAAAATGGGAAGTGGTCTCAAGCCCAGAAAGATCATGGAAGAGCTCAAAAAGGAGCTTAAAAATCATATAAGAGAGATAGAAGAAAAAATGGGGAAAGAAATGAGAGTGATACAAGGGAATTATGAAAAAAGAGTCAACAGCTTATAAAAAGAAAACAACTTCTTAAAAAATAGAGTTGGCCAAATGGAAAAGGTGATATAAAAATTCACTGAAGAAAACAACTCCTTAAAAAGTACAATTGGCCAAATGGAAAAGGAAGTACAAAAGATAACTGAGGAAAACAACCCCTTAAAAGTTATAATTGGGCAAGTGGAAGCTAATGACTCTATGAAACACTACTAATCAATCAAACAAATTCAAAACAATGAAAAAAAAAGAAGAAAATGTAAAATACCTCATTGGAAAAACAACTGATCTGGAAAATAGATCCAGGAGAGACAATGTCAGAATCATTGGACTACCTTAAAAAATAATCAAAATAGAATAAAAAATAGAATCAATAGGACCTGGACAGCATCTTTCAAGAACTTTTCAAGGAAAACTGCCTTGATATCCTGGAACCAGAGGCAAAACAGGCATCGAAAGAATCCACCGACCACCTCAGGAAAGAGATCCCAAAATAAAAAATCCCAGGAACATTATAGTTAAATTACAGAACTATTAGGCCAAGGAAAAAGTATCGTGAGAGACCAGAAAGAAACAATTCAAATATTGGGGAGCCACAATAAAGATTACACAGGATTTAGCAGTTGCAATATTAAAGGATCATAGGTCATGCAACATGACATTCTAGAAGACAAAGATCCTAGGACTATAACCAAAAATCACCCAACTGGTGAAATTAAGCATAATACTGCAAAGGAAAAAATGGTTATTCAATGAAATAGAATGGTTTTAAGCTTTCATAATGAGAAGACCAGAATTGAACAAAAAATTTGATCTCCGATATCAAGATCCAAGAGAAGCCTTAAAAGGGAAAAAGGAAAAAGAAAATATAAGTGGTTCAATGGAATTCAACTGTTTATAACCCTACATGGAAAGGTGATACTTGTAATTCTTAAAATATGTATGACTGATAGTACAGTTAGAAGGAATATGCATAGACAGAGGGTACAGGTATAAGGTGAATTTGAGGGAATGACATAAAAAAGAATTAAGGGATGAGAAAGAGGAGTACACTGGGTGCAGAAGGAAGGGAAAAGTAGAATGGGGTAAATTATTTCACATGAAGAGGCACAAAAAACCTGTTAAAGTGGAGAGAAAGATGGGATGGTGGGCAACTGGCATCATTTTGCACATTACTCTCATCAATATTGGCTCAAAGAGGGAATAACATACACAATAGTCTGAATATAGAAATCTATCTTACCTGACAGGAAAGTAGGAGGGGAGAAGATTAAGTAAAGGGGTGGGAGGCTGACAGAAGAGAGGGCAGACTGGGAGAGGTGGTAGACAGAAGCAAAACACTGTCAGGGAGGGAAAAGGGAAAAGGAGAGAGGACAAACAGGAGGGAAAAATAGGGTGAAGGGAAGTACATAGTAATTATAACTGTGAATATGAATGGGATTAACTCTCCCATAAAACAGAAGCAGATAGCAGAGTGGATCAAAAACCATAATCCTACAATATATTATTTATAAGTAACACACTTGAAGCAAAGTGACACACAGAGAGTATAGGCAAGGGGCTGGAGCATAATCTTTATAATAATATAATAATAATTCCACTTTAGTTGAAGTCATAAAAGCAGGGGTAGCAATCTTGATATCAGTCAAAGTAAAAACAAAAGTAGACCTAATTAAATGAGATAAAGAAGGATACTATATATTGCTAAAAGGTACCATAGACAATGAAGTAATATCAATACTAAATATATATGCACCAAGTTTTATAACATCTAATTAAAAAAAAGTTATATGAGTTACAGGAAGAAATACACAGAAAAAACGGTAGGAGTGAGGGACCTTAATTGTCCCTCTCAAAACTTAATAAACCCAACCAAACTAAGCAAGAAAAAAAACTAGGGAGGTGATTAGAATATTTAAACAAAAAGTTAGATATGACAGACCTTTGGAGAAAAGTGAAGGGAACAGAAAGAAAATACCCTTTTTCTCAGCAGCACAAGACACCTACACACAAAAAAATTGATAATTTATCAGGGCATAAAAACTTCAAAATTAAATGTAGAAAGGCAGAAATATTAAATATATGCTTTTCATAACATAATGCAATAAAATTACATTTAATAAAGTGAAATAGATAGATTAAAAATCAATTAGGAACTAAATAATCTAAACCTAAAGAATAAATGAGTCAAAAAACAAATCATAGAAACAACATATAATTACATTAAAGAGAATGACAACAATGAGACAACATTCCAGAATTTATGGGATGCAGCAAAGCAGTAAAGAGGGAAAAATTTATTTCTGTAAATTCTCATATCAACAAAATAGAGAAAGAGCAGATCAATGAATTGGGACTTGAACTAAAACAACAAACAAAAAAGGGGGAAAAAACTAGAAAAAGAACAAATTTAAAAATCTCCAATTGAGCACCAAATTGGAAATCCTGAAAATCAAAAGTGAGGCTAATAAAATTGAAATTAAAAAAATAAAACCTATTGAGCTAATCAATAAAAAAATAGGACCTGATTTTATAGAAAAAACAATAAGATAAATAAGTCTTTGGTTAATGTGATTAAAAAAAAAAAACAGAAGAAAGAAAACCAAATATCCAGTATCTGAAATGTAAAGGGGGAAATCACCCTCAGTGAAGAAGAAATTTAAGCAACCATTAGGAAATATTTTGTCCAATTACATGTCAGTAAATCTGACAATCTGAGGGAAATTGATTAATGTTTGTGAAAATATATATTACCTAGGTTAACAGATCAGGGAATAGAATGTTTAAATAATCCCATCCCAGAAAAAGAAATTGAACAAGTCATTAATGAACTCCCTAAGAAAAAATTCCAGGGCTAGATGGGTTTGCAAGAAATTCTACCAAACATTTAAAGAATTGTTAATTCCAATACCACGTAAACTATTTGGAAAAAAAATAAGTAGTCCTACCAAACTCCATTTATGACACAAATATGATACTGATACCTAAACCAGGAAGAACGAAAAACAGAGAAAGAAAATTATAGACCAATTTCCCTAATGAATATTGATGCAAAAAAAAATAAAAAAGAAAGACATTTGGACAAAATACTAGCAAGGCAATTTCAGCAATATATCACATGTATTATACACTATGACCAGAAATCTATCAGGAATATATACAAGGAATGTAGGTTTGGTTTAATATTAGGAAAACTATCAACATAATTGACCATATCAATAGCCAAACCAATAGAATTCTTCTGATTATTTCAATAGTTGCTGAAAAAGCTTTTAACAAAACACAGCACCTATTCTTATTAAAAGCAATAGATAATATAGGAATAAAGGAAATTTTCCTTAAAATGATAAGCAATATCTAACTTAAACCATCAGGAAGTATTATCTGTAATGTGAATAAGTTACATACCTTCCTAGTAAGATCAGTGGTGAGGCAAGGATGACCATTATCACCACTATTATTCAATATAGTACTAGAAATGTTAACTTTAGCAATGAGAAGAAAAATAAATTAAATGAATTAGAATAAGCAATGAGGAAACAACACTATCACTCTTAGGAGATGGTATGATGAAATACTTAGGGAACTCTAGGGAATTAACTAAAAAACTAATTGAAATAATTTACAACTTTAGCAAAGTTGTAGGATATAAGATAAAGCCACATAAATTGTCAGTATTTCTTTATATGACCAACAAAGCCTAGCAGCAAGAGATAAAAAGAGAAAATGCATTTAAAGTAATTGTAGACAATATAAAATATTTGGGAGTCTACTTGCCAAGACAAACTCAGGAACTATAAGAACAAAATTACAAAATACTTTTCGCACAAATAAAAGTCAGATCTAAATAATTGGAAAAGTATCAGTTGTTCATGGGTAGGCCAAGCTAATAATAAAAATGACAATTTTACCTAAATTAATTCATTTATTCTGTGTCATTCCAATCAAGTTACCAAAAATATTTTATAGAGCCAGAAAAAAATAATAAAATTCATCTGGAAGAACAAAAGGTCCAGAATATCAAGGGAATTAATGAAAAGAAATTCAAGGAAAGGTGGCGGATCAATAGATTTAGGTACACAAGATACAATAGTTATTGACTTTAGTAATCTACTGTTTGATAAACACATAGAATCCAGCTTCTAGGATATGAGCTCACTATTTGACAAAAACTGCTGGGAAAACTGGAGAATAGTATGGCAGAAACTAGGCATAGACTAATATCTTACACCATATAGCAAGATATGGTCAAGATAGGTACACAATTTAGACATAAAGGGTGATACTATAAGCAAATTAGGAGAACAAGAAATAGTTTACCTGTCAGTGCTATGGAAAATGAAAACATTTATGACCAAACAAGAGAGAGAGAACATTATGAAATGCAAAATGGATAATTTGGATTACATTAAATGAAAAAGTTGTGCACAAAGACAATGCAACCAAGATTAGAAGGAAAGCAGAAAGCTGGGAAACAATTTTTGTAGCCAATGTCTCTGATAAAGGCCTCATTTATAAAATATAAGGAGAACTGAGTCAAATTCCTAAGAATACAATTCATTCCCCAATTGATAAATGGTCAAAGGATATGAACAGGCAGTTTTCAGATGAAGAAATTAAAGCTATCTATAGTCATAAAAATATTCTATTTTGATTATTGATTAGAGAAATTAGAGAAATACAAATTAAAACAACCCTGAGATACCTATCAGATTGACTAACATTACAAAACAGGAAAGTGGTAAATGTTGGAGATGGTGGAAAATTGGAAAACTAATGCATTGTTGGTGGAGTTGTGAACTGGTCCAACCATTCTGGAGATCAATTTGGAACTATGCCCAAAAGGCTATAAAACTGTGCACTCAGTAACATCACTTCTATGTCTGTATCCCAAAGAGATCATAAAAAAGGAAAAAGACTGACATGTATAAAAATATTTATAGCAGCTCTTATTGTGGTGGCAAAGAATTGGAAAATGAGGGGATGCCCATCAATTGAGGAATGACTTAACAGTTGTGGTATATGAATGTAATGGAATACTATTTTTGTATAAAATTAATGAGCAGGTAGATTTCAGAAAAACCTGAAAAGATATATATGAACTGATGCTGAGTGAAGTGATCAGAACAAGGAGAGCATTGTACACAGTAACAGCAACATTGTGTGATGACCAACTTTGATAAACTTATCTCTTCTCAGCAATGAAATGCTCTAAGACAATTCCAAAAGACTCATGATGGAAAATGTTATCCACATCCAGAGAAAGAACTATGAAGTCTGAATGCAGATAGAAGTATACTATTTTCTTTTTTTTCCTCACTCTCTTAGGTGTTTCCCTTTAGTTCTGATTGTTCTTTCACAACATGATTAATGTGGAAATATGTTTTTTTTTAAGTGAAAGAGAAATTCCATTTAAAATAACTGTAAACAATATAAAATACTTGGGAGTCTACCTGCTAAGACAAATCCAGGAATTATATGAACACAATTACAAAACATTTTTTACACAAATAAAGTCAGATCCAAACAATTGCAACAATATCAATTGCTCGTGGGTAGGCTGAGCCAATGTAATAAAAATGATAATCCTACCTGAGTTAATTTACTTATTCAGTGCCATGCCAATCAAACTACCAAAAATATTTTATTGAGCTAGAAAAAATAACAAAATTCATCTGGGAGAACAAAATGTCAAAAATATCAAAGGAATTCATTTAAAAAAATACAAAGGAAAGTGGCCTAGCAATGCCACTTCTCAGACTATATTATAAAGCAGAAATCATCAAAATTACTTGATACTGGCTAAGAAGTAGAGTGGATTAGTGGAATAGATTAGGTACACAAGACAGAGCAATAGATGACCATAGTAACCTAGTGTTTGATAAATGCAAAGTTCCCAGTCTTTGGGATAAAAAGTAACTATTTGATAAAATTTGCAGGGAAAATTAGAAAACAATACTACATAGACTAGGCATAGACCAACGTCTCACACCATATTTCAATATAAAGTCAAAATGTGTATATAATTTAGACATAAAGGGTGACAACCATAAACAAGTTAGATGAGCAAGGAATAGTCTACCTGTCCAGATCTATAGAGAAGGGAAGAATTCATGACCAATCAAGTGCTAGAGAGTATTACAGAATGTAAAATAGATAATTTTGATTATATTAAATTAAAAAGCTTTTGCACAAACAAAACCAATCCAACCAAGATTAGAAGGAAAGAAGAAAGCTGAGAAACAATTTTTACAGCAAGTATCTTGATGAATGTCTTATTTTTCAAAAATATAGAGAACTGAGTAAAATGTATAAGAATACAAGGCATTTACCAATTGATAAATGGTCAAAGGATATAAACAGCTATCAGATAAAGAAATCAAAACTATCTATAAGCATTTGAAGAATGCTCTAAATCACTTTGATTAGAAAAATGCTAATTAAAACAACTCTGAGATGTCACCTCACACCCATCAGATTGGCTAATAATGCAAAAAAGGAAAATGACAAATGTCAGAGAGTATGTGGGAAAGTTAGGACATTAAAGCATTATTGGTGGAGTTGTGAACTTATCCAACTATTCTGGAGAGGAAATTGAACTATGTCCAAAGGGTAACCAATCTGTATATACCTTTTGATCTAGCAATACCAATACTAGATCTATATCCCAAAGAGATCATAAAAAGGGGGGAAAGGACATACATGTGTAAAAATACTTATAGCATCCCTTTTCATGATGGCAAAGAATTGAAAATTGAAGAGATGCCCATTAATTGGGGAGTGTCTAAATAAGCTATATATATGAGTGTAATGGAATATTATTGAGAAATAAGAAATGATGAACAGGCAGATTTCAGAAAAACCTGGAAAGACTTGTACGAACTGATGCAAAGTGAAATGCGTAGAACCAGGAAAACATTTTATACAGTATCAACAAAATTGTGTGATGATCAACTATGAATGACCCAGTTTTTCTCGTCAACACAATGATCCAAGACAAATACAAAGGAGTCACGAAGGAAAATGCTATCCACATACAGATAAAGAACTGATAGAATCTGAATGCAAATCAAAGCATATTTGTTTCATTCTATTCTTTTTCATATTTTTTTCCTTTTGATCTGTTTCTTCTTTTACAACTGTGACTAATATGGAAATATGTTTTATGTGATAACACATGTATAGCCTATATCAAATTGCCTACCATTTTAGGATGAGGGGGAGGAAGTGGAGAAAGAAAAATTTGGAATTCAAAATCTTGTAAAGATGAATGCTAAAAATTGTCTTGACATATAATTGAGAAAAATAAAATACTATTAAAATAAAAAATATGTGTTGAAGGCTAACTAGAATTATGGTGCACCTTGTGACTATTGCAAACTTTCTGCAAGCCTAGAGAAAGACAAATAATCTAATGCAAGGAGTTCACCAAATTACCTCCTTTATGTTGTATGAGTTTTTCCCTCCAGAGATGGAACAATGTCATTTTTTATGCTCCTTTCCCAACATGGGTCTAAAGTTCTGTGATCTTCATCATCCAGTCTGTATGCCATATAGAGCTGTTGGTTAAAGTGAGCCCCAACAAACTGTGGCAGATTTCATGTTCAGAAATTGTGTTTATTTTTTTTTCTCAGTGTTCTTAGGGAGCTGTAAGCACCTGTAACTGTGTAGGTGTGTTTTTCTGTTCTTGTTGGTTTGGTTACCGAAAAGGGCTTTGAAGGAAACCACATCCTTTCACTCTGTTTTGGGAAAGTTTATTAAAATGGCCTCAGCACTCACAATGAAACCCCCAAATATGTGATTCAAATGGGCTTTCATGACTTTGTATTTCCTGTTACCAAGTTTCAAACATGTCCTATATAATCAGCTGTAATTTCTAGTTTTAAAAGCTGTATGGAAAGAAAGATCAGTGTGACAGGCAATGAACCACAATGCGTAGAAGGAAGAATATTGATTTGTATCAGAATGATAAAATGAGTCCTAAATCCAACCAATAGGAGTGATGAACCTGAGAGTCACAACTATTTGATACATGCTCACCCATCTGATTAGGACCCTGGAAAAAGATCCTGAAACTTTATGATGCTTTCAGGACTTTATGGTTTGGTTATGTAATGGTGAGGGCTTGGTTTTCTGACTTGTTATATTCATTCTTCACTTGTGTTACTTCACTCCTTGTTGGACAGGAAAAACAAACAAGCAAAAAAAAAAAGACCCTTCAATTCTTTGATAGATATATAATCTCATTGGAGTGGATACTTCTCCCAAGATGCAGATCAGAGTTCAGCTGCAACTATTCATCCTGAGCACAGGCAGCTGGTTTGCAGTGGATAGAGGGATGACCGGGAGTCAGGAAGACCTAAGTTCAAATCCAGCCTTAGACATTTACTAGCTATGTGATCATGGGCAAGTCACTTAACCCTGTTTGGTTCACTTTCTTCAATTATAAGATAGGGATCATAACAACACTTACCTTGCTGGGTTGTTATAAAGATCAAATAGAGGAATATTTGTAAGGTTCTTAGAACAGTACCTGACACATAGTAAGCATCATATAAATGCTTATTTCCTTCCCCTTGAGCAATTTCTGCCATGGCCTTTTATAATTTCTTTATAAAAGATATACCAGGTACACTGGTGGTCTTCCCATTGGTCTTTGCATATTAGATGAATATTAGAGCAACAACCAGGTATACTTCACTTTTGATACATGACTAGCTCTTCTCTTCTTCTGGTCAGACATGCCCTTGGCAAGGTCTTTTATGCAATTTCCCATACACAAGTCCCATTGACAACATGTTTCAACACTAAGCAAATAAAACATCAGAAGCCAGGAACTATTGGTAGACAATACTTATATTGGACTACTGAACTATCAGCTACTTAGAGGTAACAACTCAGATGCTATCTTCTTCATGAAGCCCTCCTTTACCTCCCAAGAGCTGGTGATCTCCTTTTTTTCTAATTTACCACAAGACTCTTTCTGGATCTTTGCTAAATCTGTCTCTATTATATCATGGTTATTTGTGTGCATGTTTTTCCTCTACTAGCTTGTTAGCTCTTTGAAGGCAGAAATCTTATTTTATTTATCTTTGTATGTCCAGAACAGAGTGCTGTGCCTTGTACATTGTTGAGTTTACATAAGAATTCTTCCCTGTCTTTGTGGGGCCTACAATCTAGGAGAAGGATATGAACAATTTTATTCAAGTGCATTATTAGAAAGGTATAAACAAAATGCTATAGAAGGTCAAAAGAAGAAAGTCATTTATGGGTAAGTGGGCCAGAGATCACAGAAGACTTCATATAGAAGATATTTTTTTTGAACCTGTTGAAGGACGGACATAATTGCAAAAGGCAAAGATGATATGGTAAAGTATTACAGGTGAGGATAATATAAACTTCCTGAAGCCAAAAAAAGGTGGGAATAATTAAATACCAGTTTTTCATGAGGATAGTATATATTCCAGGGAGTAACATGAGTCTTAAAAGATAGGTTGAAGGCAAATTGTGACTGGCATTAAATATCAGACCAAGGCATTTGGTCTTAGTTCAGTAGACAATAGAGAATTGCTCACTGATTCCGAACAGTGGGAATGACAATGTCAAAGGTCTGCTTTGAAAAGCTTATTTGGTTTAAGATATTTGAAGGAAAAGACTGAAATTAAGAGATGTGTTCAGAAAGCAATGGCTGGACTAAAAGTTATGACTGCTTGACTTAGGGTGGTATAGAAACAGGTGAAGAAAAGAATGAAAAAAATGCAAAATATTACTCAACTAATCAACAAGGATTTATTCAACATTTACTACAACTTAGGCACGGGCTAATTAATTCAAATACACAGAATGGCAAAAATAGCCTCTGCCCTCAAAGAACTAATATTCTAATGGTAGAGACAACATACATGTATGTGAATTTTGTATGTGTGCATGTGTGTGTGCATATATATACATACTACACACACACACACACATATACATGTCTATGTACATAAATAGATACATACAGGATAAATAGAAAGTAGAGAGCCAGAGTCAGTCAGAGTAGGGAGTATAAGTAATTAGGGGACCTGGAAAAGCCTCTTGTTAAAGGTGGGATTTGAGCTGAGTTGTGAAAGAAGTTCAAGATTCAAAGATATAGAAATAAAGAAGGAGAAAATTTGAGGCACAAGGGAAAGGCCCAGACCTGGGAGATGGAGAGTCTTGCATAAGAAACAGCAAATAGGCCAGTACAAGTAGACTTTAGAGTCAATGGAGAAGAATAATGTAAAAACAATAGAGGAACCCCTCCATGTAAGCATTTTAAAGGCCAAAGAAAGAAGCTTATATTTGATGCTAGAGGTATTAGGGAGCCCCTGGAAACTAATGAGTTTGGTAATGAGTATGGTAGGTTGACATAGTCAGGTCTTTGTTTTAGAGATATAACTTTGGCAGCTATGGGGCGGATATATTGGATTGGGGAGAGACTTGAGGCAGGGAAACGGTAGAGTTACTATTGTAGATTTCTGAGGCCTGGACAGGGGAGGTGGCTGTGTGAGGGGATAGAAATGCAAGCAAGAGATATAGGTGTAACAAGGGCCCATGTATTTCAAGGGACTATCTCCCATTTGTAGAATGGGGATATCATGGCAGTACAAAAAGCAAGTTTTGGAAAATGATCAAATACATAGGATGGATGAGAGTTGAATAGTTCACTAGAACATAGAAAATGTGAGCCTAGGTTGGTTTGAGAGGAAATGGGAATTCTGTTTTGGGCATGTTGAGTCTGAGATGACTACGAGATATATCCAATTTATAAATTGCTGGAGTCTAAGGGCAGTAATGTATATAAGGTACAAAATAAATGGAAAGTAATCTCCAAAGGGAAAGAGCCAACAGCTTGGAGGACCTGGAAAGACTTCCTACAGGTCCAATTTATTCACATTATCATGTGGAAGTGGATCTCAGAGGAGGGACTACAGAACTGGTAATCATCAGCTTAAAGATAATAATTAAATCCATGAAAGCTTATGAAAATATCAAGTAATACACTATGCAGAGACAAGAGAAGAGGACCCAGGACAGAAACTTTGGGTATACCTACAATCATTGTTTATGAGTAGAGGAAAATCCAAAAAAGGCGAGTAAGAAGGAGTGGTCAGACCGGTAGCAAGAGAACCAAAAAACAGCCATGTCATGGAAGCCTATGGGAAGAGAGTATATAAGGGCAGAAAAAAGGTGATCAATGCTATCAAATCCTAGAGAAAGGTCAAGAAAGCTGAGGATTAAGGAGAAGCCTTTAAACTAAACAATTAAGAGATCATTGGTAACTGTGCATAGAGCAGTTTTATTTGAATGATGGCATATTTCAACAATTTGTTGAAGGTAGAATCCATAGGACTTAGCAACAATAGGAACACCTGCAAAAAGCAATAACTCTGGGGGTGGGGGGCAACCAAAACTCTGCCCCAGGGCAGTGATATATGGGCATGTGTGCTTCCTATCCCTGCCTGTACCTTAGCCAGAACCTCCCATTTCTTTTTGTTTTTCATTTCTAGGTTACCAAAATCAGGATCCTATACTATATCGATTCTTTCTGTGGCCCATATTCTTCTATCACTACTGCTAGCTAGAAGTTCAAGAGAGAAAAAGGCATGAAAAAATGTTATAAGGCAAAATGGTTCAAAAGAAAAAAAAATACAGTCCCATTTCTGCAGCTCACTCCTTTAATGACCCCAAAGGTCTTCTCTCCTCTTAATATTCCATACTCCCAAGCTTCAGGTATTAATCATTTTCAGCATATCACTAATCACTAGGAACCATTCAGAATTACTGAGAACCAAGGGAGAGTAGTGTCACAAAAAACATCAAGGAAAGAGTGTACCAAGACGAAGAGAGTGATTGAAAATTTCAAAAGCTTCAGAGAGATCAAGAATGATGATGACTGAGAAAAGAGCATTAGATTTGACAATTAAGGGATCATTGGTAACTTTGGGGAAATAATTTTCAATTGAATGATGAGTTCTGAACCCAGACTCCATAGTTAAGAAGAGAAATAGAAAAAGGGAAATGGAGTACATTTTATGTTTATGTGTATTTAAATTGTTGTAAACCACAGTGCAAAAAAAAGTTAAATTTTAATATGTTGTATCAGTAATTTAAATGTAAATTCCACTTGATTTTATTTCTTTAATCATAATTTTGATATATTTTGAATATTTAAAATGATTATTATTTTAATTTTGAGGAAGATAGAATTATTATGATTAAAATTTTTTTAAAAACTAAGTATTATGAAATATAAAGGGAGTATTAATGTTCCATTCTTTGGTTTATTTGTCCTGCCAACATAAATATTTTTAGAGTAACAATTTAATCAATAGTGTAAGACAAAACAAGAATTTTCTTTAAAATTACTTATTTCATGAAAGGGAATATGATTATCAGGGCCTTCCATGAAGGGCCTTTATCACATGAAACATACTAAAGCAGAGTTTCAATCTATGATAAAGTTTTTATTCACCGTGTGTTATTCTTGGATACAAGCTGTTGCAAAAAGGGCAACAGTGCCAATTTTTTTAGGAAAAAAATATATATATATTATTGGGGATATTAGTGGGCTGTCAATGTATTCTTACTTCTGGGTATCTGCTATTGAATAGTATTGAAAAGACTTTCTGAAAATGAAGCTATGGATAGTTCTTACATTTTGAGGGATGAGGTGAACCATCATGTTAACAGTTTAAAATGTGTTCCTGGAATATCTGAGGAATAATTTTGTGACTAGACAGGAGGATGCATTAAGTAATTCACTCTTTAACTGTCAGTGGTTTTGGGCTGCTAGAATTATAAGGGGAGAAGCTACACGGACTACAATACTAATCTAATTTTAGACAGATGTTCCAACTCTCTACAACTTAGTGTTTTAAATCACAATACTTTTAAAATGAACTATGAGCAATAACAGTATCGCCACCTTTATCTCACAATGGGAGACATGAAATCATCTAAGAACAGCACATTTGACCATGAAGAATATAAAGAGATGGTTGCTAGGTGTGAACAGAAAGAGATGGTGCTGATTACTATGAAAAAGGCATTGGTTGGACAACAAACAAATACAAAAATATATCTTCTTTATTCATAATTCCAACATTTCATCAACAAATCCTTATATTTCTCATGTGCTTATGAATTTTTCAATACATTTTAAAATTAGGGCACTATTAAAAAACATTTACCCAGGACCCACCACACCCTATTGTACATATCTAATTATTTCCACATCCTCTCTCTACTAGATTTTAATCTCCTTGAATGTGGGGTTTAAAAAAAAAACTTTCTTTATAGCCTAAGTTTTTAACTTACTGCATAGCTTATAGTAAACCCTTAGTAAATATGGGTTGATTGATTGATAGAGATCGAGAGGAATAATCATTTTATTCCTGAATGCTAGGCCTCTCTAAATGCAGATCAAAACCATATCAACCTTTATCTGCATACACGCGGTATATATGACATATGTGAATATATGCACACATACAGCATTTCCCTAATCTACCAGTTTACTAACACTGTCATAAAAGGAAATATTCTTTGTGTATTCTCTCTTATTTATGTATGTTAGGAAATGTAACTATCTAGCTAGAAATACATTTAAAAAGCAACATGGGTTCTCTTGAACATGAGTGATTCAAATCATATTCATAGCATGTTAAGGCTGAAAGGGCAGTTAGGTCATAGAAAGTAAGAGCTGGAAGTGGTCTTAGAGATCCTCTAAATTAATTTCCTTATTTTGAACAAAAGGAAATCTGAGACCCAAAAAAGAGTAGATAATGACAAAACTGATATCAGCAATAAATGGAAGATCAGGGTTTCAAATCAACAATGTATAATAGTGGAAAGGATATTGGACAGAAGTGGTCAAGTCCTGTCTATTCTAACAAATACATGTGTGAGCCTGGTGAAGTCACTTAAAGTTTTTTGGCCTATTTTATCACTTATAAAACAAGTCATTGTATTACATGATTTTTAAGACCTCTCAAGATTAAATTTTTGATTCATTGACATTAAATCCCATGATCTTTCCATTATGTAGTGTTCATGCCTTATAATATAGACTTTAAGGGAAATTATTTTCAAACTTTGTTTAGGATCTAGTGATAAGTAAACTTTATAACAAAAAGGCTTTTCTAGGCTATACTTGATTGACTTAGTGTTTTGTTTTCCCTTCTGCCCTCAGTAATTTTTGCATCTAATTTTAATTTACTGACTTATTTCCTATGAGAATGGAATCAAGAGGTGCTTGTGTGTTCCTAAGAGTGAAAGCTGAGTTTGAAATTAATTTCCCCAGAGGAAAGAAGGTTTCTGTGTGGCTCATATTAGGCACAGAAGTTTAGGGTGTGTGAAAGTATTTAAATTACCCCAAGCAGAATCTATCCTAGAATAAAGAGAGGTGATGATTAAAATGTCTTCCAGAACAGCAGGAGAGCAACTCCTTGCTTAATAGGATTAAATGCCACTTTAAAAAAAATAGTAAGGGACTGAATTCTCATATATGTATAAGTGTACATATATGCATATGTACATGTAATTATATTTGTACAATGCTTAGCACTGTGCCTGGCACTTAGTAGGTTCTTAATAAAGGTTTGTTCCCTTTCACAGTTCATATGCATATGTATGTATACATTTACCTATATACATATACATTGTGTATATGTGTGCATATCTCTATTTACATATCCATCTATGCATGTACATATATATCCAATTGCAAAACTGTGTGATTAGTATGCCTTCTTTAAGCAAATTAATCAGCCAATATTTATTGAATATCAACTGTGTGTTGCTTACTGTACAGTGCGTTTAAATGACATACATATAATGAATTAATAAAACAAATATAGCCAACATCAGAAAGAAAGTGGGGAATTGGGGGAAAATATAGACAGTTTCTCAGATAAAGATTTCATATCTCAAATATATAAAGAACTTGTCCATTCTATAGGAATATGAGTTATTCCTCAATTGATAAATGGTCAAAGGATATGAACAGTTTTCAGATGTAGAAATCAAAATAATTCATGGTTATATATAAAAAAAGCTACAAATCATCACTGATTAGAAAATAAAAATTAAAACAACTTTGAGATATCATTTTATACCTGATTGACTAAAAATGATTGAAGCAGGAAGCAACAAATGATGGAAGGGATATGGAAAAATTGGGAGATTAATTCATTGTTGGTAGAAGGAACTGTGAACTGATCCAATCATTTTGGAGAGCAATCAGGAATTATGCCCAAAGAGTTTTTAAGTTCCCTATATCCTTTAACCTACTAATACCACTAGTAGTGTACAGTACTATTATGATTAGGGAAAAAGGAAAAGAACCTATATGTTCTAACATATTCATAACAGCTCTTGTTCCGGTGGCAAAGAATGGAAAATTGTGGGAATGTCTATCAACTGAGCAATGGCTGAACAATTTGTGGTATGTGATCCTGATGGAGTACTGCCATGCTGTAAGAAATGATGAGCTCAGTCTTTGGTCTAAAAGAATTGGCCAAATGACCATCCTTTTATTGATAATGTGTTGGTCTTATTAATAAAATGATTACAGTACCCAGAAAAAAAAAGAAATGATGATCTCTTTGATTTTAAAAAACCATGGACGCATTGGCACATAATAATGAAGAGCAAAATGAGCAGAACCAAAAGAACGTTGTATACAGTGACGGCAATATTGTTTTAAGACAATATCAAGCTACTAAATCATTTTGTCTATTATAAATACCCATATTAATTATAAAGAACATATAAAGGAAGACACTATCTGCATCCAGAGAAAGAAGTGATAAATAGAAATATGTATAGAATGATTTTACATATATTATACATATGTGTATGTAAAATCATTCTGTATATATAAGTATTTATATGTACATATATACACACATATGAAATCATTTGGTGTACACACACACACATACACAAGCATACATATTTGTATTTAATGGTAGGTATCTCTAGAGTGGGAGAAGGAGAGAAGGAAATAAAGGGAAAAAATTACATGATAACTTTATTATATAATTTAAAGAAATAGCAAGTTGTACATAATAGATTTGTGGTTCCATATGCAATCATCTTTTTTTTATTCTGATAAATTATGGAAATGCTTGTTTTATTTTATAAATTAAAATAAATAAATTTTAAAAGGATATACAGAAAGGTATAAAATAAGGCCCTGTCCTAATGAGCTTAGAATAGGTATAGATGTAGAATATATGAATAAATATGTAAACAATAATAATAACAATTTGATTAAACTAAAAATAAAGGAGTTATTTTATCTGTTTCATACTAGTCCATGGGATATTAACCATAAAAGAATAAGCACAGCAGAATAGTGTTTTTGCCCAGTGGTTTCTCTCTGAACTGAGAGAGGGAGAGTGAGAGAGAGGGGAAGTGAGTGAGAGAAAGAGAGAGAGAAAGAGAGGGTTGGGGGAGAGAGAGACAGTGGGACAGAGGGGGAGAGAGAAAGAGAGAATAATAACTTCCAAAGCTCTTCAAGTACTTCAGATAAACTCTTTTAATCTGTATTTTATTGATGTAGAAATCAAAGTTTCAAAGGGTTAAGCGACAGCGTAAGAATGAGGGGTGATTTGAAAGCAGATATTTCTTATTTCAAGTCCAATCATCTGTTATTACCATCAGGACATGTTGAGTGACCATAAAAGGACTTGGAGGAACAAGGGTTTTTTTTTTTTTTCCCATGCAATCTCTATGCTAAAAAGCCATGGTTTCTCTTAACTTTTAATTAAAGCTTTCCAGTGACATGAACAAGTTCCATGCTAGTCCTTAGCAAGGACTCGTCTGAATTTCCACTCCCTTTGCACCAATCTTCAGGCTTCTGATTTTAAAAGACCCTTAGCATCATTGGATATGGACCTTGAAGGGACCTTAGTGGGGCTCTTAACAAATGATTTACTATTTAACCTTGCCTGCCCACTTCATAGAGGCAGAAAAAAAGCCCAGGTATGGTAAGTGACTTGTCTCAGGTCACAGAAGTAGTAAGAAGTAGATTCAAAACCAAGTTTTCTGATATTAAATACAGAATTTATTCCACTAAATCACTCTGTCTGCCATACTCCAGGATTAAAACATTTTTAAACAATGTCTAGGCCTGAGCAGTTTTACCTGATTAAGGTTTAGAAGGATAGAGTTCTGTGTGGTCATCCTTTGCAAATACAAATGTATTATCTAATTACACTTACAATTCATAATGGGGTAGCTAACTAGGGAATCTTTGTGATACTTTGTAGCATACAAATTCAGTTTAATTTCCCTCGGGGAGAAACTAAAACTAATCCCTGTAATTGTATTTCTGGGACAAACATTAGGCAACATTGACAAAACTTTGGGTAGTAATTCAGACTCAGGCTTTGACCTGTGCCTTTCTCCCTGAATTATAAATGGGAATTACAGCATCTGAGGCAAATTGAATTGTGGATCTAGTGGGGTGATATCTAAATTATGACTACTCTTATGTGGTTGTAGGATATTAGAGACAGAGATCTTAGGAGTTGAGGTGGTTGAGGTATTGAGGATCTAAGTTAACATTTTTCTTTTTTTTTTAAATTTGTTGATTTTTAGTTTTCAACATTTACTTCCGCAAGATTTTGAGTTCCACATTTTCACCCCATCTCACCCCTCCCCCACCCCAAGATGGCATGCATTCTGAATATCCCTTCCCCTAGTCTGCCCTCCTTTCTACTCTACCCCCTTCTCTTATGCACTTCCCCTTCTACTTTCCTATAGGGCAGGATAGATTTTTATACCCCATTTCCTGCATTTCTTATTTCCCAGTTGCATATGAAGACTTTTTTTAAACCTGTTTTTAAAACTTTGGGTTCCAAATTTTCTCCCTTTCTCCCTCTCCACCCACCCTGATTGAAAAGGCAACCAACTCAATATAGGTTATACATGTGCAGTTATGCAAAACACTTCTATAGTAGTCATGTTGTGAAAAACTAACTCTATTTCCCTTAATCCTATCCCCCCCATTTATTTCCCACCCCCCATTCTTTCTTTTGACCCTGTCCCTCCTCAAAAGTGTTTGCTTCTGATTACCCCCTTTCCCAATCTGCCCTCCTCTCTATCATTCCTCTGCTCTCTTGTCCCCTTCTTCCCCTATTTTCCTGTAGGGTAAGACAGATTTCCATACCCAATTGAATATGTATGTTATTCCCTCCTTAAGTCAAATCCTATGAGAATAAGATTCACTCATTCCCTCTCACCTTCCCCTGTTTCCCCTCCACTGTAAGAGCCTTTTCTTTTCTGTTTTTTGTGAAGTAATTTACCCTATTCTACCTCCCCCTTTCTCCTTCTCCCAGCATAATCCTCTCTCACCCCTTAATTTTATTCTCCAGATATGACCCCTTCATCTTCAACTCACCCTGTGCCATCTATCTATCTATCTATCTATCTATCTATCTATCTATCTATCTATC